>NW_025999900.1:1299536-1413993 GCF_001458135.2 Marmota marmota marmota
TTTATGATTGTTATGTCTTGTTGGTGTATGGTTCCCTTAAGCAGTATGTAGTGTCCCTCTTTATCTCTTTTGATTAACTTTGGCTTGAAAAGAAGGAATTTCTAATTATTTAATGTAACATCTCAGGGTCCAGTTAGGAAGCACTTTCTCAATGTTGGTGTATCACACTACACGGACAGCTATGAATCCACAAAACATTCCTGTCTTACCTCTTGAGTAAATTTCTTCCCAGAAAGGTGACAAAAATTTTAGCCTTACAACAAGGTATTTCAAAGTCTATACATGGTCCAAAATTAATTATCATCTTTTAGAGAACATTCTGTAGTATTCTCCATGAGGTAATGTGTTCCCTTAAGGAAATTGTATAAAAAGTATAATTCATAAAAGATGAATTGAGAAATTTTATGGTATGAATCTAGTATATTGTAGACAATAGGGATGACTTTATTCATGCTGTATACCGAAGATCGATTATAAGTAGACTACCCATAATTGTTAGACATAGCATAGACATT
This sequence comes from Marmota marmota marmota, assembly GCF_001458135.2. Classification (NCBI taxonomy): domain Eukaryota; kingdom Metazoa; phylum Chordata; class Mammalia; order Rodentia; family Sciuridae; genus Marmota; species Marmota marmota. The sequence goes on from NW_025999900.1 coordinate 1,300,052, forward strand.
GTGTTTAACATAATGTTTAAAACGTGGTAGTCATTGATTTCAGTATGTGTTGTACTGGCTTTTCTTCATTTGCCTGATTCATATTTATTCTCTACCCTCCTCTACCTGTGTGCCCCAAGAGGCTGACAGCTGTGGGTTGCATCAATTAGGCTCCTTGGCTCTCTTGTGTCTGGTTGAGTTTGGCCAATGAGTCTCACCAGCAAAAGATGAGAAGGGAGAAGAGAAGATGCTTCCGCCCTGCTGTGCCTGGTTTGGCAAAGAGGCATGGCTGCATTCCTCAATTAACTGCCACAGTTCCTGTTTGGTGAACCTCTCCAGGTTTCTGTTACCTCCCCCTCCTTTTGCTTCTTAGACCTAAAGATCATAGGGAGATAATAACGCTGCTGTTGCTAGTTTAGGGGGTTTCAATGTCCATTTTTGGTTTCCTTCAATACTACCTTCACTCTTCTATATATTCCCTTCATTAAACTCTCTCCAAACATCCAGTTTGAGTGCCACTTGTTTCCTGATGGGACCCAGGGAAATACACATGTTTAGGATAGTATTTAAGGAGAGGATAAAAGCTTGAATCTATTTACACAATCACAACTCTCCACTTTGTTTGCTGCAGCTGCATATACCTGTGGGCACAAAATGGTTCCAATTATAGTAACAGAACAATGTTTTGGAAAGGTCATGTGCAGAATTTTGCCTCTCTCTCTCCCTCCCCAATTCCAACATAAGGTTCTCAATCACCTAGGAGGAGGGCATTCACATGCTTGAGAACTAAAACCCCCTGGCCTCTAGTTAAATAAAACTGGATTAAAGTCCTTCTCTCCCTGGGCAGCTGCCAATCTATAAAGCACATTTAGTTATCAATGTGATAGTAAAACATGGCAGAAAATGTGACAAACCAAAGAAAGCAGTGTTAGGCAGAAATCATTTCATCTTCATCTCATGCTATGTGACACTTGCTCTGTTATTTACCTTCTCTGTTCCACTTTCTCATCTTCAAAATGAGGGCAATACTCGATCATTCTCATAGGACTGTTGCAAATTGCTTATTAATTGTAGTCTTAATTCTGACTTGGAGCTGTATCTGACAGCTGATCTCTGTTTTTTTCATATTAATTAGAGGCTTGTTTAAATCCCCTATTAATATTCATGGGAAAACATAAAAATGGTTTATTCTCATATTATCAGTTTTTGATGTGGATATATGTGCTCATGGTCTTTCTATTGTGCACATATAATGTAATCTTGTGAATAAAATAGATGTGCTTCAAGGGACATCATAACTTTCAGAAGTTCTACTACTTAAATAAATTTGCGCTTCACAGATAAAGAAAGTGCAGAAAATCTCAAGTTCCAAAATACAGTTTCATCTCTATTCTGTTTCTTACCAACTTTGCAATCTCAGATAAGTTCCCTAATCTTTCAGTCTCAAATTTTTAATCTGTGAAATGGGACTACTTATGTTTGGATGACTTCTAGGATTTTACAATTCTCAAATGAATGTTTTTGAATTATGAAGCCATACAATGTAAAATGATTATTATTGTTGTCATTGGTATTCTCTCTAATCAAAATCTAATTTTTCAAGGTTTTTCTTCCTTAGGGCTCTATGAGAAAGACATTAACTGTGCTCACCAACACCCAATTCCATGTAGATACAGAAAGACTGTACTACTTAGCCATCTTGCACAGAGCCACCCGACTGTTGTAGCCAAAGAAAGGTGGAGCGAGGCTAAACCACACATAATTCTCCTGTCCCTCATTGCCTCCGGTGGATCCCAATACATCTACATGTTTCAGATAGTACAGCAACAGGGTTGTAACTAATCCATTCTAACTTGTAATAGGTAAGCTGAGAGGCACCCTTCTGGGTTACTTTACTTGCATTTCAATTAAAACCTCTGCAGACAAAATGTCATAATACAAGTGAATTATTCAAATGGTAGAAATGTCAGCTCCTATATTGCAAACCCATGGGGAATATTTCTTAAGAATAAAATATCCATCACCCCTCTCATTCTCATTTATTGTGTGTTTGCTTACTTTTGTGCAGAACCAGTCTTGGGGGTTTTGCTAGAATCCTAAATGACCAAATGAGCTAACATTAGGGTTGATAAATGAAGAGGAATAAATGAAGGATATGCAATTTAATTTGAGTTTCAGATAAATAATGAACACCTTTTTAAATATACATATGTCCTATGCAATATTTGGTACATATTTATACTAAAAGAATTATTCATTGTTTACCTAAAAGTCAGATTTAACATGATGCCTGTGTAATACTTGAGGCATTACTTATACATTATTTTTCTGAAATTTTAATTTAACTGAGTATCCTATATTTTATCTGGCAACTCCAGTGACATGGTGCCTTAGTCAACAGGGCAGTTATTGCTGCTTATAATTAATTGCTATTAAACTTCAAAGGGCAAGCATAAATTAGAGGATTACTCTAAGCAATATTCCATTTGACCTAGCTTTGAGCTAAGAGCTATAAAAGATTTATTAAGAGAGTATTGGTTACCATATTTGTCAAACACTTCTTATGCACTCCCATATCCTCTTTGCCTCACCTCTGTTTAGGGCCTAAGGAAACTGTTTCTTCTTGAGCCATTTCTGTGGTACCAACTCAACTCTGTGTGGGCTTCCATTGATTTTGCAAAGGAGCAAACTGACACTGGCTTGCCTGGTGTCTGTAATACGTGCATCTCACCATCCACCCAGTAGCTCCTATTGCTTCTAAAATGTAATGTTATGAGGCCCATTTCTGCCCACACAAGGAGCAAAATTTGCATCAATGGAAGACAGGAGTTGGTGAATACAGTTTTTTCCTTTCCACCCCTAGTACTGGCTGTCCCAAAATGTAGCCATTCATATGACTTTTTGCAAGATAGTCCTGGAGATTAAAGAGTCAGTTGCAATTGATACTAAGTGATGCCCATATTTACCTTGGAATCTGCTTTCAGGAAAACCCAAGCTAAGACATCAAATGAACATCTAGCAATGAAGCAGTCTGCATAGTAGAAATAAGGATTTGGAGTCAAGGGTCTTGGGCTCTGATTTAGATTGTGTTCTTCACTTGCTGACTGAATGCCCATATAGAAAATTTAGCCTCTATCATTTGCAGATTCCTCATCTGTAAAGTGGTCAGAATTTGTACTTCATAGAGGGTTCTTTTCACTCAGTGAGAAAATATACATAAAAAAGCACATTTATAGCTATATTGGTAAATTTTTTGTAACTTAGCCACTGTAAATGATTTATATCCTTATCAATAACCCCAGGGTTTGGGAACCATGTCATCTCCCCTTTACAAGCTGAGGCACTAAACCAAGTTACTTGATCAAGGTTACAAAATGTTGAGCCAGACTGAAACTAGGCAACCTGACTCCAAATCTATGCCCTTACTCATCACATGATGTTCTTTATCCAATGAACAAAACACAGCCTAGCACAATATCCATTCTTTCCCTTCTCCCTTGTAGCAGAACCCTCGGCTCTCCTGGAGTAGCAATGTGTCCAGCTAAATGACTATAGCTCCCAGAACTCCCTTGCAGTTAAGGGTGATCATGTAACTAAGTTCCGACAAATACATTTAAGTGGAACTGTTAGGTGATACTCCTGGGGAGTTCCCTTAAAATAGATGGAGGCAGGTGCTTCTCTTATTCCTCCTTTCTTCTGATTGGAGTGTAGACATGAAGGCTGGAGTGCAGATAGCTATTATGGACCAAAAGGGCATAATAACAATAATAACAATGACAGAATAGGGAGACTTGGAGCTGTACGTGAACCATAGTTAGCCTATCTCAGATGTTCTTATGGTCTAAGAGAATTGTCCTTCTACTTTAAAAAAATTATATATAGTTTTAGGTGGACACGATATCTTTATTTTGTTTTTATGTGGTGCTGAGGATCAAACCCAGTGTCTCATGCATGCTAGGCAAGTACTCTACCACTGAGCCACAACCCCAGCCCGCCCTTCTACTTGTTTCAGCCAATTTACTTTGTTTTTATATTTGTGTGTATGTGTTTTGTTTTATTATTACCATCTATGTAGCCAAATTTAGTCCTAACTGATGCAGAATTTGACAAAAGTTTTGGCTGCCAGCCTATCCATTTATATTATAAATCATCAAGTAGCTTATATTTTAGTTGTAATTATTACATGTAATATTGATGAAGTAGGTATCCTCATGACCTATAAGCCCTACCTAAGCAAAACTTTGGTTGTAAGTCAGGAAGAAATATTAGCATACTTATTCCAAGAATCAAAACTGGTTGATACACATATTGCAGAACAGCTGCTATCACATAAATCTAATTCCATCTTTTCAGCTAAGGCTCATCTCTCCCCAGGCAATATGCTGCTTACTTCATGTAAATAAATTCCTATTTTCCATCAAGATATGGCAAAGGAAAGAATGTATTCATTTACCAAGGTGAACTCTGAAGTGTTGAACAAAATCTATAACCATGATTATGTTTTAGCAACAGACCATACTAGAAAAGACCTAAAAACAAAAACATTAACAAAGTTGTCAACATTTATTTCTGACTATTAGCCTATTTGGCAAAGAATTAGAAATTAACATTATGATCACTTCTAATAATTGTGTCAAGTATAGTTTTCTTTTTTACAAACTTACTGTTTGTAATCATTCCTAGTTACAGTATCAGTGTAGTTATTTCAGCCTGATGAACAATGTTCATGTTGTCAAAAAAAATAAAAATAAAACAAATGAGTCTTGAATAATGAGAATATTTTTAAAAAACAGTCAAGCAGAATTTATGCATGTAAATGCCCACTCTGGTCTATTTATTAATTCTACCTTTTTCATTTCAATATGATTACTATAAGCCATCACATTTAAAAACAAATGCCCACTTTTTTAAAATAAGAGAAATAGAAGTCACCACATATTTGAGCTAAATTAATCACTACAAAAAATAGGCAATGAATCAAATTTGGAGTTTTTTCATAACTTTGACAAAAAATAGAAACATGTTGGCTATTTATAAAAATATATTGTATTCCTTGTCTGATAAAAGGAAGTAAATAAGACTTCTAAAACAAAACATTTTTAACCTAAATGCAAGGATTAATAACTATGTTGTCCTTAGAAACTGAACACAGTTTTTTCAACTAAAATATTATGAAATTATAAAGTATTCTAGAAATTTTTTTCTGTATTGACCCTCTATAGGGAGCCTGAAGGTATAAAATTAAATTATAACTCATAGAGGCATTTTATTGGAAAGATTGTCTGAAACTGTATAAGACATTTATTTTTTCAGTGATCTTATTCTGTGGTTCCACCAAAACAGATGCATATATACATAGTCTAACAAATTGCCACTAAAAATTCCACAGTTGTGGATAATTAATTCCTTCTGCATTCATTTTTTCCTCTTTCTCTCCCATTCAAGAAAATACATCTGAATGGAAATTAAGGGAACACTATAATGGATATTTGGGGAAAAAAGCAAATTATTGGCAAACTTCAGCCATCTAACTAGTATTATCAAATTACTTGCAACATGGGTTCTTTTCCAAAATGGGTCTTTTCCTTTATTCCATTTGAATGATCTCTCTCAACTTTAATGTTGAATTATTTTAAATGGGTATGTTTGATTAAGTAACAAACCTGTACTAAATACAATGATTTACCATTAATGAGGTTCAAAAATGTTAACAATTTAATTTCTTAGTACAAATCTTATATTTTTCTTATAAAAGAAAACAGAAAAGTATTGCCTCTGACAAACTCCATACCTTGATTATGTTCTTGTCTTAAACTTGACCTGACCCTTTATAATAGAATCAATAGTGGATAACAACTTTGTAGGATCTTCAACTTGGATTTTGAAGAAATTAAGGTGCAAAGATTGGCCTATCAATAGTTCCTATTTCACCAAAGCCAGAAGGGGTGGAGAAATGACTTAGATATAATATGATTTTGCCCATATAGTATCACAAACTAAAAAATTCTAAATCCATGGCTTTCCCATGATTTCTTCCTTCCTGATATTTTTGCAGTGGTGTCCAATATGAAATAGTTTGCCCTCCCATCAGACTGGGGAGGATCAAGAGGGAGTAATGCCCTCTTCTTTACTAGAAAAGCAAATGACAGGAGTAGGACTCCTTGTATTACACAGAAGATACAAAATTGTCTAAAATATAATTTTGTATTTAAACTTTATATTTTATCTGTATACAGCATGCTTCATTAAGTAAGGTCATTGAAAATGCAGTCCTGAAATGCCTTTCCATTTATGTAATTCTGAAGGGTTTCCCAAAGTACATGCGGGTGTAGACACTCTGGCTGAGATGCTGCTCTATTGCAACACAGGGAGAAAACTTAGATAACTTATAATAGTACGCAGATAACATCCTTTGATGGTCCCTTTCAAATATTACATGTCTAAAAGGCATTTCCTCACCCTGAAAAGTCTGAAGATGCCATTATTGACTGAAAGCAGATCTAGCCAGACTCTTGAGATAGCAGAAATAAAGGAAGACTCCTTCAGAGTTGGCCACAGTCATTCTTTTTCATTGTTGGCCTAAGTTGTCAGAAGACCCAGGAAACATTAGGCTAATGTTTTTTCCTATAGAAAGACTAATGTACTTTTAAACTAGTACTTTGTTGACAGTGTATCATTCTGTGCCAATATGGAAAACAGAATTTTTACAGGAAAAAAATAAGAATAGGCACTAACAATTTGATTGCCTTGATTGTAAAAGAACTTCACCATATCTACTAAAAGATATCTAATTTTGCATAATATTATTGCATGATAGATTAGGCAGAATGGGTTAAGAAAAATAATGTACCAAAAATTGACATGATAAATTAAACTAGCACCTAACATCAAGCACAGGGAAGACCCAAGGAACTTAAAAAGCTATTGATGGAAAGAAATAACAAGTGAATGAATAAATGATCTATTTGGTAAAGTTGTTTCATGTTTCAATTAATTGAAGAAGAGCATCTACCAAATGAGAGATTTTAGTTTTGTTATTCTTTGGCCATAATGCTCTTTCTGCAAACTTGGTTCTTTTGCTTCTATTTGGAAACAAACAAACAAAAGAAAAGAAAGAAAAGAAAATAGAACAAAATCCTCAGCAGAAACTTGTCTTCCCTTTTGATCTAACTGGAAGGCATGGATCTTATTATTTTGCATAATGTAAACAAGCTATTTAAATATACATTGGAAAGAAGAGTTAGGGAACTTAAACACATTCCTACTTTCTACAATTTAGGGCTAAAGATTCATGTAATAAATGACCTCGGTAGTGATACCATGCCATAGACATAGAAGAAGCATTAACAGACTGTGACTGGAAACAGTTTAGTACCCTGTTTATGAAGTAAGATAGATGAGAGAATTAATATGCTCTGTAAAGTACTTCTATTACTCTTACCTATTTTTACATGAAATAAAAGAGAACAGAGCAAAGTCAGTAGTGGAATTGACACCATAATTTCTTTGTTCCTCATACAAGTACTAAACTGAAAAAATTTACCCCATAATTTGAAAAGACAAGTGTGCTTCTGAGAGCTATCCAACAAACCAGCAGTATATAATTTGAGAGATAAATGGTTCCCCTTTCCCATCAAAGGAATAGTAAACCCCCAATTATATGAAGAACTTCAGCCTAAAGCTCCATATTTTAGATGAATCTGTCTTGTATATTACTCAGGCATCAGAGCCCAGAACCTTGGCAAACATTACTGACAAGGATCTGTTCACATAGACACCTATTCTCCAGGCCTCTCTGGGTTCCTGGGTTAGCACAGAGATTACTTTTACCATTCCTGTATGGTGGCCTCTTATTTAGGGAGACACTCCCAGATTATGTCTGATGTTCTGGCCCAATTATTACCAGCACTCCTTTTTACTCTCACAATGGTCTCAGTTTAGACAACAAATTATATGGTTACCCCCAATTCTTATCCACCTACCATGAAAGTCACTCTTCTGAGGGTTTTCCATAAACACTGAAATCTGGCTCCATCCTGGTCATCCTAGATTTTAAAACATCTTCAGTACTAGAGATCAACTAAAAAGCAGATAGGACAGTATACATCAGCTATGCATGTGACTATGAGTAGGTCACATAAGTTTTCTGGGGGGTCAGTTTCCTTGCATTAAATAAGGACATTAAAGCAAATGATATTTTTTTAAACAATAGATGTCATCTTGGCTGAAATCAGCAAGTTTGAGTCTTCTACTCTTTTCTCCTGTTCACCCATATGAGCCCGACTTCTATGATAAAAGGAAGTCTTGGTCAGTGGGCTCTGCTTCCAGCATTGCACGCTAGAAGGTTTGATGTCCTGTCATGGTCTGTCTATTCAAAGTACCTCTTGAAGTCTAATAAACTCAACCCTTGTAAAGTGGCTGTGAATTATTTATCACCATTTTAAAGTTCAAATAAGTGTGTCCTATGCTGCCAGAGAAGCTCGTACCAGCTTGAGGGAGGCAGAGCCACTAGACTGCTCTGTACCAAAAAACTCCAATCTGTCATCCCAGTTTGTTTCCATGCATCATGTCTGAGAACAATAATGTTCTCTTCAAATGCCTGCAAGACTTGATTTCATTTCTGAGAAATACAGATACATAAATAGACACATGTCAGGGCTGGGGTTGTGGCTCAGTGGTAGAGTACTTGCCTAGCACATGTGAGGCACTAGGTTCAATCCTTGGTACCACAGGAAAAAAATAAAATAAAATAAAGACATATGTTACCACTTACGATTCTATTGAAACAAGTGCATATCTTAACCAACTCAACCTTCCACCTGACAAACACTCATCTGTACTCTGCCTTTTCTAAAAAGTACTTGAGTTTGCTTTCATCTCCTCACTGATAACTACAATCTTGTTAGTTTACTTATTAATTTGCTTTGTGCTCCAATAATTTCTGATTAATTACTTAGGGCAACTGCCAGGTCAAAGATCAAGCAAGAAAGAAGTCATTATCTTTGAAAGCCAAAATCATGCAAAAACTGAAGTTATAAAAAAGGGTGTGGAGAAGAATTGAAAGAAAACAAAGGAGTATACTTTGTAGAGAATACAAAACAGATGCTAGATATAAAAAAATGAAGAAACTGAGATCAAGAAATAAAGTCTTTCTAGCTCTATCAGGGAGGACAGTTCTTATTGTACTTCATTTGCATTTGGATTCTCCTATATCCATTCAATCAACCCTCTTTTTTATTTTATTAATTTTATTCTTATTGTGCCTTACACTGATATATAATAGTGGGGTTCATTTTGACATATTCCTAAATGCATATAACATACTTTGCTCCACTTCAATCCCCAGTACTTCCTCTTTCTCTCCCCTTTTCTCTCCCCCTTTTCGTTGACATTCTGAGTGGGTCTCTATTCCTTGGAACCAAATAGTTTATTGAAACCTGTAAAGATCTCTGTTAATTAAACTTTTAGTGTACCTCCAGTCTAGGTGAGCATTAGGTAACAGGCCCAATAGCAATTAGATGGTCCATTCAACTTTGGGCAACATGAAGATTTACATGAGTGCTGTTTACCAAGATGTGGGTGAGATATAATGGAGTATTGGGAACAGTGCAGTAACCCAAGGTCAGTACCTTTAGAGAGGTTACCACACCTGACCCTGAAAGGATAAAGGGAAGGAATACGAGTAGACTAGAATAGACTAGAACTCAAAACAAATGATTCTGTGCAGAGAAATACCTTGAGAAAGAAAATTACTTAGGTCAAGGAAGGAAGCCAGCTTGAGGCAACCTGACAGGGAGGAAGTCCAGGCAAATGCATCCTGACCTCAGTCTCCCTCCTTCAGTGTCCTCCTGAGGTTCTCCTTTGGCCAAGCCCTTCTGGAAGCCAGGGTGCAAAGAAGCCTATCTATGCATCCACACCATCCACTTCCCAGGCAGTGCTCAGGTTAAAGTCTGTTACATTTGCAGTTGTTCTGATAAATTCTAGGCTGCAGTTTTCTAAGAAAGGGTAAAATTTCCTGCCCCAAAGGAGAAAGATGACTATCTTTCTGGAAGGTGAGATGCAGGCCCTGCCTAGCCAAATGCAAATACCTCAGAATGCCCACAGCACCCCTGGCCTCCCTGCCTTCTAAGTGAGTGCTAGGGCTGCAAGGAGGAGCCTTCCTGAAAAAAAGGGAGCAATGGGCAGTAATGAGAAGTGGCAGCAGAGTGTGAAATCCTGCCAATGGCCAGCGGCAACTGGAAACAAGGCCAAAAATAGCCTCAGCTGAATCCCAGCTTCAGGACAGGGATGGAAGTGGTGCTTTTACCAAGAGACTTCCTTTGGTGCCATTTAGAGGACTGATGGACATGGTAGTGTTGTGTTGTTATTTTTATCCCAAATATCCACTTCCCAAGACACCCTGAACAGCAGTGTCCTTCTCTGTCACCGAGGAAGCAGGACGTTTCTGGAAGGGCTGGGAAAGCTATGTGAAAGGGCACATACAGTCCAAGATTTGGGATGAATCTGCATGTGAAACACCAAGAGAAAAGGCTGACTGGCTCTCAAAGCTACTTTTGTTTCTCCTTGTGGAGAATAAAATTATTCCTTTTTAATTTTATCAACAGGACTGGGAAATGTAAATCACCATATTCTCCATTCTCAAGTAGATGCTACGAAAACTAACATGGCTGCCTCCAGAGTTCCCTAAGGAGTGAACACATTTAGCAGCTTCTCACAACCTCTTCGCTAAAATCATGAAACATTCCATTAAACATTGATATTCATACTGCTTCCCTTACAAAAGAAGTACCACAGCCCTCAAACATGACCACCAATTCCAGAGCTTAAATTCCAAATTGATGTAATTCAATAGACTGGTACTGAGTATCTTCTCTGTGCAAGGCACGAAGAACACTGGGTTTAAAATGGCCTGGCTTTCAGGGGAATGGACCCATAAACAAAGAATGGCAATATAAGGTAATTAGTAAATAAGACTTTATATTTTATGAAAAGGAAGGTCATTGCCTAAGAGAATGGGTGATCAAAACTTAAGTGGGCAATGAGTCTTCCTGAAGTAAATGAAATATGAACTTGGCTTTATAAAAATGACTGGGAGATTATGAGATGGCTAAGTGCAGGAAGGTCATTTCAAGTAAAGGGAACAGATGCTCAAAGATCAAGAGTCCCAAATAAGCAAGTTGTGTTAGGAACTAGAAGTGAGTTGGTACAGAGGAACAGTGGCATCACTGCCATCAAGCTGAGTTGAGTATCACCTGTGTATGGAGTGGTGCCAGAAGGCAGGTGCCCATCAAGTGAATGCTGTCTTTCATGGGCACCATGAAAAGAAAAAGAAGTGCTGTGAAAGGCTGCAGAGAGACAATAAAGGGTTTGAGACAGGGTAAAGTGGTCCACCATGCATTTAGCAAGATTCCCCTGATAGTATTTTGAAGAATTGTTTGTATTGAATAGTAGGGGTATTCCGTGTTCATTTCCTAGGGCTGCTATAACAAATTAAGACAAACTGGGTGACTTAAAAACAACAGAAATTTTCTCAGAGTTCTGAAGCCCAGAAGTCCAAAATCAAGTTGTCAGTAGGGCCACACTGCCTCTGGAGGCTCAGGAGAGAATCCATCCCTGCCTCTTTCAGTATCTGGTGGCTGTTGGCAATCCTGGGCTTCCTTGGCTTTTAGCCACGTCATGTCAATCTTTGCCTCCATCTTTACATTGCCTTTTCCTCTACATGTTAGTCTTCTCCTCTTCTGTCTTTTATAAGGACACTTGTCATAGCAGTATAGGCCCAGCTGGGGAATACAGAGATGATCTCATCTCAAGATTCTTAATTACATCTGCAAAGACTCTTTTTCCAAATAAGATATCATTCACAAATTCCAAATATTTGGATATAGATTTATCTTTTGAGGGGAGGGCACTGCTCAACTCACTGTAAGAAAAAATCTCATGCCTCCACCTGTGTTCAGTAGACAGCTGCATTAGGATTTTAGGCAATACGGCCCTTTCTCATTTGTGCACTACTGGACTAGAGATGTGGACCTGTTTAGGAGGTATCAGTGACTATGAGGGTGACTTTGTGATATGAGTATGGGGACTAGAATTAGAATGGTCAAGACTCAGTAGTGATCTTGGAAGACAGGTGAGAAGGATGAAGGTGAACATCATCATTCCCCAGTATCATTATAGTCACAGAGATGGGAACACAGGGAGAAAGTGTAATATCTAAGGAATCTCAAAAGTTAGAGGGAATAATGAAATATTCATTCCACATGATTCAGGATTCCCTTTTCCCCATCATCTTCAGGTGATTATAAAACTTCAGTTTAAACAATTGACTTTGTAGTGTCTAGTTTCCTTGCTGTGTGTTTTCTTCACCAGCTGATAAACTGAATGAGAGAAGAAAACATGTTTGTTGGGTCCCCCAGAATCTAATGAAGTACCTGGTATATCAAAGATGCTCTATATGGATTTTCTTTTCTTTCTTTTTCTTTTCTTTTTTTTTTTGTGGTGGTGGTTCCTGGTTTTTAAACCACATTATTATATGTTCAACAAAAAGTTGTACATATTTAATGTACCCAACTCGATGAGTTTAGAGATAAGTGTACACCCATGTAAATATGGTTTTTGAATAAACAATTGAGTGAATAAGCAACTCCAGTGAGAGGAAGATGTGGGAACTAGTTAAGAATTAGAAAGGCCAGGATTTACCAAAGTTATTACAGCAGTTACTCTCCCATTTGGGGAAGCTCTAATTGTAAGTTATTCCTTGTACAGTTGCTTATTTTGTTTCCTAAAGTCAGTTACATTGAGTCAGAATCTTCCTCTACATAAAAATTTCTTTCAAATATTTTCAAAAGAACTATGTCTCCCCATCCCTGGCTAAAGCTCTTCATTTCCTTTAACCACAGGGCCTATTTTAGTCCTCTTTTAGAATTTCTACACAGTTCTAGCTGTTCTCTTTTCTTTCTCAACAAATATTTATGCATCTCCACTGGGAGCTCTGTACCAGAGAACGTGGATTCAGAAGCAGAAAAAAACAGTCAAGCACCCCACTAACAGCTTGTAAGTGTCTTACTGAAGTTATTAAACTTAGCAATCCTTGGAACTAAGAGCAGCTGACCCTTTCATTGTACTGGGATGTGCTTTACTAGTACTGTATATCTAAGTAAGAGTCTATTCTCTTCCGCTTGGTTCTTTGCAATACTAGACATGGTGTTCCTGGTTGTTTGTACAACCATGAGACATGGATTAAGTGTGACTTCTTTTTCTTTTTACTGTAAGAGCATATGTAGCATTCAAGGTATGCTCAACCCAACCACCTCCAGCCTTTCATTCCTTCCCAAGACAATGCGTGGCTACACTCTGGACTGATGGTAGCACAATGACCAAAACGGAGCCCCAATAATCCAAAGGGCTGGGGTTTTATTTTGTTTCTCAGACATCTGTGAAAAACAGATGCTCTGACAAGTCAGGGATAGGAATTGGTTTCTTTGGGGGCTCCAGTTAAACCATGTGTTCAGTGAGGCACATCAGGGTCATTTGCATAGCAGAGCCAGCATTGATTGTTTTCTTTCTTATTTGCCTCTAATTTTATACATTTTCTTCTTTTTTAAAATAATGAAATAAATCCACAACAAAACAAAAATAATCCAACCAAATTAATGGGAATTTTCTTTCATTACAAATGTCTATTTAATTAATTTGTTCACGAATGGAAGCTCCTAAGCTTCAGAAAGGATAGTCTCCTTTAAGGGAACACAGATGTTTGACTTAAAATTCCATATTTGTGACATTTCAATATTGGTATCCTCATTTTTTTTTTACTAATGAAATTGTAAGAAAACAAAATCTGCTTGTCCTACAGCATTTTGGCTGCAATCCAAAAACCTTTCCATTAAAATGAAATAATATGTTCTGCAAATCTAAATTGCAGAGGAATTAAGCATACTTACCAAATAGTTATCTGTGAAACAAAATGAAAATATAAGCTTTAGGGGAATAGTATCAGGAAGTAGACATTAGGATGAGGTTCTAAGAAATGTTCATCTGTCTCTGTTGTAGGGTCCAGTTTTGATATATTTAGATGAAAATATAAAACTTCATACCTCATTTTTAAATGATATATTTATTTGACTCATAAAGCATAGTTGAAGTGAATTGATTAAGATTGGTTGCAATTGTAAGGCTGTGGCTATCGCTCAGTGGCAGAGCGCTTGCCCAACATGTGTGAGGGACTGGGTTCAATCCTTAGCACCACATAAAAATAAACAAATAAGATAAAGGCATACTGTCCATCTACAATATAAAAAAATTAAAGATTGATTGAATTTATATACCATTAATTTGGTCAATTATAGCCAATATATTGGAGAAATATCCAATAGGCAATGGTTAGAAAGTGGGCACGAAAGTAAGAAAGGTTGGGGGAAGATGTGTGGGAACCTATCAAAGTGTGCGCAGAAAAAACTGCTCAAAATTTTTTAGTTGTTTTAATTTGCCTGAATCTTCAACTTTAAATTTAAAATACTTGGTCAGTCAGATTGCTTGCTCTTTAATGTTTTAATTCTCCAAATACCACTGAGTTTTTTGTTCCCTTGTGTCAAATCAAATATCAGCTACATAGTAAATGCTGAATATTTATAGAATGAATGAACTAAGTAAACTACTGAATAAAAAAGTGCTGCCTCTCTTGATGTTTTCTGATAGGAGTATATATTAGTAAATACTTGTGTGTTCTGACACCCATATTCAGGTACAAAGTTTGGAACTCCCCCCAGTGGAAAAGTATTCTTCACATGATAATTGTAAACACAAAACACTTGATGAATCAGAACATTTTTCTTACCTGCTCAATGGCATTAAGTCATCATTAACATTTTGTTGAAATATTTCTATTTTATAAAGATTTTTTATCTTTAAATCTTGGTTGTGGCTAGAATGTAATTTTACCTATAAATGGTTTCCAAACTATGCTGTGGTCCCAATCAATTGGATAATGTATTATTATGACTGATATCAATCATTGAAAGTCATTTGAAAATCTGATGATCCTCAACTAGTCACGTCTCACACATATATCTAATCCAAGCCAGACAGGTTACAGCAAAGGTGTACTTGTGTGTGCATGTGTGTATGCACGTGTGTGCATATGTGCATGCATATGTGTTTGTGTCAGAAAGCATTGTGGATTCTTTTTGTTTGCTTATTTTCCTGACACAATATTAATCTTTGCCTGTCAGTCCTGGAGGATTTTGATACTTTCACTGTTTAGATAACAAACTAAATGGTTATAGGAAGTCAGCTTGACTATATAAAAGAAACTCTAGTATATGCTGAAATAACTTCCTTCTTGAAAATTTCTCAGTAACTGCCAGCATGCTCAAGGTCTGCCAGGGTATGATTAACCTTCTTAGGTCAGTTCTCACCATTGTGCAATATATGTAAAAATACAGGAGCTAATACATGATGTCACAGAGACAAAAACTCTGCAGGTAAAAACTAGCATAAAGCAGATAAGCATTCTCTGGCTTGGAAACAAAGTGCTAAACCCTCTTAAAATAATTAAACCTTACCCTGAAAACACTATGCACCAGATGTGAACTGCCCAAACTTGTTTTTGAACAGATCCATTTTATGTCCATAGAGTTTGAAGCACTAATTCATGTTCATATGGTTCAATTCATGGATCATTAAACTATTTCAGTGCTTAGCCCATTCATTGATCTAAGAGCCTAGTGTTAAAATCAAGTCTGTTGTCCTTTACATTCCAGTTAAAGATGAGGAAAACTATTGCTGCCAATGGTTGTTGGATCATCCTATTTGATTAAAAACAGAAACAAACCATGCCATGTCTATGCATAAAAATTACCAGAGCCTTTTCTAAACAGACTGGTTAGATCTATTGCTTCAATGTCAATGAGGCCCACATATTGGCTTAGGTAGCAGGAAAATGAGGTCAGGGTATAATCTCATCTCTAGTGGACAAAGCATAGAAACAATAATTGAAAGACCTACATTCTAATATTGGCTGATCCTTCCAAAAGTGATGTAGCTTACACAAAGAAGGGAACCCCTCTCAGCCCTCATTAGATCCTCTCAACATGTACAGGTAGGTTTACATAGGTGCTATTTGTATTTCTTTTTACAGGTGAAAGAATTTAGATACTTTCCCAGGATTAGGCCACAGGTTAGGGTCAGAGACAGGATTCTCTCCCATGGATTGGCTCCTTTACAGCTATTTTAGAGTTATAAAAATAAATGTGAAAGAATTTTGAAAAGTATAAAGAACTATTATTCTTACACAGGAAAGACAGTGTATATTTTTACATGCTGAAAACTGGAAAGGGTGTGGAAGAAATAGTGAAAACATTCAAGGTAATGGCTGCCAATGATTGGAGGAGTGGTCCCTACCTAATTTTGAGGAGCTGCACATGCCAGCCAAACTGGGCAGATAAGCTCAACATAGTTTCATCATATGATTCAGAGATTGCACTCCTAGGTATTTACCCAACTGATTTGAGAATTTATGTCCCCACAAAAAGCTACACATGAATGTTTATAGCAGCCATACTTGAAATTGCCAAAAACTGGAAGCAACTAAGTTTGAATAAGTGAATAGATGAGGAGACTATGGTAGATCCAAACAATGAAATATTAGTCGGTGATAAAGAGAAATAGCTATCAAGTCACAAAGACATGAATCTTAAGTTAATAACAATGACAACATGAAGAGGCCAGTCTGAAAAGCTAAATACCATATGATTTCAATTATGTGTCATTCTGGAAAAGCAAAATATGGAGGCAGTAAAAAGATTGGTGATTTCCAAAGGCTTAGGGAAAAAGGAGAAGGCATTAAATAGAGTAAACACAGAGGATTCTTGAGAGTGGTGAAATTATTCTGAATGATCCTGTAATTGTGGATACCTGATAGTACAGAACTTTACAGCATGAATGAACTTTAATGCATGCAAATTTGAAAAATCGTTTAGGAGGTTTGGAGATCCTGGGAAGGAATGCTGGAAGAGAGAAAATTATCTCAATGTATTAAGAATGTATGAAACAAATGCCCTGAAGAAGTTGGGAGGAAGAAATGCTAACCTAAGTAATTTTGGAAATGAGTAGAATCTGTAAGGCTCAGGGCAAAGGCCAATTGTACATAAAATCATACCCTAGTTGATCCAGTGGTTGGCCATGGGGTTTCAGGTTTATGATTTCAATACAGTCCTAATTGCAAACTGGGAATTGAACAATTAAGTAAATGCTTGATGGATATTGGGAGCCAGAGTGCTCATGGTGTAAGAGATCACAGAAAAGCAACAGGAATATGCTACAGAGGGGTCCAAGTAGTAATGAATTAGAATTGGAGCTATCAGTAAGCACTCACATTTAGCTTGATGTAAATGCATATGTTCTCATATAGAAATATTTATAGAGCTGAGTGTGGTGGCGCATGTCCAATCCCAGCAGCAGGGGAGGCTGAGACAGGAGGATCATGAGTTCAAAGCCAGCCTCAGCAACAACAAAGTGCTAAGCAATTCAGTGAGACCCTGTCTCTAAATAAAATACAAAATAGGGCTGGAGGTGTGGTTCAGTGGTGGAGTGCCCCTGAGTTCAATCCCCAGTACCCCCAAAAAAAATATTTATACATAAACATATATACAGAGGCTAATATACGCATGTATATCTCCTTGTTCTATCAGCTGAGAAACCTGGAAAGCAATAATATCCAAGTAGCAAGAACTCCTAGTGCTTGGATCTTGGTTCTAATACTGTTCTCCAGTGAAAGGAACCAGAGCTCCTTGGTGAAATTGTTGATTCTAGGATTGGATCAACATATACACAAGATGATCCTGGAGCTTCTTGCAGTACCAGAAATTAAGGAAGTGTTACACACACACACACACACACACACACACACACACACATACACACACTGACAGAAAGATGTCAAAAAAAAAAAATACAGGAATCAACTGAAAGAACTCCTGATGACCAAAACTGGGATACTTTATGCAATAAAATAATGCATAAAATAAGCACTTCTGAGTCCATGCTAATACAAATCAATGATTGAATACATAAGTGGGGGAGAAGAGTACAGTATAAAAAATGGTTTCAATTTACAGTGAAGAAACATGATAAACTACTTCAACCAAGTGATCAAGGTCAATATCAATAGTAACAAGTCATATTGATAGAATACACCTTTGACACAGTGTGATGACAATGGCTTATTTTATTCATTTATTTTGGTGGTAGTTGTTGAACTCTGGGCCACTTTATCACTGAGCTACATCCCCAGCCCTTTTATTTTTTATTTTGAGATGTGGTCTGGCTAAGTTGCCGAGGGACTCGTTTGCTGAGGCTCTCTTTGAACTAGTGATCTTCCTGCCTCAGATGAGATTAGAGGTGTGTGCCACTGCACCCAGCCTTGTTTATCTTTGTAGTTGTCTCCCAAGCCCATAACCCATGCTAATCATAAAAAATAAAAATAAAACATGAGATGAATCCCAGTAAAGGAGATTCCTTAAAAGCAAGATAAATCTGAGGCATTATCTTGACCAAAATGATGCTGAACTCTTCAACAGATGAATGGATAAAGAAAATGTGATACATATACACATGGAATATTAGCCATGAAGAATAATGAAATTATGGCATTTGCCAGTAAATGAATGGAACTGGAGACAATCATGTTAAGTGAAATAAACTAATCCCAAAAAAACAAAGGCCAAATGTTCTTTCTAATATATGGATGCTGATTCACAATAGGTTAGGGGGAGGGAGGAAAGGAGGTTTACCAGACTGGACAGGGGGAATGGGGGAATGTAGTAGGGGATGGGAATGGGAAAGACAATAGAATGAATGGGACATACTTTCCTATGTTCATATATGAATACATGACCAGGATAACTCCACATCATGTAAACCAAAAAAATGGGAAATTATACTCCATGTATGTATAATATGTCAAAATACATTCTACTGTCATGTATAACTAAAAATAATAAAAATATCTCACATTAATAGTTTTTAAAATGATGCTGAAAAGATATGACAACCAAATGTATGTGGCAACCAGGATGGGATGGATGCCAGAATAGAAAAAAGATATTAGATAACTATTAAGGAAATTTGAATACAGTAGGACCTTAATTAATAATACTGTATCTATATTGGTTTGTTAATGATAACAAATGTGACATACTAATTTATTAATATAGGAAAATCTGGGTATAAAATATATAGGAAATTTCTGTACTGTCTTTATAACTTTTATGTAAATTTAAACTTCTTTAAAACTAAAGTATATTTTTAAAAAACAGGGCAGGTGGGTGTCGTAGCACATGCCTATAATCCAGCTACTGGAGAGGCTGAAGCAGAGGATCACAAGATACCTCTGCAACTTAACAAGCCCTGACTCAAAATTTAAAAGGTAAATAAAAAGAGTTGGGGATGCACAGCTCACTGATAGATCCCAATGAGTGTAGATCTTAGTACTAGATCCCAGTACTAGAAAAAACAAAAACAGGGCAGATTTGAGTTTACCTAAAAGTTAGCATCCTTGAAAAATATTGCTTCTCATTAGCTCCATAAATTATGCTTTCATTTGGAGATGAAATGTGCAATCAGATACATTCCAGTAAAAGTGAATTTATCTCCTTAGAAGTAACAGTGATTTTACTCACAGCGACTCTTTTTAGATGAACATAGATATTGGGAAGGGGATTCTTAAATTGCAGAAGTACATTTAATTTACTGATTAAATAATAAGCCCAGATACTTGCCAAGGACAAGGAAGGACACACAGTAGTTACAACTTATGTAGCTCTCCAAAGGATTATGATAATTAAAAGTTTAATGCCAGACTGAAGCACTCTTTTCCTAGAAATGGCTTATTAGATGATTTGCAATGAAATAAAACATCAACAAATATAAAAATAAAGGCAAAGAAGTCAGATTTAAAAAATAAAAACATGACTGCATAATTCCATGTATTCAAATTAAAAATGCAAAATGCATCTGTGGTTTCAGAAGTCAGTTCAGGATAGTTGCTGCCCTTGTGTGGGGACAGTGACTGAGAGGGAGTAGTCAGTAGACTTCTTGAATATGATATTCTTTTTCTTGAAATGAGTACTAGTTACTTGGGTGTGTTTGGTTATGAAAATTATAGAGCTATCCAATCTAGTAATATACACTTTTACCATATATAGTATACCTCAATATGAAGTTTTTATATACCTTCTCTTGATCCTATCTCCCCATGAAGTCAGCACCCCGTTTGTCTCTTTCTCTTTAAAGGAAATGTTTTTTGAAAGAATTATCTTTGCTCACTGTGTCTGGTTTCTGCATTCTCTCTCTTCTTCTCTTCGCTAGCATCGCTAAGGGTCTGTCGATTTTGTTTATTTTTTCAAAGAACCAACTTTTAGTTTTGTCAATTTTTTCAATTGTTTCTTTTGTTTCGATTTCATTAATTTCAGCTCTGATTTTCATTATTTCTTGCCTTCTACTTCTTTTGCTGTTGTTTTGCTCTTCTTTTTCAAGGATTTTGAGATGAAGTATGAGATCATTTATTTGTTGGTTTTTTCTTTTTTTAAGGAATGAACTCCAAGCAATGAATTTTCCTCTTAGAACTGCTTTCAATGTGTCCCATAGATTCCGATATGTTGTGTCTGTGTTTTCATTTATCTCTAAGAATTTTTTAATTTCCTCCTTGATGTCTTCTATAACCCATTGATCATTCAGTAACCTATTGTTCATTCTCCAAGTGATGTATGCTTTTTCCTTCCTTCTTTTATCGTTGATTTTCAGTTTCATTCCATTATGATCAGATAAGATGCATGGTATTATCTCTACTCCTTTATATTGTCTAAGAGTTGCCCTGTGACATAATATATGATCTATTTTTGAGAAGGATCCATGTGCTGCTGAGAAAAAAGTGTAACTGCTTGATGTTGGGTGGTATACTCTATATATGTCAATTAGGTCT
Source organism: Marmota marmota marmota (assembly GCF_001458135.2). Taxonomy (NCBI): domain Eukaryota; kingdom Metazoa; phylum Chordata; class Mammalia; order Rodentia; family Sciuridae; genus Marmota; species Marmota marmota. Next base: position 1,321,011 of record NW_025999900.1, read on the forward strand.
AGGTTATTAATAGTGTTATTGAGTTCTATAGTTTCCTTATTCAACTTTTGTTTGGAAGATCTGTCCAGTGGCGAGAGAGGTGTGTTGAAGTCTCCCATGATTATGGTATGGTGGTCTATTAGACTCTTGAACTTGAGAAGAGTTTGTTTGACGAACATAGCTGCACCATTGTTTGGGGCATAAATATTTATGATTGTTATGTCTTGTTGGTGTATGGTTCCCTTAAGCAGTATGTAGTGTCCCTCTTTATCCCTTTTGATTAACTTTGGCTTGAAATCTATTTTATTTGATATGAGTATGGACACTCCTGCTTGTTTCCGAAGTCCATATGAGTGATATGATTTTTCCCAACCTTTCACCTTCAGCCTATGTATGTCTTTTCCTATCAAATGCGTCTCCTGTAGGCAGCATATTGTTGGGTCTTGTTTTGTGATCCATTCTACTAGCCTGTGTCTCTTAATTGGTGAGTTTAAGCCATTAACATTTAGGGTTATTATTGAGATATGGGTTGTTCTTCCAGCCATATTTGTTTATTTCTGTTACTAAACATGGTTTGTTTTCCTCTTTGATTATTTCCCCCCCCTTTACTGTCCTACCTCCCACTGTTGGTTTTCATTGTTATTTTCCATTTCCTCTTCCTGTAATGTTTTGGCGAGGATGTTTTGAAGAGATGGTTTTCTAGCTGCGAATTCTTTAAACTTTTGTTTATCGTGGAAGGTTTTAATTTCATCTTCCATCCTGAAGCTTAATTTCGCTGGATACACAATTCTTGGTTGGAACCCATTTTCTTTCAGTGTTTGAAATATGTTATTCCAGGATCTTCTAGCTTTCAGAGTCTGTGTTGAAAGATCAGCTGTTATCCTGATTGGCTTACCCCTAAATGTAATCTGCTTCCTTTCTCTTGTAGCTTTTAAAATTCTCTCCTTATTCTGTATGTTGGGCATCTTCATTATAATGTGTCTAGGTGTGGATCTCTTATGATTTTGCACATTCGGCGTCCTGTAGGCTTCTAGGATTTGGGATTCTGTCTCATTCTTCAAGTCTGGGAAGTTTTCTCGTATTATTTCATTGAATAGACTGCTCATTCCTTTGGTTTGGAGCTCTGTACCTTCCTGTATCCCAATGACTCTTAAGTTTGGTCTCTTAATGTTATCCCATATTTCTTGGATGTTCTGCTCATGGTTTCTTAACAGTCTTGCTGAGCTGTCTATGTTCTTTTCCAGTTGAAATACTTTGTCTTCATTGTCTGATGTTCTATCTTCTAAGTGTTCTACTCTGCTGGTAGTATTCTCCATTGAGTTTTTAAGTTGGTTTATTGCTTCCTGCATTTCTAGGATTTCTGTTTGTTTGTTTTTTATAACCTCTATCTCCCTGTATAGTTGATCCTTTGCTTCCTGGATTTGTTTGCGTAATTCATTGTCGAAGTGATCTTTCATTGTCTGATTTTGCTGTTTAATGTCTTCCTTGATACTCCAGATCATCTGAAGCATGTATATCCTGAATTCTTTATCTGACATTCCATCTGCTGCAGCTGTTACCTCTTCTAAAGTTGCGTTGACCTGCATTGCTTGTGGTCCTTTCTTTCCTTGTCTTTTCATACTGCTTGCGTATCTTTCCTGCAGGTGCGGGCGGCGGCTCTGCTCTCTCCTTATTCCAATTGGGGTGTCGTGGCTACCACGCCGGCAGGTCACTGGGCCTGTTCTGGGAGCTGGCGGCGGCTCTGTTCTGCCCCTACTCCAATTGGGGTGACGAGTGTACCACGCCGGCAGGCCACCGGGCCTGATCCGCCGGTCGGTTGCAGGTTTGCCTACCCTGCAGGCGCGGGCGGCGGCTCTACTCTGCCCCTACTCCAAATGGGGTGACGTGTCTGTCGTACCGGCAGGCCACTGGGCCTGTCCCGCTGGTCGGTCGCAGATCTGCCCACCTTTCGGGCACGGGTGGAGGCTCTGCTCTGCCCCTACTCCAATTGGGGTGTCGTGACTACCCCGCCTGCAGGACGCTGGGCCTGTTCCTGGCACGGGCGGCGACTCTGCTCTGCCACTACTCCAATTAGGGTGGTGTTTGTACCACGCCGGCAGGCTCCTGGGCCTGATCCGCCGGTCTGTTGTAGGTCTGCCTACCTTGGAGGCGCGGGCAGCGGATCTGCCCTGCCCCTCCTACCACGCCTGCGGACCCCTGGGTCTGATCTGCAGTTTGATCACTGGTCTGCTCACCCTGCGGGCACGGGTGGCGGTTCCGCTCCGCCCCCACTCCAATTGGGGTCACGTGACCACCACACCGGCAGGGCCTGATCCGGGCGTGGGAGAAGGATCTGCTCTGCCCCTACTCCAGTTGGGGTGACATGTGTACCACACTGGCAGGCCACTGGGCCTGACCCGCCCGGCTGTCACAGGTCTGTTTACCTTGCAAGCGCGAACGGCGGCTCTGCCCTGCCCCTCCTACCACGCCCATGTACCACTGGGTCGCGGGTCTGCCCACCTTGCGGGTGCGAGTGGCGGCTCCGCTCCGCCCCCTCTCCAATTGGGGTCACGCGGTCACCACGCTGGCGAGCCGCTGGGCCTGCTCCGGGCGCTGGCGGCGGCCCGGCTTCTCCCCTCTGGCTCAACGACAAATTGAGGAGACTCGGGTGACTGTGCCTCACCCCCCCTACCAGGAGACCAACTGCTTATGTCACCGCTGGTATTGATGAAGTTCTCTCCTCCGCCGCTTTCTGCTGACATCAGATCTCTGCCATGTTGGTATCCTATGCGAATGGCAGCATTTCGTTCCCCTTGCCGGGCAACCAAAGCAACGGGTGAGTCCTGACCGGCCCTCAGCAGGACCCGGACCGAGAAGCAGTTTCCGCGGGCTCCTAGCCCCGGTCCAGGGAAGTTCCGGGAGCCGGAACTCGGCCGCTCCGTGCTCGGTGTAAGCTCCTATAAGTGTAAGCTCCAAGAAGCAGTCCCCGCGGGCTCAGTTCCGGGAGCCGGAATTCGGCTGCTTAGTGCTTGTTGTATGCTCTGATAGGAGCAGGGTCCAAGAAGCAGCCTCCGCAGGCTCCGCGGGACGGTTCCGGGAGCCGGAACTCGGCCGCCCTGCGCTCGGTGTTCTCTCCGATAAGATCAGGTTCTAAGAAGCACCCAGGCGCTGAACCCTAGCAATCTGTCTGCAAGCCGCAGGCGAATTGCAGCCTGAAATTACCTGATCTATGGCTGAATGAGCTGCGGTCAGTCGAAAACAGGGAAGGTGACGTCAGTTTACCAACATGGTGGCTGCTGGCCTCCTCTGTGGTCTGACCGGTGTGGAGAACCGAGATGGACCGCTTCCTTCCCCCGTCTCGAACCCAGAATTCAGCCCTGAGTACGGTGCTTGCGCAGCTGGCAGAAACTGCAGCGCTGTAACCCTGCGTCTCTATCCCAGCGTGCTGCAGACTCTAGCCGCGGGACGATTTGCTGAGTAAGCAGTGTTAACCTCCGTGCGACAAACCTCTCGCGTTTGAGTCCCCGTAGCCGATCCTCATGCGATGGAAATCCTTCCTCCAGGTTCCGGAGCACCCCACTATTGCTGGAAATTCCTAACAAGATATCCTTTAGCCGTCCTGACTTGTCATACTCCCACACAGTGAAGCAGCACACGGGGGCAATGCACTCCCCTCGCCGCCATCTTCCTTCTCCTAAAAAATTCTCACATCCACTGTATTATTCGACTCATGGTCAAACACTTCAAATGCTTCTTTGATTTTTTTGTGAAATTCTGCTAGTGCTAACTCTTCCTTGTCTTTATCTTCCGCCATCTTGATGCGGAGCCGGTCGCCTGGGAAATGCCAGTCGTTAGCCCAGGTCGCCCCCCTTCCATTACAAATTTCTTGACATATCATATTCCACACTTTGATTCAAGTGGGTTATGAACTCCCACCTTCACCCCATACACAGATTCTGCATTCTCTCTTGATCCCAACCCAGCAAGTCTTTTACCCTGGAGTCTACAAAGCTGCTCCTACAAAGATCAATGACATTTTCCATGCAGCTAGGTCCAATGATCAACTTGCCTCATTTTAATTATCAGCAGTGTTCCGTAGATGGCCACTGTCTCCCCGTGCTCACCTGTTTTCTACACTCACTCTCATTTCTAGGGAACTCATTAAGACTTATGACTTTACATACCAGTTATATACTGCTGCTTCCCAAATTTATATCTTTAATCCACATCTCTCCTTGGTGCAGGAGATTTGTACATCTAATTGCACACTCAACGTGTCCACTCGGATGTTCCATAGACATCTCAAACCTAATATATGCCAAAGTGACCTCCCAATGGCCTACAAATCTGCTCCTCCCACATTCTTCTCATGAATCTTCTCAGTTCTACTCCATCTTTCCGGTTGTGTGGCCTCCAAGCCTTGAAGTGAACCTAGATTCCTCTTTTTCTCGTATACTACACCTAGTCTGTTAACCACAACTCTTGATTCTACTTTGAAAATAGCTCTAGAATTTGCCCAATTCTTACCATGTCCACTGCTGCCTTCCTGGTCCGAACCACCATTATCTCATGCCTGGATTAATTCAACAGCCTCCTCCCTGTCCCTCACTCCCTATCCACTACCTCCGCCCCTGCTGTCCCATGGTCCTTTCTTTACGAATAGGTAACCTAGTTAACAGTCATTCAGATCTTGTTGTTTGTCTGCTCCTGATGCCTTCTGTCGCACTCAGAATAAAAGGCAAATTTCCAAACTATGAACTTTAAAACCCTGTATGATCTGACTTCATGCTGGTTCCCGAACCTCATCTTCCGCAACTCTCACCTCTTGTGCTCTGCCTCAGATACACTGGGCTTTTTATAGTTCCTTGGACACTCCAGGCATCTCCTGGGCTCAGACGTTCATTTGTACTTCTTTAGAATGTCTACACACACACACACACACACACACACACACAATTTTGCTCATTTCCTTCAGCTCTTTACTCAAATGTCATCATTTTCAAAGAGGACTTCCATCAAAAATTTTATACATCCCTTTCTTATCATCTTTCTCAACTTTTTTTTCCTCCTTTGCAATTTTCAAGTGTGTGTGTGTGTTTATTGATTGAGTGATTGATTGCCTATTGATTGCCTTTCTCCTCAACTAAATCATAAGCTCTATGAAGAGATCATTTTCCTCTTCCCCTTTATTCCCCTGGCCCTTGGCACTCTTAGAACATGTCCAGTTCAACATCCATCTGCTTGTGCCATTTCAACGATTGTCACAAATGAAACCACTCTTCTTGGAAAACATTCCCTGAGAGTCTTTGTTTTCTCTCAAAGGAGGGATCATTTATTTTTGTGATTAAATCCAATTTACCACCGGTTTCTCCAGAACCATTTGTACATCTTTCATGATCCTGAGGAATTTGCTCTTGGGCCGCGAACATGGGGAGCTGAGTCAGAGGGCAATTCTTCATCTGCCTGCAGCCACAAGTGCTGCCTGCTCACAGGATCTTCATGCTTGTCCACTGGAAGGCTCCAGATCTGGTTCCTCAGCATGCCCTAAGATTGCATCCTGACATGTCAAAGCCATGCTCATGCCATCTGTTCAGTTACATAACTTGAGATCTGGAACAATTTTCAGTGTAGGATTTGCTGCCCGAATAGAATCATTTTCAGAAAGGAGATTAAGCTTTTTTTTTTTTTTTGCTGGCAAAAGGAGAAATTACCAGAAAAGCTATCATTTTACTTGGTATAAATAAACCTTTCTCCAAAATACATAAATGAAATGACAAATTTGCTTCACTAGTATTCTCCTACATTAAAAATATACATTAGAGTTATAATTCAATTTTTAAGGGCAAAATAAACCCTTAATGGGGAAAATGAAATTATTAACTTAAAAGGTCTTATTTGAATCATTTTAATCATTGCAATATAGTGTTCCAAGTCGAATTTGGGGGCTGGGAGAGAAAAAAGTGCTGATTGCTGCAGACTTGACAAGCTTGGAAGCATTGTAGAATGGCCTATTTTTTCCCCCATAGGAGAGGAAAATATCTGACCCACTGCCAATCAGACTGAATCCCTGGTTCATTTTTTTAACATTATCCTTGTGACCCATAGTTACCTTGTCTAACCCAAGAAAACCATTTATGAAATAGCTGCCTGGAATTAAGGATTTAAATTGCAACTTTATAAGCCAGATTTTCTCTCACCAATTTACTTGTTTAAACAGTGCTTGATTCTGTGAACTTATTTTTAGCTCTCTGGTATAATGTGCTGAGAATTTATGTTAAACAGCCCTAATTTTTCTACATGGAACTAACATGATTATTTTCTCTGATTACAAAAACAAAATTTTCTAATCTTTGATTTGAGTGAGAATAAAATCAACCAATACAGAAAAGTGTAACAAAGCAAATTAAAAAAATCACCATAACACTCACTATCTAAAGAGAAAATGGCTAAGGTGTTTTTATACTCTTCTGTATTTTTTGCATATACACATATTTTTTACAAAAACTGATTCTACTATGTACATCAATACTATCGCCAACAAGAGGAGAATAGATTACACTTTGCAGTTGTTTATAAATGAAAGAGAATCTAGCCATTCAGAGAGGAAGAGGGTCAAGATAAAGAAGAAAGCTTGTTAGATATACTGGAAGTTAACCCAGACTGAATGAATGAATGAATGAATGGATGAATGAATGGCAGCCGTTTTAATGACTGTAGTCAACTCTGACCTATAAGGGAAAGCAGGATTTAAGGCCAGTGAGAAATGGAGCTCTGCATGGAACATGGAATTCTTACCATGACCAGCATTGGACATGATAAAAATTGGGCAAATTCTAGAGAGATTTTCAAAGTAAAATCAAGAGTCCTGGTTAACAGACTAAGTGTAGTATATGAGAAAAAAAGAGGAGTCTAGGATTACTCCAAGGCTTGGAGTGGAGAAAAAAAAACAACTATCTAATGGAAAGGAATCCCAAGTCCAGAGGTTCTGAGGAAGGAGTAAATCTGGTGGATTGATAGAACAGCATGGAGGTCCCAGGAGCCAGCACGGGATGATGCGGGGAGGGACGGGAGTGACAGGAAATGCTGCGGCCAATTTTCCCTTTTCTAATTTTCTTTCAATCCTTCCATTTGTCTCAAGAAAAAAGTTTCAGTTTGATATTAACACATATTTAATAATCTTCTGATGTTTACTACCATACCCTTGAATACAAAAGATAGCAGATTTTGGGATCACAGTCTTAAGCCAATAATATTTAACTAAAACAAAATAAAATTGTTTGTTTTTTTTTTTCATTATTTTCACAGTTGCTATTTATTTATGACTAATGATGCTGGCTTCCCATCAAGATAAGCATGTTTAAGTTCTAAATTAAATCAATTTGAAGAAAAATATGACCTAGGGATAGGGTGAAGCTCAATTGTAATACACGTGCTTAGCAGGTGTAAGGCTCTGGGTTCAATCCACAGCATTGGAAAAAGAAAATAAAATGACGTAAGGAACACATAAGTGGTACTGAAGCAGCAAAAGTCTCAAAAAGTGATTGGTAAATGACCAAAACTTACAACTCATGTTTCTAGCCCATCTCACCTGCCCCTGAGCTCCCTAAACATGGATCCAAATCCACTTCTGCTTTCTGAGATGATTTCTGCCTCATTAATCTAGGTATGGAATAATCCAGATGTACTAGTCAGTGATACTACTGCCAAGTCAAATAGCAGCTTCAATTTCAGATTCCCTTTGGAAGAAATATCATGTATCATGATTAGTGGAAGAGCCGATCAGAGAGCTATATTCTGCAAGGCAGATGAAGTTTAAATTCCTCAATATGGTTTATTCAAATTTTTTTTCTGAAATTCTTCCTAATGATATTTAAGCAAGAAGATGAACAGAAGATGCTATATATTACTGATGTTTTCTGGAAAGAAAAAATAAAATCTGAACACAGCTATTTCAACTATAGACTCAGACCAATGACTAACAAATTAAATGGTCTAATATTCTCTCCACCCAGGTGTAAATATCTAGCTTCTCTTTCTTTGTGTGTGGGGGGTTACCAGGGATTGAATTCAAGGTCACTCAACAACTGAGCCACTTCCCCAAGCTTTTTTGTATTTTATTTAGAGACAGGGTCTCTCTGAGTTTCTTAAAGCGTCAATATTGCTAAGGCTGGCTTTGAACTCACCAATCCTCCTGCCTCAGCCTCTGGAGCTACTGGGATTACAGGTGTGTGCCACTGCACCCAGGTAGCTTCTCTTTTAATGCTTTCTAGAAGAGTGAGTCAGGAAAATGCTGTCCCTACTTTCAAGTAGGAGAAAACCCTACTTGTGCTAAATTTTAAATTATTAAAGAACAGTTTATGTAATCTTAATAATCAGAGGAGAAGCAAGCCACTCATTTAAGTTACTGGTATCATTTTTGAAAGTCCTGTGACAATACATACAAGATGATTTTTTAAAATTTCCTCCTACATACACAGAGTGGGGAAAAAGCCCTGGAGTAGATATCAGAAAGACACAGGTTCTAGCTGCAATTCTGTCAACTACCACAGTACCTATGAAACTTGAAGAGCTCACTTAATTTCTTTGGGCTGTTTTTTCAACCCACAATAAAAGTAACAGACTAGATAGATTCCCTTGAATATAAAAATGCACTGTTCACTATAACAACAACAATAACAAATAATAATAACCAGAGTGAATAAATTGGCCCTAAATAAATCGTTTATCTGAGTTAAAAGTATAAAAGATTTTCTGAATGACCAAACAACTGAAGTGAAAAAAACCCACAAGCACAAAAGATATGCTTTTCAAAAGGGCATAATTGTAGGGAAGTGCTAAATTCCATTTAGACACTGAAAAGCCATGAAAGGATTCAAGCAGACAAGAAGAAACCACATGAGGAAAAAGCACACAGCAAGTTGTGATATAGCCATCAGCATGCCCAACTTGTTGGACCAGAGGAGGAATAAAGTTGCTATATATTAAATGACTTGTCATTTCCACTCCTAAAATAGACACACTGTCTGGGTCACTGTGACATGAATTAAATGTTGGATTGTTCCTTAACTGGCATCGATACATGGTTGTTTGACAGGAGTTGTAAAAGCTCCATTCCTGAACTATTTTTTGGAAAGATAGAGAAGGCACAATAGCCAGCAAATAGGCAAGATTAATTGAGCCACACGTATATTGTTTCATAATAATGTGCACATATGTCATTGTTTATGTATTGTTTGATCTGACAACAAGTTTGCAATTTCAGTATGATCACTTTCATTGAGTTTATCCTGGCAAGTCTTTCTCTTTTCTATTCATTTAGGTGAGGCCTGGACATTGATACAGTAATCTGAGCCAGATATATTCAACTGAGAGAGAGAGAGTTGGAAAAAGCCATAAATAAAGCAAAACCTTGGCCACAGTTGTTGAAGACTGGCACAACACTAACTAGTTGATTTACATATCTGAGGATGGATTAAGTGGATTTCTGTTTTATTTTGTTTGTTTGTTTGTTTTGTGTCAAGATGCCACAGAAGCTAAGCTTTAGTAATTGATACAGTTAAAAGCAGAAAGGGCTGTTTTCTTATTTATTTTTAAAGACTATATGTCTTTGTATTTCAGTGAATACTTAGGAGAATATTTAAAATTGGATTCCTTTGAACTATTCTCACAGCTGGATAATAGAAAGAACCGTCGTGGGTGGAGGTGAAATGTCGTAACTTACAGGAAGTAATTTATCTTTCTGGTGGGGTATCAGGATATGGCGATGACTAGACTGGTTGCTCAAATTATTTCCTAGCAACAACGTCAAAAAATCCATGCTGAACCTGAAACCATCTTGCATTTGAAAACCTATGTAGATTTTTTCAAGCTCACATTTTCAAAGAGATTAGAAATCAATGCCTATATAGGATTTCAAATACTGTCTACCACCATTGCTGTAGGCTAAAACCCATGCAGGTCACTGAAAAACTGTCAGGCTATTTGTTTAAGGAAAATCAAGTGGAAGAGGGTAGAAAGAAACAAGATCTCTGTTACACAAGGAAGTGAATTTGTGCAAAGGATATTCAAACACATCTATGAAATTTACAGGGGGGAAAAAAGGTAAAAATATAAATATTAAGTACCCAGGATACCTGAAGCTTGGGGGGACACATATTAGTGATTTTCAAGCTGAATACAAATACTCTGAGAAACAAAAGAAAATATATTTTTGCCAAGTTGCATGCTTTCCACATCCAAAGCCAAAACCACAAATACATGTGAGTAATATGCAGGTTGCGAAGCATCTACAATAAAACCCACACCGATTTTGAACACCAGAATTGTTGGGGCATTTGCAGATGTTATTTTAAAATTTGTGACTCTGTGATCTCTGAAATGCAAAGCTAAACCATAAAAATATGATTGACCATGTATATTAATTTCCTTGAATTCTTTCTCAGAATTGGCCTGTTTTGACCCTTTCTGAATGAAGAGACTATGTATCAAACATTAAAACATATCCTTTCACCCTGAACTGCAGTATCATGCATATATATTTGTATGTACATAGATATAGATAATTTTAAAAGCAAATAAGATTGTAGAATTCCCCAGCATTGTGTCAAAGCACTTCAGCAACATTCTCTGCATTAGATTCTGGACTAGCCTGAATGTGGCTTTCGTGTTTCATTTTCCTTTTTTCCAGAAGAATAAAGTACAGTTATTACAGTAAGTGAATGGATATTGCTCGTATTCAACAAACAGGATGTCTGAACTCTATGCAGAAAAGATTTCAGAATGACAAGGCATGCAAATTAGAGAATGCTTATGCTTTCAGAAAGAACAGAATACTTGGACATTCTAAAGTGTCTGTAGACCGTAGGCTGGGGAAAAAAAAAAAAAGAGGTATGATGCAGTTGGTGATGGTGAGGGTGCGTTTGTGTGTGCAGAGCATCACCCCCCAGCACGACAAAGGAAAGCCATGCATCAATGAACAGAATAAAGTCCTCTCCAAATGGAAGATAGAAATCAGAATCTTAGAGGATGGTTGCCTCGGCACCCTCTGGAGAGGTAGCTGGCACACACCCAACTAGAAACAAGGTAACATGACAGAGCAATTTCATGAAGAGGACCCCCAGTGGTCTTCACTGCCTTCACTCTGTTTGGTAATGGGACTGACTAGAGTGTACCGTTCAGGTAGACCTGGGCGGTTCAGCACCCCCCACCCCGCCCTTCTGGTTATGTGGTGGCTGGATGTGCTCATGTACTTCTGCGGTGGACGGCATGGAGTGACTCACCTTACTGAGTCATGCCAAACTTGTTGGGCATGTAACATTAGTGCTTTAATTAAAGTGCCCTTAGGAGTATTTGGAAGGAAGGACACACCCTCTCCCTTCTTTGCTCTGTGTCCAAGTGTCAGGGACACAGGACAAGATTCCACACTGAATGTGATTAATATGAGCCAGTCTTCATAAGTTTTTGTTTATTTGTTGTTTGTTTATTTGTTTTCAGTTTAAAAATGGAAAACCTGATCCCTTTCTTATAGATTTAACAGAGCAAAAGGCATTTTCCTGATTTTTCTATCTGTGAAAAGAATATACTGAGAGAGAACAAAGGGTAAGAAAATGGTCATATTCCCCCACCCCCACCTCCCAGATGTGGGAAAGTGGCAGACATTTCTGCCTTTGAATGATGCTACAGATGACAGAGTCTAAGAAAGTTCCAGTGATTAAGAACTTGAACTTGTAAAGAACTTCAGAGTTGACCAAACACTTTCACATCAATAATTTCATTTTTGCCTCATGGTTTCCCCGTGAGATGAATCAGAGTAGTTCTGTTTATATGTGTTGGTCCTTGTTAAAAAATCAAATGCACTGATGTGTGTGTGTGTGTGTGTGTGTGTGTGATGTCCATTATACAAGTAATTTAGACTATTTCCCACCAGTATATACACAGGAAATCTACATAGGAAATTTTCTGATAGAGGCCATCCTCTAGCCCCTACAATGTACAGGATGCCCTACCCCAAAATATAGGAAAGAATAATGTTCAAAAGAAAGTGGGTGTTCACACCTTGTTTTAATTTTTCTGAAACAGGAAGTAGGCACAACAGCAGGGGAAAAGGGAACCTAACTCCTTCCCCTTTCATTTTCTCCAAGGCTGAGATGCAAAGCAAGAATGCAAAATACTTTAACCCCAGTCAATTACCACAAGAAAGAAAACACATAATTAACAGTATCAAAACCAGGACTAGGGTTGATAGGTAGGTAGAGCGCTTGCCTAGCACTTGTGAGGCCCTGGGTTCCATCCTCAGCACCACATAAAAATAAATAAATAAATAAGGGGCTAAGGTTGTGGCTTAGCAGTACAGCACTCACCTAGCATGTGTGAGATGCTGGGTTCGATCCTCAGCACCACATAAAAATAAATAAAATAAAGGTATTGTCTCCAACTACACCTAAAATACTAAATATTGTGGGGAAAAAAAAACAAAAAATATCAGAACCAGAGTTAAAGAAGACGATTTTCTAAGCCTTTTCAAAGGCAATGTTCAACATATAATATGCACATGTGTGTTCTGAGTGACATAGAATGAGGTTTTTGACCTTGTTTTTTTCTTTGTTTCAGAGTTAAAAGTTATTTTTAACTACCCTAATCTCCAAAACAAACTCTCTCTAAGGTTTTGGGCAAGTGTCTCACAGAAGAATTCTTTTTTCATTCATTCAGTGATATATTCTCACTTTAATGTTATAAATGCTACTGTCCATTTTGCAATTATTTTACATATATATATATATAAATTATCTCATAAATATATATAAATTATCTCATAAATATATATAAATTATCTCATAAATATATATAAATATATATATATATATATGTATATACATTTTTTTTTATTGTAAGCAACCTTGATGATGCTTGGATTCTATTTTGTGTAGTCTCACTCTCTCTCTTTATCTCTCAATCTGTTGTCCCTGCTTCCATTTCTTGCTGCAGGACACAGGAGGAAGTGCTTCTGATGGGTTTTCTTTCTTTTTTTTTTTTTTTTTTTTTTTTTTTTGAGAGAGAGAGAGAAATTTTTAATATTTATTTTTTAGTTTTTGGTGGACACAACATCTTTATTTTATTTTTATGTTTTTATGTGGTGCTGAGGATCAAACCCAGCGCCCCGCGCATTACCGCTTGAGCCACATCCCTAGCCCTCTGATGGGTTTTCAACCATGAGCAGACAGAACAAACTGAAGCTGTCACTGGCTGTGTTGCTTCCCTCTGCACCACAAATTCTGTGAAGCCCCTGGAGCCCAGCAGGGCTGTCTCCCTGGTAAGAGAAGCAAAGCATCCATAACTCATAGGGTCAGACCTGTCTTCTCCTTTGGGCTAAGAACAGCCAACATTTGTGCTTCATGATGCCTGTTCACAGCGTCTGCTTTACTCAGCCACAGCTCAAAGTTGGTAATAAGGACCTTGGCTGAGGCTCCATCTGCAGATCATTGCCAGGGAAATTCATTGTTTATCCAAGATTAAGGGAGTCAGGGGAATGTTTAACCCACTTAAACAAACCTGCTATCTTCAGTTCCTTTAGCAATGCACTTCATATATACAGATGTATACACAACGGCAATGATTTCTAATTATTCTTATCTACTTGATAAACAACTTAACAACTGGGACAACTTACTGCTGTCCATTTCTTTGCCTGCTGACAGCCTTGTAGATAATAAAACTATGTAAGTTAATGAATATTAAGTGATTCCGATTGGGCACTCCCCAGGTTCTCTGAGCTCCATTTTATTGTAAAAACGTATCCAACAATTAGTATCACCTAAATATAATGTTTAGGGTTAATTCATTGAGTTCTTCATTGAATAAACAGTATTGGGCACCTACTGTGTATCAGGAACTGAGGACCCTGGGAAAGTAGACAGAGACAAGTTTCTGTACTCAGGGATCTCTCAGGCCGGCACAAGACACACAGGAGGAGACAGTTGCCCTCTGGGGAAGCAAGTGCTGTGACAAGTGCTTCAGTTCACTGTCTGGATAACTCTCAGCCCAACACTGAGAGTGTGACTTTCTTCAACATACTCAGCTGCTCTTTGGATGTTTCCACTTGGATGTTCTTCAGAAAAACTAAAAGAAGTCTGAACATTCAAAACAGAATTAAATACTGCACAGCAGAGAAAAAAGATGAGAAGCCACAAGGGAGACTTGGAGGGAGCCCTGATTATAGCTGCAGCAGGAAGCCACTGTCACCCTCGGCATGGAAGGACAAAGGAAAGCAGCTGTGTCATTAGAGCACAAGACACGGGATTACTGGAGAAGGCTAGAGCCAGTCTATCCTGAGGGAGCTGGGGCTACAGAAAAGAGACATCCGCTGTAGACACTGCCTGAGGTAGGAAGGGAAGGAGTAATATCTGGCTTTTCCTGTCCTCTAGTCCTCTAATCCCTCATCAGTGCCTCTCATTGCCCAAAGTATGCCAAAATCTTATCAACATGGAGGCCTGGGAATTAGAGTCAGCGAGGTAGCTCCAAGTAACACACAAGGAGGAAGAAAAGAGCAAAGAAAATGTGAACAAGCAAGCCCGGAACAAGTACAGCCTCAAATCACTCCCAACTTTCAAAACTGAACTTCTCACAGAGCCTACTCTGATCCCCAGGAACCTCTTCATCTGCCTGCTGCCTACCCTACAGATTGCTGCCAACAGATGCTCAAGTCAGAAATTTGGAGATCACCCTTGATTTCCTTCCATCCTCATTCTGTTTTTTTTTTTCTTTTTCTTTTTCTTTTTGGTACTGGGGATTGAACCCAGGGGCACTTTACCACTGAACCATGTCCCCAATCCTTTTTATTTTATTTTTTATTTTTGAGACAGGGTCTCGCTAAGTTGCTTTGGGCCTTGCTAAGGCCTCAAACTAATGGTCTTCCTGAATCACTGGGATTACCACACCCAACTTCCATCCTCATTCTGACAGTCAACCACCAAGTTCTGTGACCTCTGTCTCCTTACTTTCTCTAAACAGTCTGCTGCTCTCTATCCCAACCACACATCCTTCTTTTGGGTCACCTTAACCTCTGTTGTTGTTCACAATATCAGTTTCTTAGCTGATCTCCTATACCACACTTACTGCCTACTCTCCTTCCTTCATTTTACCCAAGGTGATCTTTATAAAGTACAAACCTAATTGCATCAAATTCTTGCTTAATGTCTTTCTTCCATGGAGTACCTATGTTGAGTCCTCAGGAAAAAAAAAAAAATCTAAACTCCTTTCATATGAGGCCCTTCTAAACTGGCCCCTTCTTCTTCAGCCTTGTTCATTTGCTCATTCATTAATTCTCTCATTCAGTAAGTGTTCATCAAGTGCCTACTCTGTGTCAGGTATGGGACAAGCATGGGGGACATTCACTACTCTGAATGAGCCAAGTGGTCACTACTCACAGCATGAACCATATCCTCTCGCTCCTTAGCCTTCCCAGCCACTCTCTCTTGTACCCATTCCTGGCTCCTAGCTTAGTCCCATTCTTCCCTCATATCTTAGATGAATCTTCCTCCAAACAGCCGTCCCCTACTCTTCAAGTTTGGACTTGTATCTCCAGAGCACCTTCCACAAGCTTCTTTCATGAGGTAACTACATTTTATTATAACTGTTCCATTTACTGTCTAACTCCCCAGGTCATGTGTAAATTTCTTGAGGGCAGGAGTTTTATTGTACTCATGGTTAGATTGCCAGTGCTGGATATATTTATTAAATAAATCAGTTAATTGGCTAATAAGTTCAGGGTGCTATAGGAAAGTACTTTGTGAAACACATCTCACCCAGGCCTAGGGATAGCAAAACAATAGAAAGGAGATGTGTGTGTGTGTGTGTGTGTGTCTTATCTTAGAAGTCAATACCTAAACTAGACTTTGAAGGACTACTTGGAAACATTTTGGGTAGTTACGAGAGCAATTAGGTTTAAAGGTCAGAAAAAACATGCAATGAAGAGAGCTAGCATGATGAACTCAGGAATTTTCCAGGGACTTTGGCTTGATGGAGCCTGGTTCATAAAGTTTAAGAGGACGGCTAGTGAAAGATAAAGACATTAAACAAGGAATTTTTTGTAGTGCTGGGGATTGAACCCAGGGCCTTGCACAAGGAAGGCAAGCACCCTACCAAATGAACTATATCCCCAGCCCTTAAATAAGTGCTTGAAACGTGCACACTTGCATTTACAAAGGGCCCTCTGGCAGCTGTGTAGTAAGGCTGGCTGCATGAAGAGCAGCTGAGACAAGAAATGATCAGGGCCTGAACTTGGACTCTGTGAAAACATACTCAAGAATTAGAATTGGTAGGACTTGGTAAGGTAAAGAGAAAAATAAAGGTTAATCTAGAATGATGAGTTCAATTTCACTATGGGTTTGAGAGTTCTCTGGGCCATCCAGGTAGAAATATCCATTTGGACTAGATAGGACTGAACTCAGATATGGTCTAAACTGGATATGTGGGACAAGAGTGTCCTTGGGACTGATTGGGTAAAGTTAGAAAAGGGCAAATTTATATTTGTTGAACAAATCTTCCAACTTTGAACTTTTTGTTTGTTTGTTTGTTTAGTTGTAGATGGACACAATACCTTTATTTTATTTGTTTTTATTTTTATGTGGTGCTGGGGATCAAACCCAGTGCCTCATACATGCTAGGCTAGCGCTGAACTTCCAAGCCACAACCCCAGCTCTGATCTTTGTTATTTTTTTTTTTTAGGTGTAGATGGATACAACACAATGCCTTTATTTTTATGTGGTGCTGAGGATCGACCCCAGGTCCCACCTGTGCTAGGCAAGCGCTCTACCGCTGAGCCACAATCCCAGCCCCTGATCTTTGTTATTTTTTTATAACAAAATATTGAGGAAAAAAATGAGAAGAGGCTGAAGATGGAATATGAAGTAACCAAAACAAGGAAGAAAATGAAAAAGCAACTCAAGAGAGAGATGGAAAACTAGCCAAGGATAGTGGTATCCTAGAAATTAAGAGAGGTGTTTCAAGAAGGAGGAAGAAGTTAATGATGCCATATTCCACAGAGTGGAGTGAGATGAGAATTCTAAACATCTATTGAATGGAGTATTTTAAACCCAAGTAAAGGAAGTTTCCTGAAGTAATGAGAATAGAAGATAGTGGGAATAAGTAATGATCAGCAAATGGAAAAGTGAAGGTAATTCCTCTAAGAAAACTTGGTTGTAAAGAAGGACAATATCTGAGCCAGGTGAGGTGGTGCACGCCTCTAATCCCAGCAACACAGGAAACTGAGGCAGGAGGATTGTGAGTTCAAAGCCAGCTTCAGCAAGTGAAGTGCTAAGCAATTCAGTCAGACCCTCTCTCTAAATAAAATACAAAATAGGGTTGGGGATGTGGATCAGTGGTCGAGTGCCCCTGAGTTCAATCCCTGGTAGTACCCCTCTCCCCAAAAAAGTGACAGCTAAAGGGAACTGAACAATTAAAAGTCTATGTTTAAGGTGAGCAGCATTTGAGCCTATTTGAACTGAAAAGGGGGAAATAATCAGAGTGGAGGTTGATGATAAAGGTGAGAAAGGAGATAAGTGATAGTTCCAGATCCCTGAAGAAAAAGGAGGTGATGAAATCCAAATGCAATAGCAGAGATTAGCTGCCGATAGGAGAGACATCTCTTCCTAGAAAGAGATAGGATGAGAGTAGATGCAGGTAAGTTTGTCAAGGGGAATACAGAAAGTCAAGTGAGGTCTTGTCCAAGTGCCTCTATTTGTGAAATGTTGGCAAGGACAATTACTGATAGGGTTGGGGAAAGGACAGCCCAAACAGCAGTTGGCTAACCATTTGTATATATACTGTAAATGTTTACCAATTTTTATGAATTAGAGAAACATAGGGTAAAATACAATTGATGCTGTACTGAACTATATACAACATAATTTAATATTCAAATTTCATTGCCTAAGGAATATATATGTTCCTCATTTTATGATGAGGTTATATCCTAATAACCCCATCAAATATTGAAAACATCATGTGTCCCAAATACATTTCATACACCTAACCTCCCAAACATCATACTTAGCAGCATAGTCCTCTGGAGAGCATCGATTTTTTCCTCTTGTGATTGTGTGACCAACTGAGAGTGTTGTACCACATTTCAATATCAGGGAAAGATACAAATTTAAAATTCAAATATGGTTCCTTCTGAATGTACATCACTTTCTCACCATTGGAAAGTT
This sequence comes from Marmota marmota marmota, assembly GCF_001458135.2. Lineage (NCBI taxonomy): Eukaryota > Metazoa > Chordata > Mammalia > Rodentia > Sciuridae > Marmota > Marmota marmota. The sequence goes on from NW_025999900.1 coordinate 1,339,175, forward strand.
GAGAAATTCTAAGTCAAGCCAATAAAAGTCAGGGACCACCTGTATTTTTATAAATACCGACCATAATTACAGTATAATCTGCTTGAAGAAGTGTAGAAGGAAGAGAGGAAGTGTTGGTTGTAGAAGCTTCTGGCTGACTGTTAAGACTTTCACTATAAGCAGATAACCTCCTCTATAATAGGAAAAAAAAAGTGGTTTTCTCTTATTATATTCTCAGCACCACTTATAACAACAGACATAGGAAAAACACCAGCTGTCTTTCTTCACTGTACTCACACTTAACACAGAACACTCCTGAGACCAAATTGTGTGGGGTTTCTCCTGTACCAACCAGCTTTGGGCAGCTGGGTGTCCTACAATTTAACTCAATTCTGACATTATCTACCTGGAAGAAGCATAAGACCCCACAGGTTTAGGGTTTGGTCTCACAAGACTGCCCCTCACTTCAATCACAAATAATAGGCCCCCAGGTTGTGTCAGCTTCTGTCTGACTGGGCCACAAATAGGATGTTCCCATGCACCTACACATCAGCTAAGCATTGGTTGCAGACCACTCTTAAGAGGGAGTACAGAATCTGGCAAGATCATTTCCTAGCTGAGGGCAATGTCCAGAAAGACACAGTTGCACCTTATCAGTTGGTATTCTCAGTAGCTAGTACATGGTAGCTATATGCCATCCCTATAGAAGGCTGGCTGGAGCACCATGGAATCCACTGAAGTCTACCCTGCACATCACAGGCCCACTTGTTTCTGACATGTTTGATACATCTAGGATTAACTTTTCCATAAGTTTTTTTTTTAAACCTCCTAGTCTCTGGGCAACTTAGAAAATTTTGTGGAATGAAATATAATCTCTGCTGCTGCAACTGATTTTAGGGTCATAGCTGATACTCATTATCCTCCACCATCTACTCTTATTTAACACCTCTATTGGTCTAGGAAACTGGCCTGGTAGGATAACTCAGACCCTCATCCCTGAGGAACCTGAGCCTCCAGTTACCATTGCCCTCCTCAGGTGGTGGCTATTGATGGTGTCCATTTACCTATAACTGAAGTGCATGGAAAAACCAAGACAGTCCCCTGTGGATCACAAAACACATTCTTCCCTGTTCCCACTATGAAGCAATAGCCCTACCTCCTCCTCATGATGACAGACAATTATTCTTGTCAGGATAGTGATTATTTTTCTCACTTATTTAGTCACTTGGCAAATGAAGCCCACAGTGACTAGGTGGTACCTGAAGCTTAAAATGCAGTGAAATCTTTATTATGCCTTGGGAAGCAGGAATGGTCTCCAGACCCACAAAACTCAAAGCAGGAATGGATAGTGCAGATTTCTGAGGTGGGTCACTGGAAGTGATGATTAAAAAGGGGGACATTTACATTCCTTGATTCCAAAACCCTTGTATTTTTTCTACCAGGAATACATATAACATTGTTTTGGGAGATGGTATTGTCAGATGGAACCTCAAATGAATCTTTAAGATGCTATTCCACCACCCTGTTAGGTGAATGGATGATATGATATATGATAGAACCAGTGGACCATGGTCATGTGCCATAGCTGCACTCCTTTGCTGAAACATAGGGTATATAGAAGAATCCAGCTCATGGGCAGCACCAGCTACATGACTACTTAATGGGTGATGATTCAAGATCAGATGCTGTGTCTTTAATATGACCCAATAGTCTGCAGAGCTGCTTCTGGGTGGCTTAAAGTTCTTTGCAACAGAAGGCCTGGCCTTGTGCCAGAACTCCCAGAAGTCTATGTTGTGGTTTTCCTTTCAGGACTTGCCATAAACTCCAATGACTTTTTTTCACCACCAATGTCTCTAATACATGCATTTTGAATGATAGTAATATTGCTCACAAAAGGGAAAAAATAGATTCTTGGGTGGGAAAAAAAAAGGCTCTGAAGTACTGTAATAGTTTGTGATTTTCTAAAGCACAGCCCATTCTGATAAATATATATTTCCTTATTAGTATTAGTATTTTATGTTTCTTACTAGATTTTCTTGGGCATCACATGAACAATATTGACATTGACCTCATGAAAAATACACAAAAATACATCAGATCAGTTTTAGAAAACTATGACGAATAAATGACTGTGATTGGCAGGCTTCCCCTTGATCGCTGTTCTATATTGGAGTTATATGGTGAGCGGTTGCCTTTGGCTATCTTGTACAGTTGTCTGTGTTTAATATTCTGTGTTTTTGTGTGTGACTTGGATTTTGACAATACTAAAAATAGTTTTTATGTTATTTAAGCCCAAAATGGTCATTTAACCCATCATCAGTTATATCAAGTGCTAAAAAAATACTGTTGAAAATGTCTTAGTGAATATTACCCTATGGTTTATTAAAATTCTATTTAACTGAAGAACAGTCTGTGTCTTATATTTTAATAGTTCTTTTCTGAATTAGGCCATTAAACCATTATGACTTATGGATCTTTTGAGAGGGAAACATCCTGATAAGGTATGAATATGTAAAAAATGTTTCAAGAATCTCACACAGAATTTTAAGCCTTGTAACCCTGCTACTTCACTAGTTAAGAAGAACACACAAACAAATGATGATAGTCTTAGAAAATTTCAGAAATCATTGCAAAATTTGGTCATATTCATATAGTTGCTGACACTGTGATATAAATGTAGACTCTGTGATTTCAAGTTATGAATCAAAATCCAGTGTTGTTTTAAAATCAATGATGCAATTCAAAGATGTGTCTGTAAGTCATCGAACAACATTAAAAAGCAGTTCACTTTGAGTTGAGTTTTGTGCATGGTGAGAGATAGGGTCTTAATTTCATTTTGCTGCATATGGATTTCCAGTTTTCCCAGCACCATCTGTTGTTGAAGAGGGTATCTTTTCTCCAATGTATGTTTTTGGCACCTTTGTCTAGCATGAGATAACTATATTTCTGTTGGTTTGTCTCTGAGTCCTCTATTCTCTACCATTGGTCTATAAGCCTATTTTGGTGCCAATACCATGCCATTTTTGTTACTATTACTCTATAGTATAGTTTAAGGTCTGGTATACTGATGCCACCTGCATCACTCTTCTTGCTAAGGAATGCTTTGACTATTCTGGGTCTCTTATTTTTCCAGATGAATTTCATGATTGCTTTTTCTATTTCTACAAGGAATGTCATTGGGATTTTGATTGGAATTGCATTAAATCTGTATAGTGTTTTTGGTAGTATGGTCATTTTGACAATATTAATTCTGTCGATCCAAGAACAAGGGAGATCTTTGCATCTTCTAGGGTCTTCTTTAATTTCTTTCTTTAGCATTCTGTAGTTTTCATCATAGAGGTCTTTTACCTCTTTCATTAAGTTGATTTCCAAGTATTTTATTTTATTTTTGAGGCTGTTGGAAATGTTTCTATTTCAGAGGATTTGTCACTGAGGTACAGATATGCCTTTGATTTATGGTGTTGATTTTATATCCAGCTTCTTTGCTGAATTCATTTATTAGACCAGAGACCCTGTGCCTAATAGAAGAAAAAGTATGCCCAAATCTTCATCATGTCAGATTAGGCTCTGACTTCCTTAACAATTCTCTTATAGCACAAGAAATAAAATCAAGAATCAATAAATGAGATGGATTCAAACTGAAAAGCTTCTTCTCAGCAAAAGAAATAATCAGTGAGGTGAAGAAAGAGTCTACAAAATGGGAGCAAATTTTTACCACACACACATCAGATAAAGCACTAATCTCGAGGATATATAAAGAACTCAAAAACCTGAACTCCAAAAAAAAACAAATAACCCAAATAATCCAATCAATAAATGGGTTAAGAAACTGAACAGACACTTCTCAGAAGATGATATACAATTGATCAACAAATATATGAAAAAAATGTTCAGTATCTCTAGCAATCAGAAAAATGCAAATCAAAACTACTCTAAGATTTCATCTCACTCCAGTCAGAATGGCAGCTATTAAGAATACAAACAACAATAAGTGTTGGCAAGGATGTGGGGGAAAAGGCACACTCATACATTGCTGGTAGGACTGCAAATTAGTGCAACCAATGTGGCCAACAGTATGGAGATTCCTTGAATAGCTTGGAATGGGACCACCATTTGACCCAGTATCCCACATCTTGGTCTATACCCAAAGGACTTAAAAACAGCATACTACAGTGATACAGCCATATCAATGTTTATAGCAGCACAGTTCATAATAGCTAAATTGTGGAACCAACCTAGATGCCCTTCAGTAGATAAATGGATAAAGAAACTGTTGTATATATATACACAATGGAATACTAATCAGCATTAAAAGAGAATAAAATCATGGCATTTGCAGTTAAATGGATGGAGTTGGAGAATATCATGCTAAGCAAAGTAAGCCAATCCCAAAAAACCAAAGGCTGAATGTTTTCTCTGATATGTGAATACTGATCCATAATGGGTGGGGGGCGGGCAGGGAATGGGAAGAATGGAGGAATTTTAGATAGGGCAAAGGGGAGGGAGGGAAGAGAGGAGGCATGGGGTAGGAAAGATGGTGGAATGAGATGGACATCATTACCCTAAGTACATGTATGAAGACACAAATGGTGTGACTTTACATTGTGTACAACCAGAGAAATGAAAAAATGTGCTCTATATGTGTACTATGAATTGAAATGCATTCTGCTGTCATATATAATTAGAATAAATAAATACTTTTTTTAAAAAGCAGTTCACTGTTTCATTAAAAATGAAAAATTTGCCAGGTGCCATGGCATATGCCTGTAATCCTAGTGACTCAGGAGGCTGAAGCAGGAGGATCACAAGTTCAAGATCAACCTCAGAAAGTTAATAAAATAAAAATAAAAAATATCTCAAAATAAAAAATAAAGGGGCTGAGGATATAGCTCAGTGGTAGAATGCTTCTGGGTTCATTCCCTGGTATTGAAGGGAAAAATATCCATTCAGATTAAGTAAATAGTCATGGACAACAAAATCCTTCTAATGGCAACTGTTTGTTTCTAAAGAATTAGTTTCAGGCACGTGCCATTGCACCCAGCAAATTTTTCATTTTTAATGAGCCAATGAACTCTTTCCAATGTTATTTGATGACTCACAGGCCCATCTTTGAGTTGCATAATTACTTATAGATTTTTGATTCATCACTATTGAAATTGCAGAATAGTAATTGCAAATTTCAAGAAAGAAAATTTGTAAATTCTTTAGAAACTATATTATAATATCTATTTTTCTGCTTTAAATTCCAGTTTGATGAAACCTAAGTACTTCTTATCTGTATTAGGTGTCTTGGGCTTCTAATGAAGCAAAATTCCATAGTTAAAAGACAAAAGCTTACAGCTCACCTAAATATACTGTATCTTAAAGTTCTTGCAATAAATTGCAATGTGTATTAATATTGACAAGTTGCAGAAAAATGTTATCCCAGCCTTTATCTCTTTTGCATTATAACTATAAATAAAATAAAATCACATTGCAAATATGATGGCCTTTTAAGAAATTTTGTGTTAATAAGAAACAGTATAGGGGCTGGGGATGTGGCTCAAGTGGTAGCGTGCTCGCCTGGCATGCGTGCGGCTCCGGGTTCGATCCTCAGCACCACATACAAACAAAGATGTTGTGTCCGCCGAAGACTAAAAAAAAAAATAAATATTAAAATTCCCTCTCTCTGTCTCTCTCTCTCTCTTAAAAAAAAAAAAAGAAACAGTATATGATGCTTTTTCTCCATATAGAAGTCAAATGATTTTCTGTAGAAAATTGTCAACAAGATTTGTAAGCCTTCTTGATATGATAATTCATTTTTTTTTCAAAAAGTGAAGGAGACATACATTTAAGAAAAAGATTTGCCAACATAAAATACAGTTTATGATTTTCATTTTTCATACATTTGATGAAATACCATTTCAACTTCCAGCAAAAGTAATTTTGATAAAAATGAATATCAGCAGCCTTCAATAGAGAACTGGAACTATTTTAAAGCAATTTAATGAGAAAATGATTTCATGTATACAGGAGTAAGCTGTAATCAATGGATCACTCACTGAGAATAATTCAGATATTATTCACACAATCTAAATATTCAAACATCTAATCAGAAAACATGCTAGAGTAGCATGGCTAAAGAACCCCAATCCAGAAAACAGTACTAATTGTCTTGTAACCCTGAATGACATTTTGCTAGTAGAAGTCCCCACCTGTTTAGGCAGGAACTCCAATTCCCAAAATATTTCTGAGAATCTCAGAGGAATGTCTCACATGCATTAATTAATTGGTCTAAGTCATTCATTTTCTTGTGTCTGGAATCTGCCATGCTGAGTCTCTGCTGCAGTTAAATGCCAGCTGGAGACCTGTTTAAGTGCTATTGCTTGATACTGTTTCATGGATGTCCCACATCAGATATAAATGCTTGCCTACCCATGTTCTCAACTTTCGCAACACTGTAACAGTTCAACAACACTAAACCAAAGTGAGAAGGAAAAGTTTTCTCCCCTTTAAATTACCCTACTTAGGGGTTGCACAGCAACCTTTCTTTAAACCTTAATGTATTTAAACCTTAATGTATAAAACAAAAGCCCCAAATGCAGAACTATTTGCTTCAGTCCCTTAACTTTTACGTCAAAATTCAATTCACGCCAAGACTTTCCCCTATTGGAAAAATTGCCTTTGAGATTAAATGGTCCTTTTATTATGATTTGCTGCTTTGGGATTTTTCAGAATCTATGGGTGCCTAGATAAACAGATATCCTGGAGATATGGTTTTTAGTATTTGTCACTAGTATTCCATGTGATCTCATACTCTAAACCTAGTTCTTAGTGCACTATATTAACTAGTTTTGCAAGGTAGTTTTGAAAATCAAACAGAGTGATAGATGTAAAAGTGCTTTGAGAATATTAAATGTTCTATTCACATGTGAATAATTCTTATTTTTGTTATGTTTTATAAATGAGACCCTGAATATAGTTATCTAGTTATGACATTCACTGTGTGTTTCTAAGTCTTAGTCTTCTAAGGACTGTGTGAGATAAATTATTTTAAAGGAGTTTGTCAAAAAGTACTTAGAGGTCATCTAGTCCAAATCCTATATTTTTAAGATGAGGAAACTGAGGTCCAAAGGGGGAAGGATCATCTAGATTGTGGTAATGGTACAGATTGTACAGAATGGAGCAAATGGTACAGGATGAACAGGAACTCCAGATCTTGGTCCATATGTATCACTCATTTCATCATACCTAGAAGAGAGTTTTCAAGGACATGACTTCTCCTGTTTCAGAGATTATTCCACACAGCACAGTTTTCCAAGATGCATATGCTTTAGGCCTCCAAGTAAGTTATGTAATAGTTATTCACATAATTCCTTCTTTCCAGAGTTCTGTATATCAGTATTCATGAAGCCCAGTTTTTTTAAAAAGCAACAAAATGATATTTGTCAAGCTCCTTTTCTGTAATGGGCACTATTTGAGATACTGAAGATAAAAAAAATTAACTAGACAAACAAATAACATAATAGAACTTATATTCTACTGAAATAATAGACATGAAAGTACTATATGTGTGCTAAAAGTAACCTATTCTTTAAAGCTAATGGGATACATAACTAGTGTTCTTTTTGGCAGTGTATTTCTTTAACTGGAAGGCCTTATTGGAATATTTCTTCTCCTTCCTGAAGTAATATTCAAGCTTCATGTTTCCCAGAGCCATTTTTCACATTCTTAAGCAACTTAAGAGTATTTTATCTACAGAGGCCCACATACTATAGGAAAACCACCTGTATGTCTCAGGTATCTGCCTCATGCTCAATGACACAAGTGTTTTGCTGGTAACTCAGTGGCATTCATTCTCTAAACATGGAGCAGCCCTTGGCTGAGCAGAAAGGAGGATGGAACAAGCTTTTAACATCTGTGTCTGGTCATTTCATTCTGCCTCCAAATTTTGGAGCAGTGATTCATTCAGCTATTTTATTCTCCATTTTATTTTCCTCCTTCTTACCTGCTGATACTCGACTATACATATTCCTCTTGGAACAAGACCCGTAAAACTCTGAAAAGGGGAGCTGAGATCCAGGAGTCAATGGACCATAGACAGAACTAAGATGGACAGTTAAAGACTATGATGTAGACAAAAATCTGGGTGATCAACCAACGGATAGTTGAAATGTAGCCTGGTAGGGATCATACCAAAGAAAGGAAAAAAATTAGAATAGTGGGATAGCAAAAGTGGAGAGGACTTTTATAGTATCATTTCTAATCAACTTAGAAGAGGTATAATTGATATACAATATTTTTCACTTTATGTGAGTTTTATGTGTTTTGAGGTATGCATACATTTATGTATCTACTACTATACCAGTATTATAGTGTTTTAGGAAACTGTCCTATATTCCCACTGCATACTCTTTCTCAGCTATTTCCTCCTGCAGATCCTAGCATAGCAAAGCTCTGGAATTTGTCTTTGATCCAATAGAAAGTATCATTGAAGTGCCAATATCAATGAGACCTTGAAGCAAACTCTTGTCCCTGAACCTAGTTACCAGAGATCTTGCTAATAAGATGTGAAATGGGACTTGGAGAATTCCCATGCATCAAGAATAAGAGTTGTTCTGCTGCCTGGTCACGTGAGGGATGTGGAAAGGTCAATTCAAGGATCTAGACTTTATCTGTCAAAGACAAAAACTTTTAGGAACTCATTGGATGATCTTTTTTTTTTAAAAAAAAATTTACTTATTTTCTTAATTGTAGTTGGACACAATACCTTTATTTTATCTATATGTGGTGCTGAGGATTGAACCCAGAGCCTTGCACATGCTAGGCAAGCGCTCTACTGCTGAGCCACAACCCCAGCCCCTGGATCTTTCTTTTGTCCCTTATGACCCCAAAAGAGTGGGCAAAAGGTGCGATGTGGAGGCATAGTCAGCACTTAGAAGGTATTAGTTAACATAAAGATGAAGAATGCTTATAATTCCCAAGATTCATCCAAAATTTGGCACATAGTACATGGTTAATTTTATGATCCTTGATAATAAGATAATCCTGTGAAGCTTTGGCTTACTTGGTGCTACTGTTTAATTTACACTTTCACAGGAGAGAAGCTAACCTGTCTTTGCAAGTCCAGGTATAAAATTAATCAACTTCTTGTGACTGACTCTGGTTCTTTACAGGCAAGTTCTGACATACTTAACCAAATGAAACTTTATAAGTTTTCCAATATAGGAGCCAAATGGCTAATGTTTCTGCATTGCCCATGAAAAAAAATAAAAGGGAAAACATTATCCACCCAAATTTTGGAAAATATGAATTGTCAATGACTTAGGGCACATGGAAAAAAAAGCAAAGTTATAAGATAAATATTAAGAAATGTAAGATCCCCCATTTATTTCTACTTTAATTTTTCTGTTACAGTTTTCCACTTAAATGGTTATTTTTTAAATCCCCAGATAAAAACAGTACAACTTATAGTGGAAATTAATATCTAGAGGAAAGTATATAAGTTTCTTGCTCACTGGCAGGTCTGATGTTTGGTTACTGTTTTTCTTCTGATAGAAATCACGGTTGTTGGGGCTGGGGTTGTGGCTCAGTAGTAGAGCGCTCGCCTAGCATGTGCAAGGCCCTGGGTTTGATCCTCAGCACCACATAAAAATAAATAAATGAAAAATAAAGGTATTGTGTTTAAAAAAGAAAAGAAACCACAGTTGTTTTGGAGAGAATGATTATGTTACATACTAGTATATAAAAGTAAGAACTTCTGTCTAAAGATTTAGTTTGAAATTCTCTTACCTATGCTGCATTACCCAACTGCTATGCTATACTATGAAAATAAATAAATACATTTTCGTTGTAGCATTGAAACAAATTGGGTAGAGATGTACAGAAATCCTGGAAGTTTCACTACCCAGCAAGAGCTTCTTATTTAGCAGTTTTGAGCCAGAAGTTCAGCAGACTCTATATAGAACTTGAAGTTGCTTCTCATTTAGAGACATGGACATATTTGAATTTTGCCTCAAATAAAGAATAATTATATAACACAAATTTGTGTCACAGCCATAATATGTTAAATTTCTAGCAGATAAATTCTTTTAAAAAATTGATTTTAGTTGTTAATGGACCTTTATTTTTAATTTATTTATATGTGGTGCTGAGACTTGAACACAGTGCCTCACACATACTAGACAAGTGCTCTACCATTGAGCTATAACCCCAGCCCATAGCAGGTGAATTCTTAAAACTCATACTACATTACATAATTCTTAAATGGATAGTGTACTTTATGTATTTCACGTTCATAAAAGACAGATAAATCTAAGCTGGTTTGAGCTAGCTTTTGAAATTGTAGTCATTTACAATGAAGAGACAGCATTCTTAGGGTTTAAAAAAATGATGTAATACATAAAATCAGAGTAGTCACTTTACAGATAGTATGGATAAAGGAAAGGGGGAAACCTAATTTTTTAACTAGGTAGAAAGCAATTTTCCCTATTTGTAATTCATTTAAGGTTAATAGCTTTTACAAACAGATAAGGAAATTGATATAATGTGGTTGGCCCAAAGCAAACTATAATATCAAAGTTGGCCTTTCTGTAAAAGTTTGTCTTTTCAACTGTAAAATGTCTCTCTTGTTTAAGCTGCCTAGAGGTGCTTAATTTTATTTGCAATCAAATTTAAACAATCCTTGTTCATAACTATTAAGGTGTAACATTAACTTAAAAATTCTTGTGAGTTTGCAGTCTGCTTCATCATACATGTGCTCATTTTATCATAAGACATTTAAAATATTATGTGTGCATATGAACTTATAAGAGATAACCTCCAATAATATTATGACACGTAATAAATTCAGCTGGTAGACAAAGGGTATACTACTGTACTATTGTGTCTTTTGTACATAAAGGGAAGGACAGGAAACACATTTATTTTGGTATAGTCATTGAATCTCTCTAGACTGATGAACAAATATAGTTGACCCTTGAACAACACAGGTTTAAACTGTGCTGGCCTGCCTACATGCAGTATTTTTTCCTAGATTTGTGACACTTTGAAAACACTCTCAAGTCTCATAGCCAGGAAATATTGAAAAAATTAAGAAAAAAAAGTATGTCATGAATGCATAAAATATATGTACGTATGTAGGTAAGTTCTATTTTATAATTTGCTGCCATAAAATAGGTACAAATCTATTATTAAAACTTCATATTTGTTAACATTTATGTGATAAACAATTACAGACTGTACAGCTCCATTTGCAGGGGAGGGAAACAGAAAACAAATGATAAGATACAGTATAAGAGCACAACTGCATAAAAATTAACTGTAGCTCCTACTGTACTACTTTAATCCTTTCGTGCCACCTCCAGTTGCTATTGCAGTGAGCTCAGGTGTGAGTGTTCACTTAAAATACCCAATGAGGCTAATCATTTCTGCATGAGTACATCATTTCTTCAGTAAATTATATATTGCAGTAAAATGTGATCTCTCTTTGTTCTTCAGCATTTTCACCATGTGTAATACATATAATATACAAAAATATATGTTAATCTATTATTCATGTTATTGGTAAGGTTTTTGGTCAACAGGTTATTAGTAGTTAATCTTGAGGGGAATAAATTTTCTACAGAAAATTTCAACTGGGAGAGGTGGGTTTAGAGACCCTAACCCCTGCATTTTTCGAGGACCAAATGTAATTGATCATAACAGTTACCTCCAAAGAGAAGGAAGAGGCAATGGAGGTCAGAAGAACTTTTCTATATCTGCTCATTTGCTTGATTTGAAATGTTGTTAACCAAATGCAATAACATATACACATGCAGTTATATTATTCCATTTTAACTTGTTCTAAAATTGACACTCCCAGGAAGATGAACTATTTTTTCTCCCTGCCCCCACCTTTCATAGCTGGGACCATTGCCTACACACATTTATCATAGTTTGAATAGCATGACGGAGTGCCATAGTCTATAATTCTGTTTTCACTGCTTCCTAGATTTCTGCTTGGTATTTTTGTCCCTTTCACTATTAACTTACTGATAACAAATGTGTGCACCACAACTCCCACTTTATAGGACTTTCATCATTCCTAAATGAGAAAGAAAATCTAAAATAAATAGCACAGAGCTTAGAATGTATAAGGCACTAAAGAAATTCTTGTTCTCATGGGCAGGGTATCAATCCCAGATTACTGGATTGCTGAGATTAAAACTGTTCCTGCCCATGAGAAGCTCACACTTTACAAAAGCACACAAACCCACAGATTAAAATAATATTATGTTTCTCCCATAGCAGAATGGATACTCAAGATATATTGAATTAAAAATGATAATAATGATGTCTTCTAAAAAAGCCAACATATTGGTGTGGTCTGGAAAATAGGGGAGGTAGATTTTTAAACATCTTCCTTCTACTTATTAATGAACTTACCCTTCTACAGCCAAGCTAGCTACTCTTTAGCTATTGAGGTTGGTGATTTTAATCATTTAAAATTAATTTTATAGTGAAGAAAAATGTTAAAATTGTGTAGGTGTATGTGTCGGGAGGGAGTATTACCATTAATTTTCAAAGATGAGATTCTATTCCCTTTTCCCTTATGTCTTTCATTTCTACAAATGGAAAATCTTACAGAGCTGTACCTTTTGAGAATTTTTCAACTGATTTTGATGTTGAAAAATACCTAAATATCACTTTCCTTTCTAAAGAAATATATCCTACAAATTTATGACTATTGCTTTATTCAGAAAGATTTGAAAACTTGACTTTGGAAGGTTATTTCTTTCTCTTTTTTCCTTTCAATTAATGGGCTATTTCTTAAGCTTACAGAATATTTGAACAGAAAGTAGTTTTTAATGAACCCCTTTTTCCTCCTGCATCCTTAAATTCACTATTATCAACATCTAGCAATAGTTTGGTACATTTGTTACAACTGATTAGCTACAGTCCGTGGACTTCACTCTTGTGTAGTGTATTTTATTATGGGCTATTCATCCACCATTGGAGTACCAAACAGAATAGTGACTCTGCCCTAAACAGCCCCTGTGCTCCACCTATGCACCCTTCCTTTCTCCCCCTCCATTCCTGGCAACTGCTTATCTTTCACTATCTCCATAGTTTAGCCTTCTCTGGAATGTCATATGGTTGGAATCATACAACATGCAACCTTTCAGATTGGCTTTCTTCAATCAGGAACATGCATTTAAGATTCATTCATGTCCTGGACTGGGGTTGTAACTCAGTGGTAGAGCATGTGTGAAGCACAGGGTTCAATTTGCAGTATGGCTTATAAATAAATAAAGATCTATTGACAACTTAAAAAATATTTTTCTAAATATTTATTTTTTAGAAGTAGTTGGACAATACCTTTATTTTATTTATTTATTTTTATGTGGTGCTGAGGATTGAACTCAGGGCCTCGCACGTGCTAGACGAGCACTCTACTGCTGAGCCACAATCCCAGCCCTTAAAAATATATATATATTTTTTTTTAATTCATTCATGTCTTTAGGTAGTTTGATAGCTCATTTCTTTTTATTGCTGAGTAATATATCATTGTACAGATGAATTAGTTTGTTTATCCATTTACCTACTGATGAATTTTGGTTGCTTACAAATTTTAGTAAATATGAATAAAGCTTCCATGAACATTTTTGTGCATGTAATCTTTCAACACCCAGGAGAACAATTACTGGATCACATGGTAAAATTATGTTTAGCTTTGCAATAAACTGGCAAAGTGTCTTCCAAAATAGCTGTACCATTTTATATTCTGACCAGCAATGAATGAGAGTTCCTGTTACTCCACATCCTCACTGGCACATGGTGTTATCTGTGTTTCAGAGTTTTTTCACTTTAAGAGTATTTCATTTTGGCTTAAATTTGTAATTCCCTAATGACATGTGATGTTGACCTGCTTTTATAGTTATGTTTGTCATCTATACATCTTCTTTAATAAAGTTTGTTCAAATCTTATGCCCACCTTTTTATCAGATTATTTTCTTAATGTTGAGTTTTAAGAATTCTTTGGGTTTTTTTAAATTTTTATTTTTTATTTGTACTTTTTAGTTATATATGACAGGAGAATGTATTTTGAAATATTGTACATACATGAAGTTGAACTTCCCATTTTTGTAGTTTATGACTTCTTTGTATGTCTCAGATACAAGTCATTTATCAGAAATATATTTTACAAATGTTTTATCCCAATATGTGGCTTGTCCTTTTGTTTTCTCAGCAATATAGTTTTCAGGGGGAAAAAAATTTTAAATGCATTGTCAAACACCAAGGTTACCTGGAATTTATCTTGTGTTATTTTCCAGAAATTTTATAACATGACATTTTACATCTAGGTCTAGGAATCATTTTGAGCTAATTTTTGTAAGATGTGTAATAAGGTCAGAGTCTGAATAATAATTCCCCTCCTCCTCCTCCTCCTCCTCTTCCTCCTTCTTTTTTTTCCTTTTGCACGTAAGTGTCCTGTTGATCCAGCACCACTTGTTGAAATGTCTATTCTTTCTCCATTAAATTGCATGAGTCTGCTTCTGGGTTCTGGCCTGTTCCTTTGCCAATACCGCAGTGTCTTGATTACTGTAGTTTTATGTTCAGTCTTGTTGTTCAGTGATGTCAGTCCTCTGGTTTTGTTCTTTTCCATATTAACTGGTCTGGTTTTTGCCTTTCCATATAAACTTTGGAATCAATATGTTCATTGATTGATTCCCACAGAGTTAGCAGCTTGGGTTTTTATTTGGATAGCACTGAATCTGTAGATCAATTGCAGGGAAGAATGACATCTTAATAATACTGTATTTTCCTACCCATGAATGTGAAATAGCTTTCCCTTTATTTAGATTACCTTTAATTTCTTTTTGAGCTAATTTTTGTAATTTCCCTAATATAGTCCTCATACACATTTTATTAGATTTCTCTCCCCCACCCCCACTGCTTTGGTGTTAATGATATTATGTTTTTAACTCAAATTCCAATTGTTAATTGCTGTGTATGGGAAAGAGATGACTTACCTATCTATTTTAACCTTATATCCTGTAACCTTGCTATAGTGGCTTGTTTAGGGAATTTTTCTTTTCTTCTTCTTTCTTTTTTTTTTTTTTTTTTTTTGTCAATTCTTTGGAATTCTCTTTGCTACCCTTGTCCTTCAATTCTTTTTCGTATCCTACTCTTTTTCTGTTTCCTTGGTTTTATTTGTGTATTCTACATTTATTTCATTTCTTTTAACATACCCATTATACCTTAAATTTTTTCATTTTGCCTTGGAGTTTGTAATATAGCTTTATGACTAATTCAAGCCAAATTTTAAATATTATATTGCCTTACTGGTTATGCAAGTACCTTGCAATAGTTTTTCCATTTCCTCCCTTCTGTCCTTTTCAACACTGATGTCCATAAGCTAGAATCCATATTGCATTTTTACTATTATTTTTCTAAATAAACTGCTGCATGTTTGAATAATTAAGAGTAAAAAAAATTAAATATTTTATTTACCCATAATGTGTTCCTGCTATAATGTCTTTTCTTTCTTCAAGTTTCAAGTTTCTGATCAATATTGTTTTTTTTTTTTTCCTCTGTAAAGACTCTTCTAACATTTCTCATAAGGCAGGTCTTTTGGTAATAAATTTCCTCTGTTTTATTTGTCTAAGTCTTCCAGACTTCCTTTTGAGTAAATGAGGATACTGATACTCTTTTAGAGGATAATTTCACTGAATACAGAATTTCAGATTGGTGAGGGGGTTTGTCCAATATTTTAACTATTTAATTCCACTCTCTTCTTGCTTGCATAGTTTCGGAAAAGCAGGTTGAAGCAATTCTTATCCTTCCTTCACCATAAGATGTTTCCTCTAATACTCTCCTGTTTCTGTCCCCCTTCTTTCAAGATTTTCTGTCTTTAATTTTTCCAAAGTTTGAACAACACACTGTGCCTTTGTGTAGATTCTTTGGTATTCATCCTGATTGGTTTCTCTGAGATTTTTGGAATTGTGGTTTGGTATTTTTCATTAATTTTGGAAAAATTTCAGTCATTGTTTCTTCAAGTATTTCTTTTTCTCTTTTCTCCTCTGATATTCCCATCATAGTTAGGTTGCCCTTTTTGCCACTGTCCGACACCCACAGTTCTTGAGTATTCTGTTATTTTTCACTATTTATTTCTTTGCATTTCAGTTTTGGAAGTTTGCATTGACGTGTCTTCAAGCTCACTCATTCTTTCATGAGCTGTGTCCCGTCTGTCCATGAGTCCATTAAAGGAATTCTTTATTTCTGTTCTGTTGTTTCTTATTTCTAGCACTTCCTTTTTATTCTTTCTTAGAGCTTTTGTGTCTGTGCTTACAGTACCCATCTGGTCTTGTATGCTGTCTACTTTTTTCATTAGAGTCCTTGGTATATTAATTGGTTGTTTTAAATTCATGGTCTTATAATTCTTAACTCTCTGAGTCTGGTTCTGGTGTTTGATTTGCTCTTCAGACTGGTTACTGGTGAAGTTGTTGGAAATGAGGTTGCTGGATCAAATAAAAACTCTATTTTTAATTTTAAGGCATTTGTACCATTTTATATTCCCACTAATAGTGTACAAGGGTCTCTGTTTCTCATATCCTCCCAAGCACATATTTCTGAAATTTTGGGTGTGTGCAGGGTTTATGTGAGTTCATTTGTTATGCTTTGTTTTGTTTTTGGCAATAGTCATCCTGATGGATACATTGAAGTGATTGTGTTTTTAGGGTTTGTTAATAATCAACAAAATTGAAGTGACTAAAAATGTTTGCCAATGGAAGTTTTAACAGAAATGATGTTAAGCACCTCTAAAATGTGAATTAAATTTTTCTGGTGAATTAGAAAGATTTGGTCTACCATTCCTTTTTCAGAAAAATGACATAGTGTAATACATGGTGTATACCTCTATTGTTCTATTGTTGATAAAGTCCCATTTGGGGCTAGGGCTGTAGCTCAGTGGTAAAGTACTTGCATTGCATATGAGAGGCACTGTGTTCGATCCTCAGCACCACATAAAAGTAAGTAAAGATACTGTGTGTTTATCTACAACTAAACAAATATTTTTTTAAAAAGTCCTATTTACTTAGTAACTTTAGTTTCAAAAATTTAGGACAGAAATTGAAATGACAATTTTATATATTTAAAAAACTATCCTCAAGATGTTGTCTTTTAGTTCTTCTGGTGATTTCAACTGTTGTTATGAATATTTCTTTAAAATTTCATTGGGTCATAATATTAAAGATCATTTTAAGATATGATTTTGAAAATATACTGTCTTGTAAATGGGAAAATCTATTTTTTCGTCTTTTACTGTTACTTGTTGAAAGCCAGACATGTAGTATCAGGTAAGAGGAACACAGTGGGGCTGGGATTGTGGCTCAGCAGTAGAGTACTCATCTAGCATGTGGGAGGCCCTGGGTTCGATCTTCAGCACCACATAAAAATAAATAAACAAAATAAAGGTATTGTGTACAACTAAAAAATAAATATAAAAAAATGGGAACAATACATGGGTAGATCTTTTTTAAAAAAAGAGGAACATAGTGAATAGGTCTTTATTAGGAGGCTTCATCTTTATCTGACTAGGAATAGGCTATTACTGTTTTCTGGGCAGACTAAATATTCCTGAGTGTCCTTGTTTTTGTTTCCCATGTTGTCTTTGAATGTTCCTAAGGCTCTTAAAATAGTGCCTGCGGCATGAGTTCTTTTAGCTGTAATGTTGGGTTATTATACAGGAGCCCATCTAATGTGGTGGTCAGGTGGGGCTGGCGGTAGCATTCTGTGATTAGATCTCTGTTAGAAAGCAGGAGATGGAAAAGAAAAAGAAAGAAGGCTAGAACTGGCTGGAGTTGGATCATTACCTTTCTTTAGATTGGTTAGGCTTTGGTAAACCCCAAAGTTGCTAGGCTCTGATAAAATAGTTTCCCTTGAGGGCAGATCTTGTTGAGAAAACAGAAGGGGGTAGGGGGTGGGGGGCAGGTATTTTAAAAGGGCTTTCCCCTTTTCCTTGTCAAAAACAAAAGATTCTTCTCAGATCCTTACAGAAGGAATTGGATGCTCCTAGAGGTAAATTCAGGAAAGTAAAAATATAAATAAATAAATAATTGGTAACATGTATTGAGGGCCTTTAGGCCGAATCCATTTGGAATTTTTAATTCTCCATAGTCCACATGGAGCCTCCAGCAACTCCTCAATTACAGGTTAATGTGTTTCTACAGTTATTGGCTCTAGTTGTGACACTGGCTTGTACTCCCAGCAAACTGTGATCCTCTAGTATCTGCCAGTTTGTCTCCTCATTTTTCAGGGTAACAGCTTCCCCAATTCTCTGGTGGATCTAAGAAGAGTTGTAGATATTCTGTGCATTTAGTTTTATTCCTTGTTGTGAGGATGGGACTGACAGTATCCAGCCTCTTTGTGTGTAGTATAAGAAACTGGAAATCCCTGGGCATTCCTTTGCAAATTCATGGTGAGGATGCTTATTATAATTGAAAAGTGCTAGTGTCAAATTTCCAGTCTATTCATAATCTCCATACACTCAGACAAATTTTATACATATTTATACATATTTATTTTGATTCTTGAAAGGATAAAAATTTTAGTGCCTACTATTTTCTAAGCACTTTCCTTCCAAATAGTACTCTTTTTTGGGTAGTTGTTCATGTTATGAATACGTTGAAGAAAGTGGTGAAAATAAGAGCAATAATAAGAAGCCAAGAATCACTTATTGAACACTAGGTCCTCTTATACAGTTTAATATGCTTTAAATTGTACACATCTAACATAGGGCACTTTTAAAAGACTCAATGCTCCACAGTTCTTGGTAGTAATCCAAAATTAAAGTGTTGCCTCCTTCTGAATCACTGTCCAATTCTTAGTAAATACAGGTGAAAGGTCAATGGAGTCATTTGCCAGTAAGCCTGTAGACTACTTAGAAAGTTCTGCAAAGTGAGTTGGAATGAACCTTGAACATTTACAAAGATTAAAAGTGATTAAATAACACTGTTCATCAAGATATACTTATACAGTAATAGTAATAATCTATGTACATTTATTAATAGATAGTTGCAAAGAGATGATTTAAAATGTTATAAGAAGTTTTGCTTTTTAAGATTATTATAAGATGAATTGAATGGGAGGCTACTATTTGGCTCCTTTATTTTAATTTTATTATTATTTTTTTATTAGTTGCTTAAGACAATACAATGATGGCTCCTTTAAATAATATAAAAACTACTTGTTGAATTAAACTGCTTTCCATGTTCATATCTGTAATTATATAAAATATTATACTTTATACATCTTTGCAAAGGAAAATTGAACTTTAGAGTAAGTTTAATACTCAAAAAATGTTTTGATTGAATTATCATTCTGCTAAAACTTTTGAAAGGATGACAAAAATTTTAAGTGATTTATTTTTGCTATTACAATATGCTCATTTTTGATGTCACAAACATTATATATTACATTGGCCAGAGATTTTTGCTTACAAATATTAAGAGAAGGGAAATGACTAAAGATCTCTGCAACTATCTTCATATCTGAAGATGGGAACTCCCTGAGCAGTTCCAATGAAAACAGATAATATATGTGAATCTGCATTCTTGAATAATCAAAACTGACTAAATGTAGCAGAAGCCCAAGTGATCACTGCTAGCTGAGGCACAAATTTGGGGATAGTAAGAATAATGAAAATGAGACCACCTACATTTATTGATTGTTTTCTATGTGTCACATGTTGTTCTAAGTGCTTTATATATATTATCACATTTAATCATACCTAATTCTGTAGCATAAATATTATTTTCCCATTTTACAAATGAGTAAACAGAGGCAGGAAGAATTTAAATGATATGCTAATATCAGAGACTGTATTCAAGCTCACTCTGGATTCTGGAGCCATTGTTCTTTTTTTAAAATATTTATTTTTTAGTTGTAGTTGGACACAATACCTTTATTTTATTCATTTATTTTATGTGGTGCTGAGGATCAAACTCAGTCCTCCCAAGTGCTAGGTGAGGGCTCTACTGCCNCCTGTGATTGCCGCCTGCTCCTCCCACCTCTGGTCTCACGAGGGGTTTCCCGCCTCGCGCCCCCCCCCCAGCTATTGTTCTTAACACCACATTTTCAGAATATTACACTAAAATGTTCCCAATACATGGAGTTATTCTTTCTATAATTTATTAAAAACAAAACACAAGTAATAATTTTTGGTCCTTGCCACTTTTCAGAAATTTTCAAGGGTTCCTTTGAAGAATGTATGTCATTTGGTGTTAGAGTTTTAAAAACAAAAATACAAGTAAGATCACTCTGTAAACATCTTTATAGGTCTACTGACCAGTTAAAAAGCAGTGCTATATGGATTGGTTGTTGTCTTATCAGAGTTGAATGTTACATAGGCCATTGTTTTTATATGGGAATGTAATTTAAATCCACTACAGGTAGCCACATTAATATACAACCCAAAGTTAGATTATAATAATACACTAATAAAGATGAGACGTAAACTAATCTAGTGTCAAGCAAAGTTATATGTACAGTGCTTCTTTGTTGAAACAATACATTTTTTAAAAAGTAAAAAGACTGACAATCCTAAAATGTATGATTCCAAAAAATGATTAAGTTTTATTCAGTATCTTGTGAAGGCATGTTAGCAAATAGGCAATACCCACTTATCAAGTAAACTGGTTAGGTAGTCCCTTTCCCCTCTGTCCTCTACACAATTAACTTAATTCAAAGAGGCAAGTCTCAAACTTAACATAGTCTTCCCTCTTTTCGAATCCATTTAAGATTATCTTTGGCTCTTTTAAGAGGGGCAAGAATACAAAATAAAAGTCTATCTAAACTGTTTCCCTGAAATTCAATTTTACGTTGTAAATTTATTAGTGCTAAAACCATTTATTTGTAAATGTTCAAAATAGTTTCAGATTTTAAGGGAATAGTTTAAGATTCTAAGGGAAACCTGTAACTTTATTTTCCTTGAGGGATTTAGAGCAAGAGGCATTTGTTTGTTTTATATTTTAATTTGTATTTGCTCAGTAATCAATCTTCGTTACAGAAAAACTTAATGGACTTGAGGAGTTCCCCAGTGTTCTACAGCAGAGTGAGCTGGTTGACACAGGCCCGCGCTTGGGTATCTTAGCAAGGAATTACTCCACCATAACACATCTGTGCAAAGACACCAGAAGGCTTGCTGCCACGACACAAAGTCTGCTTTTTTTTTTTTTTTTTTTTCCAATTGGAAATTCAGAAGAGCTGGGCGGGCAATTCTGTCCAGCATTGGCGCTGAGAAAGAGAGCGGGAAGCTTATATTACCGCACTGAGAGCAGGAAAATGTGATGCAGGCTTGGGACTTGGCAACCGAATCCCTTCTCAGCAGCGCCTCCCAAAGCCAACCACTGTTTTCCCTAGAAGAAGGCACAGAGTCCTCAGACTCCGGCTCAGCCGCACCCCTAACCCCTTTCTCTCTCCTTCCCAGCTGCACACAGACGAGCAAGTGAACCAGGCAGAGCGTCCCAGCTGTGCCTCAGCTGACCGCCTCCTGATTGGCTGAGGGCAACGTGGGCTGGGGTGGGAACTGGCCGCCTGCACCGCTAGCCATTGGCTCTCGGAGAACCCGCCTCCCCCTCAGGTGAGGCGGGCCTGCGGGAGCGCGCGCCGGGCTCGGCGGGCGGGCGCGCTCCTCGGTCTCCGCTCCCCTCCCCGCGCGCCCGAGCGCGCCTCCGCCCTTGCCCGCCCCCTGCCGCTGCCTCAGCTCCTCAGTGCACAGAGCCGCCTCGTCTGAGGGGACGCGAGGACCGTCTTCGTCGGGGTTTCGGCCAGCGCGTAGGGCCAGGCCTTGACAAGCAGCGGGAGGAGAGCCTGAGCCGGACCTGGATCCCTGTGATTGCCGCCTGCTCCTCCCACCTCTGGTCTCACGAGGGGTTTCCCGCCTCGCGCCCCCCCCACCTCTGGACTTGCGCTTCTTTTCTCTCCGCGTGTGGAGGGAGTCAGTGCTTAGGCCGGAGCGAGCCTGGGGGCCGCCGGCCGTGAAGGCATCGGGGAACCGATTCACCATGGAGGGCGCCGGAGGCGCGAACGACAAGAAAAAGTAAGCCCCTTCCCTCGGCCGGCCGCCTTCTCCGCTGGCGCCACGGGCCGCCCTGGGCTCCCCGGCCCGCCTCGGCGTTCCTGGGGGGCAGGCCTTTTTGTTTCTGCTTCTCCCTTCCCCTCTCTATCCCCCAACCTCGCGGGCCGGGCTCCCCCGCTGTCCACGTCGCCATCTTGTCTTGGGGGGTGGGAGACGCCTGGAAAGTGCTTTTCAGGGGCTGGGGTCCGAGCTCTGCTCGCCCCCACTCCCGGCCGCGGGGGCCTTGCGCCGCCCATCCTGCCGCCTCCGAAACCCTGCTTGCTCTGTGCCCGGTCCGGAGGGGACTTTACCTAGCCTGAAAACCCCGGGAAGAGAAATGAGCCGCGGCTCGGTCGCCGTTTGCACCCCGAGCTTCCGCTCCTTCCCGCCCCCATCCTCTCCAGTTCCATTGAAAACTCGGCCCCGGGGCGGACCCTGCGCGCCGGCGTAGGCTTCCCTGTGGGGTCGGGGCCTTGGTTCCCGACCGAGGGGTTCGCGTGGTCACCTACGATCTGGTCCAGCCGCGGAGGGTGTCTTTGCCTTTGTGTATTAGGGGTTTATTGCGATGGCTTTAAGATGCTAACTTTTTAGTTTGCACGTGCAGGTTTTGTTTCGTTTTGTTTTAATTGCGTTGAAGAACTTGCCTAGTCTCAGTCACAGTAAGGGAGGGGAATTTGGGAAAATAGCAACATTTTAAACATAACTTCACAATTGGATACTTAACATTTGTATCACCTGTCACGAGAGTTCAGACATTATAAATGAATATAAGCCTCATTCATTCTTGAAAATATTGTAGTGAAAATGTTTAAACTTAAGCAAACAGTTTTAATGAGATTGAAAAAATAGTATATGATTAGAGCAAACGAAATACAAGAAGTAAAATGTCGTAATTTTTTTTTACGACTGTCTTGTTTTTCCTGAAACTGAAGTATATATCTTCAACACACATCCTAAGTAAGTAATCATTCTGTAGAACTTAATGAGGTTTGAGTCTAAGGAGCACGTTACAGAAGGATTAAGAATTGTGATTCCAGTTAGTGGTACTAAGAGCGATCCCCCGCCCCTTACACACAGTTTTGTCTACTTAAGAATTTTAACCTTGAGGAAATCATTTTAAGGAATTCAAGATTTATAGTGAGAGTTGTGGTTAGTACACTGGCTTTACTGTTAAGTCCTTCCACTCTTCTGGGAGAGATTAACTTCTCTTATCAGTATCAGCAGAAGATAAACTTGTTTATATTCTTGCTGTTTTGTAGATTGCATGTCTTGGTCCTTATTCAATGAAGGTTTCAAGTTATCATTTTATGCACACCAAAGAAAACCCTTAGAAAATTAAAAAGTGAACAAACAGTTCTAGATGTAATTCAAGTTACCAGAATTGCAATTAATATCGCAGAAGTGATTACAATGCTTTTGATGAAATGACGAGACTGCTGTATTGTAAACCAAAGGCAGATTACCTCTGTGTAGTGGCAATTCTCCATAGTATATGCTGAGTTCCTTTTAGTACAATGCATTGTTATACACCAGTCATTTCCCTTTTTATATGCAATATTGTATTCATTTCTTTGCCAATCATCAGTTAAGAATATTAAGAACAGGCTCAAAAGGAATGAATGAATGAATTAGCTGCTGTGCATCAGCCCCAGTTCTAAATTAGTTTTTTCAGATTTTCCTCAGACTCATCTATTATTTCAAAATTTGTCATTTGAAAATTTAGCAACCTCGGATCAGATGACCAGATGGGATTATATTTCTTAATATAGAAGTTCCTAATGTAACTTAAAAAACAACAGTATGTGGTGATGATTACTCTCAACCTTTAGATGCTGCTTATTAAAGCTGTCCTTTTGTAACTAAGGTTTTTTGAAAGATAAGAAATTGAGGGGTGGGGAATTTCTTCTTGCCACTTACCCTGTTTAAATTAGTTATCAAAGTTGGGATGGGGAAAACAATTTTGTGTTTTAAAGAAGGCTCAGAAAACTCAAAACCTGGGGAAATTGAAAGAAATCACAATAGAGAATATGTAAAGGATTTAACATGGAGCATTTCATGTTGGGGCTGCACTTATTTAATAGCACATGCTTATAGATTTTTAGATTTCAAAGGAATGTCAAGAGGTTCATTGTTCTGTTTCAGGCTTCAGGCCAAACTCTCTCAGAGTTTTCCAAAACAAATAGTTATTGGATCATTAAAGTAAAATCTCTGAAAATAGCCATTTCTGAATTTCCTTTTTTAACTTTATCCATCAAAAGTCGAGAAGCTTTTTCATTTGTTAGTAAACTTTTTTCTTGTTACAATTTCACTTTGATTTTCCTTTTGTTTGAAGAATCTGCATGTCTGGTGGTTTAGACCTTAGGATATGGAGGCAGGTACCTCTAGTTAAGCATCCCAGCCTTTCCCACTTGTGAGTTTGGGCATGTTAGTGAATACTTCTGAAACATGTTTCTTCCTTTTGAAATGATGATGATGATGATAACTGTTTTAGCAGTTATTGTGAAGATCAAATGAAGTAATTTATTTTAAGCACTTAGTATGACAATGCCTGGAATAGAAATCTTGATAACACTTATGTACTTAAAAATAAGTGATACCTATTAATGTTCTACTTTTCACTTCAACAACACTTAAAACTTATTTTTGCAGAACATTTCAAATATTTCTTTTAGTTTCTTTTCTGTCTTCATCTTTTCTATAGCTCTTAAAACTGAAAAAGCTAACATTGGATTCTTGTTAAAGCAGTACATCCCTGGGCCATGTTGGTATCTAGCATCAGTTCTTTTTCCTGAGCATCTGATCTATTCTAGGCGTCCTCTTAACACCAATGTTTTCTCCCAAAAATGGGCTACTTTGAATTTACTCTGAACTAATAGAGTCAGACATTTACAGCATGACATATACTAGTCATGCTGTTTATTTCATCAAGATATGTGCAAGGTGTTACAGTTTTAGAACTGATATTAACTTAAAGCATTTTTTGTTCTGATGTCAAAGTTTAGATAATTTTATAAATATTAATTTTTGTTAAAGATGTGACAAAATACTGCCAGTGAAGCACCTAGATGGTAGAAAAACTGTCCATTGTTTTTTAATTTCTCCAGAGTTAAAACCATTGACTTCCTTCTCAAGGCAAGGCTTCGAGTTTATATTTTTTATTTGATTTTTGTGGCTTAGTTTGTATGAAATCTATATTGGTGCCCTCTTCTACTGGTATGTGTTTATGGAACTATATGGAACTATCCAGTCGTTTTAGTGTTGCGCTTCATTCCTGTTATCCATTGCAAAGCACCTTGTGCAGTTTAGAGAAGGTCCAGTCTTTCTACCTTTTAACTTCCATTGTCTTTGTGGCTCTAATGGTGTCTGGGCTCAGTTTAGATTTTGTGGTTATGTTCTGTTGTCATACGTCAAGAATGATGTGTAGGAGGTTAAGATGGGTTAGTCTCTGGTCTTTCTTTTATTTTAAGAACTCAAAATAGTTTATGATCCTTGGTGGTAGAGTAAAATGTTTCCATGCATGGATGTTCAAGATTAAAGTTATAAATTACTGTGCTTTTACATAAATGTCTCCCCTTAAATGCAATTTTTTAATAAAGTAGATACTTGAAATACCCTGTCCCTTTCTTAATTAAGATTTTTGAAACAGTCTGTTTCTCAACTAGGCGCAAATAATTTATTATTAAATGTGTTTTTGGATTGGTTTCCTATCAAGAAATTAATTTTAATTTACAGGAAGAAAGTTTGTTTTCTTTTCACTTTAGGACTAGTTATTCAGTTGGGGGATTTTACCCAACCTTCTGTGGCTTGTGATGTATGTGTTTTGTGATTTGTTCTGTAGGATTAGAAAGAATATGAAAGTAAGACAAGCCAGTGTTCTTGATGATCAGTATTTTTGGTAAAAGTATAGTAAGAATGTTTAAATTAACCACTGGTTTTAGAATTTAAAAAATAATTTATACACCTCTGTCTCTTCAAGGATCAAAATAACTATTTGTGGTGGGCGTGTGGTTCAGTGGAAAGTGCTTGCCTGGCGTGCAGGAGGCCCCAGGTTCCACCCCTAGCACTACAAAACATAAAATAATTGGAGTTCAATAAGGTTGATGAGTAAATCAACCATTCTTCTTCTTCTTCTCCTCCTCCTCCTTCTTCTCCTTCTTCTCTTCTCCTTCTTCTTCTTCTCCTTTTTCTTTTTTCCTTTTTGTGGCGCTGAAGATTGCACCCAGGGCCTTGTGCATGCCAGGCAAGTATTCTACCAACTGAGCTAAGCATTTTACCAGCCCTAAATCAACCATTTTTTTTAAAAAAATAAACATTAACTATTTGTGCACTGAGTTTGATATTGATGTTTTCTGTAATGAAAGTTAATAAGCCACAGCTATTTGCCAGAAATAATTCTTTTAGAAGATTTTAATATATAAAATTTAGAACTTATTAAACACAAACCTAGTGTGGTGGCACATGCCTGAAATCACAGCTACTTGGGAGGCTGAGGCAGGAGGATCTCAAATTAGAGGTCAGCCTCTGAAACTTGGCTCAAAAATGGGGAGGAGAAAAAAAAGAGGTAGTGGGTGGTGTAGCTTGAGTGGTAGTGTACACTGAGCTTAATACCCAGTATACAAATAACTAAGTAAATAAAAATAAAAGTTAAGTGATTACCCCATGAGTTCCCCTGCTATAGCTCTTGAAGTGATGGTGTTGCTTTTTTTTTTAATTAAAAACACATTAGTGCAAAATTTCTCATCCTAATCATTACTAAGTGTGCAATCAATAGGATTAAGTATATTCACATTGTTGTATGATCAATCTCCAAAACTTTTGCATCTTGTAAAACATATTGTTTATACACATGAAACAACTCCGATTTTCCTCCTCCTTGGAGTCCCTGGCATCCACTTTCTGTTTCTGCAGATTTGAGTATTCTAGATACCTCATACAATTTATATCTTTTTGTGATTGGCATATTACACTTAGGACAGTCCTCAAGGTTTATCCTTGTAGCATGTGTCATAATATCCCCTTTTTAAGACTGAATTATGCTCCATTTATATGTACCATATGGTTTATTCATTACCAAATATTTGGGTTGTTTTTACTTCTTGGCTATTGTGATGTTATGAGCCATAAGTGTGTAAATATCTCTTTAAGGTTCTATTTCTTTTTAAATTTGTTTTGCTGTTGTTGATGAACCTTTATTTTATTTATTTGTATGTGGTGTTGAGAATTGAACCCAGTGCCTCTCACATGATAGGCAAGTGCTCTACTACTGAGCTACAATCCCAGCTCCTGAGGTCCTATTTTCAATTCTTTTGGATATGTTTCTGGTGAGGTTGCTGGACCATGTAACAACTCTATTTTTAATATTTTTAGGCAGTTGAACCAGTTTATATTGTGATAGTGCACAAGGGTTTCTGTTTTTCCATATCCTCCCCAGCACTTATTTTCTGATTTTTTGGGTGTGTGGTTGCAGGGTTTTTGTTGGTTCATTTGTTATGTTTTGTTTTGTTTATCCTGATGGATATATTGAAATCATTGTGTTTTTAGGGTTTGTTAATAATCAGCAAACTTGAAGATAACTTTAAAAAAATGCTTGCCAGTGAAAACTTTAACAGAAACGATATTAAGCACCTCTATAGTAGGAATTAAATTTTTCTAGTGACTTAGGTTTGATCAACCAGGACTTTTTCAGAAAAATTACATTGTATAAAGTAGTGCATGATGTACACCTCTATTGTTCTTTTGTGGATAAAGTCCATTTACTTAGTAACTTTGTTTTCAAATATTTAAGACAAATTTAAGCAACATTTTTACAAATTATCCTCAGATGTTATCTTTTAGTTCTTCTGGTAATTTCAACAATCATTATGAGTGTTTCTTCATTTTTAAGTTTCATTAGGTCATAATATTAAACATAAAGATTATTTCAGGATATGATTTTGAAAATGTATTGTCTTGTAAATGGGAAAATTCAGTGATGGAACATAAGTTACTCTTTCTTCTTCACTTAGTTTTAAAAGTCACAGTGCGTTTAGGCATATTAATATGAAAATGTCTATCGATACAGTAGTTTTTACTCAGTTACACATGCTCTCTCTTTCCTCCATTTTCCTAATAGTCTGTGAGAATATATTTTTCTAAGTGAAAAATACTATAGTAAAATTAAATGTAAGGTTTAAAGTAAAAAACTTAAAAGTCTTTAAGGGTTGGAATGTATTTCTGTACTTTTTAATCTTTTCTTGTAGGTTTAAATGCAAAGCAAATTTCTTTAAATTGATCCCTTTTTCCACAATAAAATCAGATACATGTTTCCATGGGCAAAATCCCAAATAGACTGAAATTTGAAATTTGTGATATAAAAGGGAATACTGGCACACAGTGAGCTCTTAGTATTTGAATGAACAAATGAATAAATGGATAAACAAAGAATGCACAAAAATATTTTTGAAGGATGCTTTTTTTTTTTTCTTTTAAAGTATTCATTACCCTTTGTTCTGTATCTACTTTTTCATAGGAATTTTTCTCAGGTTCGAGAATCTGTCTGCTACTTAATCTTGAATTTTAAGTTTTGTTTGTTTGTTTTTGGTACCTAAAATTGAACCCAGGGGCACTTAACCACTGAGCCACATCCCCAGCTCTTTTTTCCATTTTATTTAGAGACAAGGTCTCGCTGAGTTGCTTAGAGCCTCACCAAGTCGCTGGAGCTAGCTGTAAACTCTTGTTCCTCCTGCTTTAGCCTCCTGAGCTGCTGGGATTACAGGCATGTGCCATCTGCACACAGCTTGAATTTTAATTTTTTTGTCATCCATTTGATATTTTCAGTACTTATTAGAACCAGGCTGGAGAACATATTTCCTTAATAAATATAGCTATGTAACATGTACTTGGTTGCCTTGAAAGTAACTCAGTATCCTTCTTTGAAGTATGTTAAGAGTGACTGTGTGTGTATCCTTAAAACAATTATATAACATGTAATAAATGAAATATAAATGTTTCCTGTAGCTATTGTTCTACAGGTGCTTGGTGCTGGTAATATAACATGACTATAATGGAAATGTTCTTCAAAAAATGCATAATCTACTGGAAGAGTCCTCATGGAGCAGATTGTTTAAGTACAACCTTAGTGTCAGAAAGTTTGAATTAATAGTTCTTGTGCCCTGTTTACAACCTTAAGGAAGGTATCTGGTTCAGTTCTATTATAGTAAAATGATAAAATTCCAGAATTTCATAGAGAATTTAGATGCACTTCAGGTCTAGCCTTTATGTTTTATATAACTGCAGTGCAGCCCTTCTTAGAGAATATTGTTCACACATGAGTGAATGTACACATACCCTTGTTTGTAGTGTTATAAAAATAGTTTAACATTGCCCTATTAATACATAAAATTTTTCTTTTTAAAAATTATACAAATGATACATGTATCTGTTCTCATTGTAAAAAAGTATTTAACTATAAATACATATAGAGTAAAAATTAAAAGTCCCCTTCACCACTACCACCACAATCACCACTACTGCCTTGATCAAAGAATTATTCTTAATAATTTAGTATGTCTCTAGTAGATCCTTTTCATTTATAGAATTTATTATACATAATTTGGAACATAATTTGTTCTGCCTAGCTCAAGTGTTTTACATTTTTTCATTTATCATTTTTCCTTTAACATTATGTCTTGGCTGCCTTTTGTTGCTAGTATAATAATTACTTTTTCTCTTTATAGCTGAACATCTCTTGGTGTGGATATATCATAATTTGTATAGTCAATCCCAATTGATGAACATTTGGGATCTAATCTAATTCAGGGGCTCTCTACCACAGAACTACATTCCCAGCCCTCTTTATGTTTTATTTTGAGACAGAATTTTGCCAAGTTGAAGATGGCTTCAAACTTGTAATTCTTTTGCCTCAGCCTCTGGAATCTGGAATTATAGGTGTCTGTTTCTGGCAGTATGTTTCAAATGTATTGCCATTATGAGCAAGGCACAATGAACATAGATGGGAATGTGTGTGTGTGTGTGTGCGCGCGCGCGCACATATAATTTTATCTATTCAAAATCACAACAAAACATTGGGAAAATATAAATGTAAATACAGAAAAAATATGCTTATAATTCTATCACTTAGTGATAACCAGTTAACTTTTCCCATATTCCATTTTTTTAGTGTGTGTACATGCATGTTTTCATTAGCTAAAATTATACTATTTGATGTACTTTTATATCCTTTCTCACTTTTTATGAGTATTTTTTGCATTTTAAAAGTTTTCCAATATCAGTTTGATCCACTGAAGCTTAGAGGCATTACAGAGGCTTCATGACTAAAAGCACTGGTGTCAATAAAATGACTGCATTTGAACCTAGTTCTGTTTCTAGCTAGTTTTGGCCTACCTTCTCTGTATTATATAACGTCTCTGTGTCTTAGTTTTTTTTTTTTTTGTCTATAACTGTCTTAAAGTTAGCACAAGTAAAGTGTTTAAAATAATGCTTAGTCAATATTTGTATGATGGTGTTTGCCATTGGTATCTTTGGTATTATTAACCTTGTATTAGACACTGTTTTTAAAATTTTTGTTAGTATAAATTGCTGTGAAGATCTTAGTTCATAATCAGGAATACAAAGACTTTAAATTTAAATATTAAGGCTTTTGATAGCTAATTTTGGATGACTGCCTAATGATTCTTTAATCTTATAAGGCATTTGATTGTGAATGTTAATAATCATAGGATACCAAGACTGGCTTGCCAAAGAATGAGAAGTTTTAAATTAAAATTCTCCTAAGAACTATTTAATAGAGGATAACAGCATCAGCATTATTCTGAAGTTTACATAGCCTTTAAGAATTTTGGGGGCTGGGGATGTGGCTCAAGCAGTAGCGTGCTCGCCTGGCATGCGTGCGGCCCGGGTTCAATCCTCAGCACCACATACAAACAAAGATGTTGTGTCCACAAATAACTAAATAAATATTGAAATTCTCTAAAAAAAAAAAAAAAAAGAATTTTGGGATTAGGGATGTAGCTCAGTGGGAGAGTGATCCTCTAATATGCTTGAGGCCCTGTGTTAGATCACCAGCACTGCAAAAAAATTTTTTGTTAAGACAGTTATTAATAGTCAGTATTTTGATCCACCAAATCTCCCCCTTTCTAAATCAATATTTGGCAGTTTTGAGAATATCTTTTTGAAGAACATTTGAGTGCTTTTTTGGGTAGGTGGGGGGTTACTGGGGATTGAACTGAGCTACTTCCCCAGCCCTATTTTGTCTTTTATTTAGAGACAGCCTCACTGAGTTGCTAGTGCTCATCATTGCTGAGGTTGGCTTTGAACTCATTATCCTCCTGTCTCAGCCTTCTGACTGTCTGGGATTACAGGCATGTGCCACTGTGCCTGGCCATTTGAGTGTTTTTTAGTAGTGCAAATGAATATCATTTAGTATCTAATATGAAATCCTTCACTCCTCCTGATTTTGAGTTTCGAATTTTTATTTTTTAGTTGTAGTTGGACACAATACCTTTATTTTACTTATTTATTTTTATGTGGTGCCAAGGATCGAATCCAAGGCCTTGCACGTGCTAGGAGAGTGCTCTACCACTAAGCCACAACCCCAGCCCGAGTTTCCAAGGCTTAACAGTTATATAATGTTGTAGTTATAATTTGAAGCATAAACGATGATCTCTAGCTAGAGATCAAATTTATTACTGACTATGATTGTAAATTAGTTGGTAGATGTAATCCAAGATGGTAATAAGCTTAAAAATCCCTGAGTCTTAAAAATCTGTTAAATATATACCATAACATAAATCTTGTGTTGAATGCCGTGAAGAGCACATTTATTTTTCAGATCTATGATATAGGTATCTTAAGTTTGGTGATGAAGAAGTGTATCCTCAACAATTTTTCATTTGTTTTCTTCTGTTTTGATATTCCCATGCAAAGTCAGTGAGCCCACATCCTCTCCAGGATTCTTGGAATGAACCACAGGATCTTTATATCAGACCTACAAAGTGTTTCTCACAACCTTTAAGCTGTCTTGTCCAGACTGACCTATCTATTCTTTCAGGCATTTCACTCCTATGTCTGAGCCTTTTCTTGCTTCACCTTAATTTTTCTTCGTGTTTCACTTCACCTGTATCTTCTCCTTTTTATTCAGTTGTCTTTTCTGAGATTTGATTGATTAAAAAGTTAAAGAATAATTCTCCTTTGACTTTCCTTGATATAGGTATGAAAATTCCATTACTTTCTACTTTCTTCACAAAATGTACTTAAACCCTAGTGAAAGATATGAATAAGAATAGGCATGACACCACTGTCTTCTCCCATGCTTATAGCAGACATAGCATCACTCTTTTTCCATGGATAACATCATTTGCTTCATGATTTTATTCATAAAGTATTTCAGGCAGTTAAACCTTGTCATACCTATTATCGTTCTTGCCATACTGTGATACTAAAACTAATTTTAAAAGAAATCTTTTGACGTTAGGTACAGGTGTATTCTGTTTTAATAAAACCTGCTACAAAGTTGGGAATTGATTGATTATTCTTATTGCTTTATAATGGCCTTTAAATAGGAGTTCCCTGGATATATTAAAAATAATTTGATTTGGCTAACCTATTTTTTAAAACATTTAATGTACTTTGAAAGTTTTTGGTGGATGGAAAAAACTAAGGAAATGATTTACGTGGAATTGTTGAAGGGTTATCTAAAAATGTTTGACTTACTTATGTAGTGAGCATTTAAGTACTATTACATTGCCATTAAATATTATAAAATTTTTTGTTTACCACACTGGGGATTGAACCTGGTGTACTTTACCACTGAGCTACATTCCCAGTCCTTTTTATTTTTTATTTTGAGACAGGGTCTGGCTGAGTTGACCAGGCTGGCCTCTTGTGATCCTCCTGTGTCAGTCTCCTGAGTTGCTGGGATTAGTCTGTGTCACCACCGTGCCCAGCTTTGTAGTAGTTTTAAAGGCTGAATGATATTGCATTATGTAAATGTCCTATCATTCCCCTATTTGGGACATAATAAGGGAAATATTAGATTCAATTTAACAGTTTTATGATGAATAGAGTATAGTTGATGGTTATTTCTTAATTCTAAAAAATAAAGTCACTCGGTTAAAAAGTGTGTAAATTTTAAAGCTTTCACTACTATTGCTTGTTTATCTTCTGGAAAGTTTGAACTATTGTACATGCTCTAGTAGTACTTGAGTATCATCTTGAACTCTATCATTAATGTTCTTTTTGAATTTCAAAATGGAAGCTTGGTAAGTATATTAGGATTCTTTTTATTGTAAGTAACAAAGTACAACTCAGAATACTTTAAAGGGGGGAAATGCAGTTACTGGCTCACACAGCCTAACTTTGCTATAAGAAACAGTTAAACACAGAATTTTAAATGATGTTCTCAGAGTGTAATCCCTGCCTTTGTCTAATTTAAATATTACTTTGCTTATATATCTTTGCTCTCTGCATGCTAGCTAGCATCTTTGTATTGCTGACAGGCAATACAAAATAATATATCTATGATAGAAGATAGTAAGTGGCTTCTCTACATCTGTACCCATACAGTTTATGATTTAAAAAAAAAAAAATGAAAAGAAATTCCCTTTGTCTTCTAGTGTGCTTGTATCAGTTTCCTGGAAGAATACCAATTTACCCTGCCTGGACTATTGTTAACTATGTGATTGGGGTTTCCTGATTACTTGTTAATATCTTATTATATATTATTTGGCTGTCATGTAGATTTTCACCTCACACAGAGGACCCTTGATCAATGCTGTTATTTTAATAATGGTCTGTGGGTTTTTTTGCATATCCCCTGAAATTATATTCTATAGAGCTTCTTCAAACATAGTCATTCTGAAATTGTTCTTGCCATAACTTTTGGGAAGCTTAAATTCTCTTCTATGGAATAGTGTTTTCATTTCATCTCCTTAAGAAAAAGATAGTAAAAGCTAAGATCAGATCTTGGGCTGTACTACTTGTGCCACTTTCTCACTGTGTGCCCTTGCACAAGTTGCATCATCTCTCTAGGTCTCACTTTCCTCATCTATAAATTGGGATGATAAGAATAATTTTCTTATAAGATTGTGATGAGGATAAAACAAGATATTAACCCATGTGAAATACTCAGAACAGTTCTTGGAAAAGGTAAGGATTTCATATAAAGAAACTATATTCATATTATTATAGTATCTGTTAAGTAGTTTTCAGAGGAGTTTCACTCCCTTGAACTCTGATGAAACTGTTTGGAATCACTCAAGCCTTCCTTGGGATAATCCAATACAGGCGATTCCTTTGGGCCAAGCCACGGTGAACCTATGTTGAAAAAACAGAACAAGATGAATGGATAAAGAAAATGTGGTATTATGTACACAATGGAATATTACTAAGCTTTTAAGAAGAATGAAATTATGGCATTTGCAGGTAAATGGATGGAGCTGGAGAATATCATGCTAAGCAAAATAAGCTAATCTCAAATAAACAAAAGCCAAATGTTTTCTCTGATATGCAGATTCCAGTTCACAATGGGGGTGGCACTAGGGAAAAATCAAGGTATTTTGGATTAGGCAGAGGGGAGTGAAGGGAGGGGAGGGGATAATAGGGTCAGAAGGATAGTAAAATGAATTGGACATTATTACCCAATGTACATAAGTGATTACAGGAGCGGTGTGATTCTATAACATGTACAACCAGAAGAATGAGAAGTTATACTCCATTTATGTAAGATGTGTCAAAATGCATTCTGTTGTCATGTATAACTAATTAGAACAAATAAAAAACATATTTAAGGTTACTTATGATCAAACCTGCACCAATTTGATTTAATCTGCAAAGGATAGATATTTATTGAAAAAAAAATTTAAGTAAAGGAAAAAAGTAGCATTAACTCAACAGTGAAATAGTTAATGCTACTTTTCCTTTAAGTGTTCATCACAGCTCTAGCACCTTGGCTACAATAGCCTTTAACAGATTGTTGTGCATT
Organism: Marmota marmota marmota; assembly: GCF_001458135.2. Lineage (NCBI taxonomy): Eukaryota > Metazoa > Chordata > Mammalia > Rodentia > Sciuridae > Marmota > Marmota marmota. Next base: position 1,374,211 of record NW_025999900.1, read on the forward strand.
ATTTATTCAACAGATCTTTGTGTATCCAATTTATTGAGCTTGGCACTTTTGATGGTTCAGGCCACAGTTGAATATTCAGCTTTTTGTGTTGAGTCATCTAGAGCATGTTCCAGTTTTTAAATTTTTTTAGTATAATGCAATTTCAAAGCTGAAGTTCATGTAAAATATTGACTTAGATATAAGTTTAATCACTTAAGTATCAACTATTATAGGAGTATTATCTATAGTCATGTTTACTAATTTGTCCAGTCTATTTTTAGAATTTCTGCGAAATACAAAAAGCATTCTCACAAGACCCTCTATTCATTTTGGGCAGCTATACGGGGTAAAAATGGGAGTTCATAATCTGCTTGAATATGAAATATGATATGTCAAGAGCTTTGTAATGTTTTGAACAACTAATAATAAAAAAATAAAAAATAAATAAAATTTAAAAAATAAATGTTAGAAAGTTCTTTATTCCAGTATTTCTCAATTCTGACTAATATTTAGATGTCTTCTAAAGGAAAATAATCCTTGTGAACCTTTGATATGTGCCCAGTGACCTCAGTCTGAATATACTACATTAAAAAACTGTAACCCTATTCTTTTTAGTGTTCATTTGGTGCAGGTTTGATCATAAGTAACTTAAATGAAGCCTTGTAGCTGGAATACAGAAGTATGTAGACATGATGTAGGTGATCCAGAATATGCTTTTTTTTTTTTTTTTACATTGTCACCAAAATGAAAACAGTTTTAAAATTCTCAGAATGTGCCTTCAATACTGCTTTAACATTATTGAATAAACCCCTGCCATGTTGTAATTCCCACTTATTACTCTCTGGAGTATCATAAATCACTAGATCTATGACATACTTTTCTGAAGGTAGCTATCACTTTTCTTTCTTCTCAAGGAAAAAATTTCCCAAACTTCTTTTATCTTTTAATATAAAAGTATTCATTTACATATCTAATTTGTGGAAAGGCATAGACCATATTTTAAAATGTAGCTTCATGTTTTCAGGTGGAATCTGAGTCCTGCCATTTACTGATCATGTTTAAAGACTAGGAAACAGGCCAGGTACATGGTGGTGTATGCCTGTAATCCCAGCAGCTCGGGAGGCTGAGGCAGGAGGATTCTGAGTTCAAAGCCAGCCTCAGCAAAAGTGAGGTGCTAAGCAACTGAGACCCTGTCTCTAAATAAAATACAAAATAGGGCTGGGAATGTGGCTCAATTGTTGAATTCCGTTGAGTTCAATCCCTGGTACCCATCCCAACCCCCTAAGAAAAAGACTGAGAAACAGGATCCCAGGGTTACTTGGGAAATTTTATTTGGTAACATAGGTTAGGATGGATTAATGTAGGTCAAAAACAGAGACTCTTGCTTCAGGAGAATGTTTCCTGTGTCACCATTTCCAGACTCTTCATCATGGTCAAGGTTTAGAACTAAATGGAAAAGTTTTTTTGAGTATGATTTCTATGTATGTGCTTTTGTTCCAATCCATGTGATTTTTTAAAAATTTTTTTTAGGTACTTAATTACTATAAACTTATACATTCTCCTTCCTATTCAAGCAAATGAATTATTTCAAGGACATGTTCTTCGGAATATACACAAAGTTTAATGTCACTGACCTTCTTAATTACTTACTTAGACCATGTAAGACAGGAAACTAAACTATTTACAAGCTGAAGAGGAAGTACAGTTGTTGGCCATCTGTATCTTTGGGTTACACATCTACAAAATCAACTAATCATAGCTAAAATATTCAGGAAAAAACAATTGCATCTGTACTATATATGTGCAGATTTTTTTCTTGCTGTTATTATTCCCTAATCAATACAATACTAGAAATGATTTAATGATACAAGAATATACACAGTTACATGGAAATACTGTGCCGTTTTATGAGACATGAGCATCCATGGATTTTAGTATCTGGGAGGGGTTTCTAGAACAAGACTCCTAAGAATACTGGGACACTCCTGTACTGCAAAGGGAAAAGAGTTAAGAGTAGGTGATATGATTTGGGAAAGCCAGTAACCCAGCTGTCATCCAAAGATGGTGATATCTTAACTCTGATGTTTGTGGCATTCATTAAGTAGGGTCTTAAAAGGTGATTTTTCAAAAAATTGTTTCAGAGAAATGGCGGCGGGGGTGGGGTGGGGGTCTGCACAATTATCATGTTCTTCAATTGATCGTATTTGAACTATACTGATATTTTTGAGGCAAAGTTGCCTTGTATTTTATTAAATCATTCATTTTTGCTGTTTTTGTCACTGGTTTTACCTCTAGCATCTTATTCCCAGCAACTGCTCTTTACTAAACAAAGTATTGCATGGTATGTGTATTTAGCTATAGTCAAAAATAAATTTTCCTCATTGTTTACAATATTTGCTGCCTTCCTTGGTTAAACTTCTGCTATAAGATCTAGTGGTTCTCCAATTTCTGTGGCATAAGAAAGAAATCAACCAAGTATTTAATGTGCATTCAAGTTTTATTTGCAAAATGAATGTTTTTTTCATTTTAGATTATTTTACTAACTTATGCTATAAACAAAATCTGTTTTGATCCGGAAATGGTATTGAACCTCTAAACAAGTCTTTGAGCCCCAACTAAATATAAGGTAGTATGTTAGATAAATAAAAGAAAAAGTGTGTGTGTGTGTGTGTGTGCGCGCGCGCGTGTGCGTGCGTGCGTGACGTTTTTACTCCAAGATGGAGGATATCAAACTTTAGCTTACATCACAATTCCCTGGAGGAGTGCATGGAGTTTTTTGTTGTTGTTGTTGTTTTGCGGTACTAGGGATTGAACACAGGACCTCACTCATGCTAGGCAAGCACTTTACTACTGGGTTCCCTATCCCCACCTAGACCTTTTTATCTTTTGAGACAAGGGTAGCTAAATTGCCTAGACTGGCCTCAAACTTAATATCCTCCAGCTTCATCCTCCCAAGTAGAGTAATTGGGGATTTACAGGTATGTGCCATCTACCCTGCCCCACAGAGGAATTCTTAAAAGCACAGATTGCTGGATTATTCTGGGGGCTATTATAGAAAAAGACTACAAAGTGCAAAGAAACAAGGAGATGAAAGAAAGATTTTTTTACTCAAACTTACATCAGGTATGCTTACTTTTATTTAAAAGTGCAATATCCATGTAATCACAGTAAATTCAAATATTATGCCTTGTTGGTAGTACTGACATAGCTATGCTGGTTAATTGTGATTGTAATATATGGAGCACAAAAGCACTGATGAGCACAGATCAAAGATTCCCCAAAAAGAATGCATAAAGGGCAGTCGGCTTTTCTTTGCCTAAAATCAAAGCCATATACCAGATTATGGCCAAATACCAAAGTTAAAGTCAGACTTTCACACATCTCTGCTGAAGACACAAAGATGAATGAGGCAGTTTCCTATCCCCAAGAAACTATAAGGGTTGTTGAGGAAGACAATATAGCCAAATAACTGGCATGATCAATTCAACTGGGAGAGAGAGAGTTTTGAAAGACAACCCCAGAAACAAAAATGAGTAGACTCTTGAAAGTTTCTTGTGTAAATTTACTAAGCCGTATATTGAGAAGAGTACCACAGGAAGATGATAGAGTGAGCAAGCCAGAAAGGAATGAAATAGGATGCTCTTGAGTAACTGCAGTGTGGCAAATGATGAAGAGGTACACAGGAATTAGGTAAGGGTGCTTCCTTTTTAAGATAATTAGATTTTGTCCTTGTGTACATTGGTAGGATTTTAAGCAGGATATAATATCAGATTTTTTATTAATGATGGTGATTTGAAGGCAGTCATGGTTAGTAACAGTGATCGTCAATGGTTCCCAAACGTCACTATGTATCACATGCATCTTGGGAATTTTTAAAAACCCAAATTTTGGGACTCTGCCTCATATATACTGAATCTGAATTTATAAAGGAAGGACCTACAGATTTGAAATATGTAATATCTCCAAGTAATTATGATACTGCCAGACTAGCATTTGTGAATATAGCATTAGGAGGCTGTTTAATAGACTAAGTAGGGGATCATCAAAGTTCCCCAAGAGCTGTTCTGCTCATTACTATATGGTGCATGGTACTGCATATGCGCTTTAGCCTTTATTCTTCAGTTTGGCCTAATATAAGTTAGAACTTTGTAAAAATGGGTAAAATCATAATAAGGAAGTTGTAACTGCCGCACGTATGCAGTATCATGCATATGTGCAATTTAGAGTAGAATTGTATATTTTACTGTTTGACTGGTACCAAATTGAATGTTTCCTGAAACATGCAAAAAATCTAGTTTTCCCAAGTAGGAGCACTCAGCCAGGTTAGTCAATAGTCCTGTGCGAGTAGCAACACAATGCTCAGTCAAGGGAGAACAGTTAACTGGATTCTCTTATGGAAATGTGAGATTTTATACCAAGAAGTTATTGTTTGTTAATTTGTTTAGAGGTATTCTGTTTTTTAAATCCCTTCATATGTGCTGTGAAATATAAACCAAGAACTAGTAAGTCTTTCTTTTGTTTTCCTGTGAAAAATGATGGAACTGAAAATGTCAGCATTAGAACTTGAGCGTTACCTTTCAGTATTTATGCCATGATCATACTAAATTCTAGAGGCAGATCTTTTCTTTTCTTTCTTTTTTTTAATATTTTTTAGTTGTCAATGGACCTTTATTTTCTTTATTTATATGTGGTGCTGAAAATCGAATCCAGTGCCTCACACATGCAAGGCAAGCTCTCTACCACTGAGCCATAACCCCAAACCCAGATCTTTTCTTACTTAAAAACCAGTCTCAGGAATGTAGCTCAATGGTAGAACCCTTACCTAGCATGTGCAAGGCCCTGGATTCAGTCCCCAGTACCATAAAAACAAAAAAACAAACCAACAAAATTCTCAGAAAGCACATCTCCCCTTAGAAGAACGCATATTATGTGCATTGGTTTAAAGTGTAGATCTAAATGTTTTTAATATTAAAAAAAAGACTTCAGCCTTTATTCTAAAGTTTGGTCTAATATAAGTTAGAACTTTATAAAATCATAATAAGGAAGTTGTTGTAACTGCCACACTGATCAACAAGTAAAAAACAATAGTGAATTAAAATTTTCAAATAGCTGTTCTGTACAGATACAAGTCCAGTGGAGTCTACAGCATAGATTAAATTACAGTCCTCTTGTTCTCTCCCCTCAGTGGTTGGCTGGTACATATTTAAAGGTTGCTTTGAAGAGCTGGTAGACAGTGAAGCAGAGAGCACTGATCACCATTGCAGTAGGTGCCTTTCAATTAAGATTTTGGCTTTACAAGCAGACTCAAAAAAGGCTTGGTAATGAATCCCTCTGAATAGCTTAGGGTCAAGTTTTAAATTCCAGAGCCAACCCCAATAACTTCTTTATGCCTTTGGATTTGTGAGGTTGACAAATTTTAAACTTTGTAATAATAGCCTACACTTATGAATACATGTCTTGGTAATTAGAGTGAGTTTTTGAGAAGCAGCGTAGTCCAATAGAAACTATAGCTAGACTGCTCAAGTTAAAATCAAATCTTACCATTTATTAACTGTGTAACCTTGTGTAAGCTATTTAACCAGGATCCTTATCTGTAACATGGTGATGATAATGAGAATTAAGCAAGTTAATAGGTGAAAAAATGTTTTAAAAACCACCATGTACATAGTAAGCATTGTAGTAGGTGTTTGAACTTAAAGGTGCAGGCAAAAATGCCAACTAAAGAAGCAGCATGAAAAACTTCCTTGTATTTTTCTTGAGCCTGAGACTTTAAAAAGTATAGGTCAATTAAAATAGAGATGGGTTGGCAAAAATTAATAAATAGAAAGATCCAACTTGTACTCTGAACAAAGCCAGAGTTTTTCATCAAGTAGAACTGAGGGCTATTTTTCAAAAATTTTATACATTAACTTTAGTAGAAATAAGTCTGATCATTTGCTAATGTTTTAAATGCTTATGGTTTATCTTCAGTTATTTTTTGTATGGGAAATGGGGTATTGATCCCCCCGGGTATTTAACCACTAAGCTACATCCCCTGATAGAGATAGATAGATAGATAGATAGATAGATAGATAGATAGATAGATAATATACATGTCTTTTTTTTTTTTTTTACAGAGTCTTACTAAGTTACTTAAGGTCTGCCTTGCAAAATTGCTGAGGCTGGCTTTGAATTTGCTATCCTCTTGCCTCAGCCTCCTCAGTTGCTGGGATTACAGGCATGTGCTACTATGCATATTAAGCAAAAATACTACCACTGGGCTTAACTTCAGTTCTTAAAGTTACTTATCTTTATAATCAGGAATGCTTAAAGGGTTTTGGGGTGCAATTAGTAATAGTAGTATAAATAGATGACTTAATGCCTGCAGTTATTTTTTGCAGTAATCTCAAGTAATAGGCATTCTTTTTAAAACAATTGTTTATTCACAAACTTTACATACAAGCTTAATAAAATGGGCTTAAAATGATTTTTCTAAATACATTTTCTATACAAAATTTCAAGGCATAATTATCGATATGTACAATACTTTTTAACTTTTATTTTTTGTGGGACTAGGGATTGAATCCAGGGACTTATGCATACTAAGCAAGAATACTACCACTGGGCTACATCCCCACCCCTTGACCATACTCTTAACAGACAAATCAGTAATGGACCTTGATCTGTACTTCAAAACAACATAGATGTAATTGATAATTCATTTGCATGCTGAAAATATGCTTAGTTCCTTCTAGTCTACACACCTTTTATTGTGTGATCTAAAGAATCGTCTTTGTGGGACCCAGATCCCTGACAAATAATTCTTGATCAGTGCTGTAATTCTGTGGTATATGACTGATAAAGTGGGCCTTCCTGTGAGTAGACAAGAAATTGGGCAGTTCAGATGCTGAAACTCCTAAGAACTTTGAAAGCTTTAGCTTAAAAAATAGAGAATTTTTTTTTTTAAGAGTTCCCACTCACATGGGAAGAACGTCATACACATTTCTCTTTTAAACCTTTTACTATAGGGCTGGAGGTGTAGCTTAGTGGTAGAGGGCCGGCATGCTTAGCAAGTGTTTGAGACCTTGGCTGGGTTCAATCCCGAGCACCTGGTTGGAGGTAGGGCTGTGGGGGGTGTCATTTATTAGGTCCCCTGGTTTCGATTGGTGCCTTGTAGAGTTTTTCAGCTCATATCATATTACTTGTTTTCTTGAAACTATTTTCTTCCAAAATTCAGGCTCATGCTCAAAATTTTTTTTCTTACAGTCTACATGTACTAGCTTAAATGTTTTAACCAACAGTATTGTCCTTTAAATGTTTTAACTAACCTCACATTTCTAATGGATTTGCCTTGAAGATTATTGCCATGCAAGTATTTCTAAAGGTATGGAGACATATATCACCATTGTTGATACTTTTAAATGCATGTAACATTTATTATAAGGATTTCAATTTTTTACCATGTCTTTCATTTGGGTAGTTATTTGTTAGTGGCTTAGATTAGTTGAGTACTTCAGAAAAAGGAAGCCAGTGAGTTTGATTCAAGTTGTTTGTAAGATTCTGAAACCTGAACCAATTATTGCATTTAATATTCAGTTTTATCCTAAAGTTGATCGATACTCTTTTTGATGATTTTACTTAAACTGATAGTAATGCTTCCCATAGCTATCACTTTCTCTCACCTACCAATTGAAGAGGGGGAAAATTGTGAAGGAAAAGCATTTGTTTAGTTGGTATGGATCTGACCAAAGAGTTTAGGGGGGAAAAGAAAAAAAAAACTATTGTACAATTTATTTTAAAATTTATTTGAAAACATTTAGTCAGTGAGAACAATGAAGCAGTTCTAATGCACCTAGAAAATAACGGTAGCAGGCTGTTGACATTGTTGCATTTTCATGGAGTCTCAGGGTCTAATTTTTATTGTAGAGAACTGAGAAAACCATGCTTCATAAAGATAATTAGTTACAAATGATAGCTTGAACTGAAAATTTTTATCAGTTACTATAATCAATGTTCACATTTTTATTAAATCATAATAGTCACATAAACACAAACTTAAAAACGATAGTATCTCTATTGTCAAAATAAAACTGTTAGGTATTTTCATGTTGTACAACATAACTGAGAAAACTGCTTGTTACTTGAGAAGTTGTTTTTATGATTGTACCTTTTAGCTTTGAAGATCTTTTAAAGGGAGAGAGACTTGAGGTAGAGACAATTATGTACTTCATTCATAGGTTATGAGGAGGATTAAGTGAAATAAGCCTCTGTTACACTGCTGAATGCTCAGTAAATTTCAAGGGCTGTTTTCAACATTTAGTAAATAATTGACTAACAGGATTGAGTTGAAGGGCAAAGAAGATCAGCTGAGTATTTAAAACAGGCAGCATTTTATATTAAGAGAAAATTGTGGAAGAACAGATTTGCTTTTAAAATACCTGCTTTTAAATTATTTGCTACAGAATTGCTGATTTTAACCTGCAGAATCTGTTTCCTCATTTGTAAAATACGGATACTATTTAATCTATTAGGCACCTATTACAGGGCAGTGTTTTGTACATAATAGGCTTTATTATATAACAATAGCCATTAAAGAAGCTGCCAAGAAAAGAACCAGATTTAGACTTAACTTCAACTCCATCAGTAAGATGGAGCTTAGTAGTTAAGCAAAGGAAGTCAATTTGTGTGGTCTGACTTTTGAAAATCTGGCTGAATTTATTCTTGGAAGAATCCCCTAAAGATTTATCATTATATTAACACCTTTATTATCTTCACCAACCTGTCCCTTTAAATTTTGGTATTGTGCCACATCTTTATTTCCTCCATCCTCCTGCATTTTTTTGTTTTATTGATTTTATTTTTTTAAATACACGACAGCAGAATGCATTACAATTCTTATTACACATATAGAATACAATTTTTCATATCTTTGTGTATGGAGTATGTTCACACCAAATCATGCTTTTATACATGTACTTTGTTTTCCTGCATTTATTTTGTACCCATTACTCCAGTAATAGATAAAAGGCTGCTAAGGAAGTAGGCAACCTGAAAAAAGTAGCTTATTATAGCTTAATATGAATTTCTATAGCTTACTGTTAGTGTTCCTCATTTGGTAGGTAGGGTAGAAGAGTAGAACAATATTGGGGTCAAAAGAAAGTTACATTAAAAATCGGTGTATCTACTTAACAACTATCTACTTAACAACTCCTGTTCTCAAGTTCTTATGTACAACTTTAGGTTGGTTTCTTTTTGTTTAGACTACATATGAAAGACTATTAAGTACACACTTAGATATGTAGGTCTCTTGAAGTTTTTAGCTAAAATAAAAACGTCTCCAATTTGACATGCTAAGGAGGAAACACCTGCTTTGGCAAAGTTTAAACCTTAATCTTGGTCTTGTGAGAGTTCCTTATGTTTGCAGTGATCCAAAATTGTAGAGTCATCTTGTATAAGAATGCATTAATCTACTAGACAAATCTCTTACGATTTAATTACATGGCATCTTCTAATCCTGTGGTAAGAAAAATGTAAAATTAATTTTATTCAAGCTAAGGCATATTAGCTTATATACATTTTTTGTCTCTTTTTTGTTGTTTTTGTTGTTAAGTAGGATAAGTTCTGAACGTCGAAAAGAAAAGTCTAGAGATGCAGCCAGATCTCGACGAAGCAAAGAGTCTGAAGTTTTTTATGAACTTGCTCATCAGTTGCCACTTCCCCATAACGTGAGCTCACATCTTGATAAGGCTTCTGTTATGAGGCTTACCATCAGTTATTTGCGTGTGAGGAAACTTCTGGATGCTGGTGAGTTGCTTTAAAAAGGATATATAACAGGCCTGGAAATTAGAAATTAGAAGTAATTAGAAATTATTATTAGCAGGTGGTCACTGATGATTTTCTTTTATGCCCATGGATATAAAATTTATATTTACCTCTGCCTCCCTTTTCTTGTTTACCTACCTTCTAAAATATGGTCTTTCTTTTTGTTTTTTGGTTTGGCTGTATTACTTCAAATAATTATGAAAAGCAGTTTGCAAAATCTTAGTCCTCTCAGCCTTTATTGTTCTGTATTAAAATGAAAGCAATGGGGAAAAATTTAAATATACAGAAAAAGCAGATACTGTAGATTGTTTTAATGTATTGTTTTATTTCTAGATGGACACAATAACTTCATTCCATTTATTTATGTGGTGCTGAGAATCGAACCCAGTGCCTCACGTGTGCTAAGCAAGTGCTTCCCCACTGAGCCCCAGTCCCAGCCTAGATACTGTAGATATTAAGAAAAGTATCTGGGAGAAAACTTTATAATAACATCTAAACATTACATCATTTAAGTCATAACTTTTTAAATTATTTTCCTCCTCTTCACACCTTTTCAGGTGACCTGGATATTGAAGATGAAATGAAGGCACAGATGAACTGCTTTTATTTGAAAGCCCTGGATGGCTTTGTTATGGTGCTCACAGATGATGGCGACATGATTTACATTTCTGATAACGTGAACAAATACATGGGATTAACTCAGGTAAAATGTCCACATATTAAAAGCCCTTTGGATGTTTTTATGATTTTATGATATAGATCTAATTTTTAAAAATATGTTTACAGTTTGAACTAACTGGACACAGTGTGTTTGATTTTACTCATCCGTGTGACCATGAGGAAATGAGAGAAATGCTTACACACAGAAATGGTAAGAAAAGTCTATTGTTTGATTTAATGTGACAAGAGGTTTTACTTAATCAGATATGTTACTAATTTTTAAATGTCGTTATTGTACTCACCTAAGGCAAAAATGTTCTTTCACATTTAGTAAAATGCTAACACTGTTCTTTGTTAAAACTGTTCTACTTTTTTTAGGAATTTCATAGAAATACTTTTTTTTGTTGGGTGGGGGTACTGGTGATTAAACTCAGGAGCACTTGACCACTGACTCATATCCCCAACCCTATTTTGTATATTATTTAGAGACAGGATCTCACTGAGTTGCTTAGTACCTCTCTTTTGCTGAGGGTTCCTTTGAACTTGGGATCCTACTGCCTCAGCCTCCGGAGCTGCTGGGATCACATGTGTGCCACAGCACCTGACTACAATTTTTTTTAAAACTGACCTAACTTCCTAAATAATTATACAGACACATACACATGAATAGTAAAATGTATAAATTAAAATGAAGACCAAGAAAGTTATAAATTAAAATAAAACAAAACATTATGGCAATAAGAATTGAAAATGACAGATAACAGGATTTTACAGTTATTAAAGCTAAGGTGCCAGTTTAGATCCAGGTTTTTTTGAGACCCAAGAAGAAAAAAGGATAAAGTTGACTTAGAGTTTTAAGAGCACAATAACTACTTTGATTTCTCAGGATTTTTAAAAAATAATTTGAAGTTACAAATTACAAATTTTTGTAATCATGAATGCTCACACATTAAAAACGACATAAAACTTTAACTCTTGTGATTTGTTAACAATAACAAAATATTCCAAGATTTTTGAAAAGTACCTTTTGAATTACAAAAATTTAATAATTAAAGTTTTTTTCACATTTGTGCCTTCCTCAGCCAAGTGTACTCATTTAATCAATTCTACTTTTCATGACTGAAAGTTACCACAATGAAAATTTATTATACTTTGCTGCCCTCTGATTTAAATAAGTTTCTCCACTTCTGTTTTAAACAACTTCAAGTTTGTAGTACTTTCTTGAATAATATTTAAGGTTTCCTTTTTCATCCCATTTATTATAATAATAGCTAACCTCTATTGAGAGAATACTCTGTGGACACTTCAGTGACCAAGACACTGTCATCTTCATTTTATAGCTTGAAGTTCTTTGTTCCTCATAACCCTGTGAAGTTACTGTTGGTTTCCATTTTACCAAGGAAATTGGGGGTACCTAGTTACTGGGTAACTTGTCCAGTATTACTTGGTTAGCAAATTGCAGAGCTTGGGTTGAACTCTGGGAGACTGCTTCAGTCCATGCTTGTTAGCACTTATGAGCTTTTTTAGTATTCTTGAATTCTATCTTCTTTTTTTTTTTTTCATCATTTATAGGTGCCCTGTTTTGCTTTTTAATTTCATTTTATGTTTTTACTATGAAAATGGGAAACAAATGCACAATTTTTAGGTTTCTGTGTAAAGAACAAGTGAACTTAGAATTCTGTATAAAAAATAAGTGAATATGCTCTAAGCAAGGTCCTAAATGGGTTTTCAATGAGTTAAATAGTTTTTAGGCTTGAGGTTTATATTGACTGCTTGGGGCTTCCTGCCACTAGACCATAAATGGATACTAGGCAGTCTTGTTTTGATGTAGCAATCATGTTAATGTGTTGTTTGACATCAGATTAGTCACTTAAATGTGTTTTGCATCAAATGTACTTTTTTCAGGCACACAAATTTTTTTCAAATCAATCCTAATGTGTTAATAAACAATGCAGATTTTCACTTATTTGAGTGCTCTTGCAAAGCATTATATTTTAATAAGAGCCTGTAGTGTGTTTACACAAATAGTCCGATTATTCGTTGAATTCTAAAAAACTTTTAGAATTCATAAAATAAAAAATATGACTTCATTTTTAGAGAGCTGAAAATATAGTTCTTCTTTTTTTGTGGAGGGGTTGGTAACCAGGGATTCAACTCAGGGGTACTCAACCACTGAGCCACATCCTCAGCCCTAGTTTGTATTTTTATTTAGAGACAGGGTCTCACTGAATTGCTTAAAGGGCTTCGCTAAGTTGCTAAGGCTGGCTGTGAACTCTCCATCCTCCTGCCTCACCCTATCAAAGCCCTTAGTTTCCAAAGAGCAGTTTAATTTGAACTTAGATTATGAAGGACTGCAAATACCTCGAGGAGTTTACCCACAAATCTCTACTGCACCTTTCATAACCATCATCACCTGCCTCCATAATACACCTATATCATCATTAAGACCAGTGTGATTTTGTGGCATTATTTTAAAATCAATTCTTAATGCTTCTAGGGAAGGCAAATTCAGTCCTAGAACTCATCTTCCTTAAGAGTCTAGCATTTCTAGCAAAGCATACCTAAATTTAAACTTACTCTTTTGTTTCTTTTCCAATTGACAGTGTTCTTCAATATACTAACCTTAAAATTTCTAGATATTTTTTTTTTAAATTATCTCATCAGTGTTTACAGATTGTACTTCTTCATTTGCCTTTTGCCAACCTTCTTTTTAGTCCTACTACTGCTACTGGCTGAATCCCTCAATACTATCACTCTATCAAATTATATATTTAAGTTGAACTCCTCATTTGGGTATCAGAGTCCCTCCATAGTAATAACCCTAACCTTTCCTTCTAATTTTGTCTGACTACTCTTCTACATGTACCTTATCCTACAGACACACTGTACTGTGTACTATTTCCTGAACATGTGCTATTTTTCCTTTCTGTGCTTTTCATTCTCCTCCTTCTTCTGTAATACCCTTTTAGCCCATCTCTACTTACTGAAGTTCTAATGTCTCTTTTTCTGAGAAAGCCCTCTTGGTTCTCCCTGATGAGAATTTACTTCTGATCTGTTTCTCTTAAAAGCATTCTTAAAAAGTCTTGAGTACTAATTCTGTATTGTATTGTTGTTGACCTTACAAGAGCTACTGCATGCTTAACTTCTTCAGGAAAAGGAATGTGTCTGATTATTCATCTTTGTGTCACCTGCAACATATAGTTCAAGTTCTGAATAATGAGTATTTTTGTATTTGTTTTGAACCAGACTGACCAATGAATGAATATAAGAAATCAAAATATTATTTGCTTAATCACCTGAGTGTAATCTCATTATTTAGTTATGATGTTTGGAACGGGAGTAAATAGACTTGAATTTATTTATTTCTGTAATCCCACCCCACCCCCACCCACCAGTGCTGGGTATAGAACCCAGAGCCTCAGACCTAGTAGGCAAGCCTCTACCTCTTAGCTATATTTCAAACCCCTATTTCTGTAACCTAGTTATTCAATCTGGGTTTTTTCCCCAAAGTAACACAGTAGAAATAATTTCTTGCCTGCTTTCCAGGATAATTTAAGAAAAAAAAAATATATGTAAAAATGCTTTTTTGCCATTAAAAAACTTGTTGTTTTAAAAGTTCTATAAATACATTGTTACTTATTGAGCTATCACATTTGGTTATATGAAGAGTTTGCTGAGGTTCTTTTTTTGAGCATACTTAGCACTGATAGCATATATGTTGATAGGGCAAACTTATACCATTTTCCTGTTTCCTTGTAATTTGACCAAATTTACTGGCTTGAATGATTACCTATTATACCAATATGCCGTCCTCCTGCCAAGTGAGGGAACCACTTAAGCATTATAAATACTAGTACTGAGCGGAGCCTGTCAGTTCTCTTGTATATGTTAGAGTGGGTAAGGCTATGAATATGTTCATGCTGAGACTCACTTTTATTGTAACAAATTCATATGTTTAGTTATGTTTTAAAACTTTATTTCATGTTTTCATTAGGCCCTGTGAAAAAGGGTAAAGAACAAAACACACAACGAAGCTTTTTTCTCAGAATGAAGTGTACCCTGACTAGTCGGGGAAGAACTATGAACATAAAGTCTGCAACATGGAAGGTAAATCATTTTTTTTGACTTACGACCGATTATGTGCTTGATTTATAAATAAATTCATACATCTAGACATTGCTAGAATTAAAACAGCTTCACAATTGTGAGGGAAAATTTATAGTTATTCCTTGGATTTACCATTTGCATTTTCAAATGATGAGTGTATAATTCTCAAAAATCTAAAACAATGTAATTTTACAACTTGAGGCACAGACTAAATTATGTGTTTTAAGATTTGTGTACCAAGCTAACTGGATCAGTTGGCTTAGTAAACAGTCAGTGTTAGAATCCTGATAGAGTTTAATTTTCTACTCATTGTATCGCTTCTTTGCTCAGTGTTGAAACACAGTCATCGAGGCAGAAGCAGCCAGCAACCACAATAATCAGATTAAATGAAGAAACAAACACCAGGCTTATACAGGGTATTACTATCATTATTATTAATGTAAGAGTAATGTAGGGTACTTAGGAAATATGTCATGGGGAACATGCTTTATTAATTTTCAAAAAAATACATTTAATCCACTAATGACAGTAAATTTAATTAAAGCTTATTTACCTGTCAGACTCAGCTATTTATCTCTGTGTTTTTATTCTCTAGCATTACAACTTAGAAAAAAAAATGTTCCATTTTTCTTCTTCCTACCCAGGTACTTCACTGTACAGGCCATATTCACGTATATGATACCAACAGTAACCAATCTCAGTGTGGATACAAGAAACCACCAATGACATGCCTGGTATTGATTTGTGAACCCATTCCTCATCCATCAAATATTGAAATTCCTTTAGATAGCAAGACTTTTCTCAGTCGACACAGTCTGGATATGAAATTTTCTTATTGTGATGAAAGGTAAATTAGACATAAAATATTACTTGAAATTTTTAACTTGTCTAAGGTTTTTTAAATATTCACTGAAGACTCAATGGCATATTATGTGTTTTCAGTAAGATTAATGGAATGATATATCCTGGAACCTACTATGTACACGTTACCAGGTGCTATTCAAAAATTATTTGATGATGTCGTTTTCTTTAAGGACTCTTATTATTTAAACAGAGAAAATAAATGTCAAAGTAGCATGTTTTAAGGAAGATAACTTGTGGTTATAGACTAGATAGCAAAAGTTTTTTGGTCGGCCTCATCTTACATCTTTTTCAAGAACCATCAATCCTGCTTGTGCCCATTTCCCAAATTTATTTCTGTAACTACTTCTTTGTAATTGCCAACTTGGTATTTCTGCCTGGCTAGCAATTTCTCTGTATTGTAAATGTTTTTGTTACTGAACTGTACCACTGTTGTTCTCACACAACATAAAAAAATAAAAATAATTCTTTTCTTCCTATAATGTCCATCATTGTTAACATACCACCCATGGGATGTTTTAATGACTAATGCCTTTGCCTTTTCCCATTCTGCACTAAAAAAAATTTTTGTACTTTCTAACACATTCTCACTTTCTACATCTTTCCTTCTGCATTTAAGAAGAAACTATACTGTTCTTGTACACAACTGTCATAACATTTATTTTATGGTTTTATTACTTGTCCCATTATTTACTTAAGGTTATATAACACAGTGTTAAAAACTGATTCTGTAGCCAGATTACTAAATTCTCTGGTGCCTATATCAAAAGGATCTTAAACAAACTAATTCTTTTCTTTGAACATTAGTTTCTTAATATTTAATAACACCTACTTTATGGGATTAACTTGAAGATCTTATGAGAAAACCAACTTTAAGCACTCAATACAAGTAGACAAAAATTGCCCATCCTTTGGACAGAGAAATGTTGATAAAGCACTTGCTTTGAAATCACATAATCTTGCATTCAGACCTGGCTTGTAGCTCTGGTACTTAGCTGTTGTAAGACTCAAGATTCCTTATCTATAAAAATAAGGGTCATACCTCAAAAAGCTGCTGTGAGGACTAAAGGAGTTTGTTGAGTGCCAAGTACCAATAGGGAATACCTCACCATAGCTATCCAACTTTAAGAAAATGAAGATACAAAAGCTAAAAAACTATTTCATGGTGTTTATTGGCAGTGTTAATATGAATATATGATGGAATAGTGATGTCCACCCTACTTTAGAGGAATTTTTTTTTTTTTTAACTTGAAGTATAGGGATAGCTGAGGAGAAGGGAAAGAAATGGAGTAAAAATGAGAAAGGAATGACATTTATCTCTGGGTCTTTCAGAAAATTAGCATGATGATCATGACAGAGAAATTAAGACCAAAAGCATCTAGCCTAAAGATCTAAGAGAGGGAAATGATTGTTTTCTGGTCAAAGCTCTTTCCAGCAACTGTAACCCTTGAGCCAAGACATGGAAAAATATTTGTCCAATTTTAAGAAAATCTAACACATTAAAGTAATCCATTTGTAATTATTCAGTACATTTATTTGAACATCTACTATGTTCATGCCACAAAATAGAAATAAATATGAACAAATCCTAGAGTGAATTTGTAGAGCAACTGCTTTAGTTCACCGGTTTCCCCTATCCATTAAAAATACTTTTTGATCAAACTTTCTAGATCTTTCCTCCCCTATAAAATTAAATTTATCTTGTTTCTTCCTATATGAATAAAGTTGACCTTCAAGGAAAACTATCAACTGTTTATATTTTGACTTCTTGACATCCCTTAGTAGTAAACATACCTCAGATTAAGAAGTACTAACATCTGATTAAATAAAAACTTCCTTTAAATAATATACATGACTCTCATCAAAGTGATCCTCTTGTCGCCTTCTCCAGCATCATCTCTTTCCACTTGCTCCCACTAACCAACCACACCTACATGTACACCATGTTAAGCATTTTCTCTTTGCTTGTACTGTACCTTCTTCCTAAAGTGGCTTTGCCTTCTCTTTGACTCTCTTATACAAAACTCTCTCACAAGAAGCTGTCCCTCACCCTGACCATTTCTCCTCATGATAGAAGTAGTTCCTCTGATTCCTAGAATAGATACACATCATTGCATTTAATACCTTGTTTCACAAGTTGTATGATAAGTGCACCAGAAGATAAGTCATACTTAGAACAATGCCAGGAGCAAAGGTTATATAGATTTGCATAGTGAAAAAGTATTTAAATTCCATGAGAATTTTATTTAAATGTGTAATATACATAAGAGCAATTAAAACTGTTTTTAGGTTTGGGGTTATAGCTCAGTGGTAGAACACTGGTTAGTATATCAAAGGTCCTGGATATGATCCACAAATAAATAGTTTAAGGACAGTATTTGTTTTTGTAATGCTGCCACCTAGTGTTGATGTGTTTGTGAATATCTTTGTGAAGAATTAAGGTTTTTCTTTTTCTTTTTTTTTTTTTAATGTAAAAGTAATGATGTAATGACTATAAGCAAGACAAAGCAATAGAATGGTGCTTCTTTTGCAGACTAGGGACAATGAAATGTTTAGCTACAATTTTCCATACAAACATGAAACAATATTCATATAGAATAAACACCCTCCAAGATAACTGATGGGTGATGAACAAATACACCAAGTTTGACCAAAGCAAAATACAAACTGAAAAGTGTTGGGATTGTTCATGTTTTAAATTTAACATGCTTGTTTTATTTAAAAAATACCTATAGAAACTCATCATAGATTGCTTGTATTTCCAGACATTACAGAGAAGGCATACTCCATTGTTAACTGTTGTTAAAGTAATGTTTAAGTTTGAAATTATTCTTACAACACACATTAAAATAACTTTAGATAAAATGCCTTCTTCCAACAATTAGCTGGTTTATTTAAAAATTTGTTTTGACTTTTCTCCAATAACATGTGTTTGCTTTGGTTTTGATAAATAAGGTTTCTATTTATTTTTGAACAAGCTATTATAGCAGGTCTTGCCTTAGAGCAGTATTAGTTTTATACCTTAATAACAAAGTTGTATTGCCTGTGTCCTTTCTGTAATTAGGTGTTTTTGGGTTTTGGACACAGTGTAATATAGAATTTTTGTTTGCTCCTCAGTAAAAAAGTCCTTTGAAATCAAGGCTGAGAAATCTAAACATGTTTTGGTCCCAGAAAAGCTTTGGGAGAGAATATTTCTGTTTAATATAGTGTTAATAAGAGCACAGCCTTCTCTTTCTCATAACGTGGGTTCTCATGAAGTATTCCAAACTGGATACAGAGAATAAAATCTAGTCTCTATTCTAAAGGAATTTCTAGGAAACCAGATGGAATAACTAGATTAGTTTTCCACCCATTTTCAATTTGATATCATTGTTTCATCTGAAATTATTCCTAAAAGTTCATATAACTAATTTTAGAAACTAAATAATAAAGCATCTTCTAAAGCCTTCTTAATGTCTGTTCCTTCACTTCCCATTTAGTGTAGGTACTCTGTAGATAAATGTCAGTGACTACCTTTACAAATTTTATCATTTAGCAGTACTTCATATCTATATATGTATACTTTGCAATGTGGGTACAATAGAATGTGATGAAAACAGGTAACAAGTTTGGGTGAAGGGAATACTAATGGTCAAATAGAGGACTTACAGAAATGCATGGTGTTGTACTTAATAACTGTAGGATTTCTTTCTTTTTTATATACTTATTTTTTAGTTGTAGTTGTACACAATACCTTTACTTTATTTATTTTTATGTGGTGCTAAGGATCAAACCCAGCACCTTGCACATGCTAGGCAAGCACTCTACAGCTGAGCCACAACCCCAGCCCAATAATCGTGGGATTTCTAAAGGTGAGATATAAATTTATTTTAAGCAATGGGCAGTCTTTACTATTGAAAACTCACTTGTCCATAAGGCTAATGAACATCAGTTACTTTGGAGAAGCAAAAAATAATTTTTAATTAGTCCTTGTTCTTTTTTGTTGTTGTTAACTTACATTTTTTACTAACAGAATTACTGAATTGATGGGATATGAGCCAGAGGAACTTTTGGGCCGCTCAATTTATGAATATTATCATGCTTTGGACTCTGATCATCTGACTAAAACTCATCACGACAGTAAGTATAATAAAGGGGAAACTCATGCATATTCTAATTATTTAATCTTTTCTGTCTATACATCTAACTTTCTGGTTAAAATTAGTCTTTCTAGACTAAATTGTTAACATACCTCTTCATAAGGATTTTGGTCATTAAATCTTTGAGATTTGTTACAATGAATACCAATAAAAGTAGAATCATTTAGTAATATATAAAACATTTAGCATTTTAAATACAAAGACTTTTTTTTTAATAACTTTTATTTATTTTTATGTGGTGCTGAGGATCGAACCCAGGGCCTTGCACATGTGAGGCGAGTGCTCTAACGCTGAGCCATAACCCCAGCCCCACAAAGACTTTTAAAACAACCAGATATTATAGAATATTTAACAGCATCCTTTTCAGAATCCATACTTAAATAATTGGATCAGTGATTGGCATACCGAAGGCATTCAGAAAATACTTGTTCAATGAATGTGAAGGTGTTCAACATCATGTACATGTGATAACAAGTACTCTTGATAATAAGATGATTCTTAATTTTATTCAAATAAATGTTATTTAAGATCCAAACTTAAGTTAAACTTTGGAATTTCTCACCTGCCTATTTAATTTATATCTAAACATGACTTCCCAATGTGATTAGGAAGGCCCAAATGTCACTTAAAAAGTGTGATTAGCCTTGAATGACAGAGCCCAAATCCATCTGCATTCAGGGCCTGAATACTCATAATAGCATCAATATGATTTATTCACTGCTTTTTTTTTTTTTTAATCTTTATTTATTTGGTGCTGAGGATGGAACCCAGTGCCTCATATATGCAAGGCAAGCGCTCTACCACTGAGCCACAACTCCAGCCCCTTATTCACTGCTTTTTTCCAAATAAGTTAATTTTACATTGCATGAATTGCCAAAAACCTACATTATGGTATCAGTTTATATTCAAATATGCTAAGTGCAGTTCTTTGAAGTCTGATTGTCTAGAAATTAGAGCAGGAATTTAAGGAAACGGTAGTACTGCTTTCTTGTAATATCAAGCAGTGATCATTCTCTAGTCTGACACTTTCAACACAAATCAAAGTAATTTCAGCCACTGTTCTCTCTTGGCTTTTTGTTTTATTTATAGTAAAGATTGATGGGGGGAGGGCATGTTTTCAGCTATCCTAGGGCTTTCTCCTTCAATTTAAATAGTTAACAACTGATACCACTAAAGTAAACATTTCTCCCCTTTTCTAAAACAGTGATCTACATTCAACATCTGTCCATTTGATTGAAAATTCAAAGCTATTTCCTCTGTATCGTTCTTTTTCTTTTTCATTCCCAGTGTTTACTAAAGGACAAGTCACCACAGGACAGTATAGGATGCTTGCCAAAAGAGGTGGATATGTCTGGGTAGAAACTCAAGCAACTGTTATATATAACACCAAGAACTCTCAACCACAATGCATTGTATGTGTAAATTATGTTGTAAGGTAAGCTGGCAAATAAACATTTTGGGGAGACCAAGTAGTTAAGTTTTGGGACACTCTTTTTTAAAAAATAGTTTTTTGTTGTTGTTGTTGTCAATGGACTTTCATTATTTTTTATTTTTTTATATGCAGTGCTGAGAATTGAACCCACTGCCTCACATGTGCTAGGCAAGTGCTGTACCACTGAGCTACAACTCTAGCCCCTTTGGGCACTTTTTATAGGAAGAGGAAATTGTAAATATTAATTTTATTTTCACTTTTCTATAGAATTATGATTTTCATGTCAAATAGTTCACAGTGATTCCACTGAATACTACCAGTAGTTGTCTATCCACACTTTGACTCCTATTTTTTAATAAGACCTTGAAAAAAAAAAAAAAAACTTGATCTATGGATTAGTTTGCTTTAGTCCTTCAACTCTAGGCATATACTATCTACATACACAGCTCAAGGCAGCTGTTATTTGTGTAGGGAGAATACTGGTCTTAGAATGGTCTTATGTCATAGCTCTGCCACTCATTAGATCTGTGACCTTGGAGAAGTCTCATTTCTCCTAAATCCATCCATGTAGGTAAGATAATACCTGAAAAGGTTTTAACAAAGACTATATGAAAGTCTGGGTGAGGCTGCTATAAAAGGCTATAAAGTGACATGTGGCTTTTGTTATATTCTTGAACTCCTCTCTTAGTTCATTAGTTTGTAACTATATGGACATCTTAAACTAATCTTGTATTAGCTTTATGCCAGTAGAATCTACCCCATTTAGTCTGTTTTCCACATTATCACAACATTCTAGTTCATCTACCTGACTGAGCTTTCTATGTAGATATCATTTTCTCACTGTTCTTTTTAAAAGATTTTAAATAGTTTAAATATTTGAGCAAATAGTAATTCATGAATTGGAAAGGACTAAACTCAAAGGGGGCTTGGGCTCCATTGATGTACCATAAAGGATAGACTTTTAATAGTGAATTTTGGAGTAATACATCTTTACAATTGTTTTTTAAAGATCCCTTTATTACTCCCAAGATAAACTCCTGTCTACTTGCATGGCATCACTTCTTGTTATCATACTCCCTTGTTTCCATAGATTTAGCTCTTCCTCCAAAATCTCTGATCTTCCTCTTAGGAAGACTTTGGTTATTTGTTTTTATTTTTTCCACTTGTGACACTATCCTTCAGAGTTTCAATTTTGTGTCAAAGAATTCTTGTGGGGGCTGAGGTTGTGGCTCAGTTGTAGAGCGCATAGCGCGCTTGCCTGTAGGCACTGGGTTCTATTCTCAGCGCCACATACAAATAAATAAAACAAAGGTCCATCAACAACTAAAAAAATATTTTAAAAAAAAAGAATTATTGTGAACTGGGGTTGTAAATCAGTGGTAGAGTACTTGCCTAGCATATGTGAAGCACTGGGTTCGATCCTTAGCAGCACAATAAAAATAAATAAAAGTATTGTGTCTATCTACAACTAAAAAAATTGTTTTAAAAAAAAGCATTCTTGTGTGACATTACCATTATGTACGAATACTCTACTCTTCCCCTCACCTCACTTTGCCTAATAACTACATGTGAGTTCAACTTTCAACTTGTTAGCCTTTCTGTTAAGTAAGTCTTCTCTGTTTTAGCAGTGATCACATTTGCAATTTTATTTTCACACGGGGTTATAAACTTCTTGAGGGCAAGGTTTGGGTATTTTGATTTTTATATCCTCTGTTCATTCCACAAAGTGAACATTTAATATGTTAACTAAAGTAATAATAAAATTTACATTGAAGCCAAACATAAAACTGGAGCTATTGTTCATCATCCTTCCCCCACCCGTATTCTGAAGGTGTTACCACCATATCATCTTCCTACCCCCAAAGAAAACAAGTGCCCCTTTTTAGAAAGAGTGTAGTCATCTTACCCTTATATCTTTATATTGTAGAACCATCCTTAGGCCATGCTTCATATATTAGTCCCAAAGAGTTGTTTTGTGCCAATTTCATTAGTCAAATATTTGAGTTAACTTCTGTGAATTTTATTAGGTCTTTTAAAACATATGTGACGAGTATGCATGAGAGATCATCCATCTCAAGGAATATTAAAATGTTCATTTTTAAAAAGGAGAATGTAAGAGACAAGATCATTTCATAGTCCCCCTCACCCTTATTGTTTCAAGTAATCATTTAAGAATTACTAATCTCTTTTTTTGACAGTGGTATTATTCAGCATGACTTGATTTTCTCCCTTCAACAAACCGAATGTGTCCTCAAACCAGTTGAGTCTTCAGATATGAAAATGACTCAGCTCTTCACCAAAGTTGAATCAGAGGATACAAGTAGCCTCTTTGATAAACTTAAGAAGGAACCTGATGCTTTAACTTTGCTGGCCCCAGCTGCTGGAGACACAATCATATCTTTAGATTTTGGCAGCAATGGTGGGTAGTTAGGTATTTTCTTAATCTCCTAAACTATGTTTGTTGCTATACGCTCCATAAAATGTTAGTCGTCATTTGGATACTGCTTATGTTTTGTTTTAATAGTCTTCTTGAAATTATTCACTGAAATATTTTTACTCTTATGATTTCTTTGCATTCCTGCTTTTTAAGTATTTTGGAGAATTTTGCTCCTAAATGTCCTTAAGGTATTTTTTCTTTCTGCTTTAATTTTCTCTAGCTACTCTATTTCTATATACTGCTGTCAGATTTTCTGTACTATTTAGTAGAGCCATATTGCAGTCAATGTAGTTGAATTAAAGGATAAATAAGAAGTCATACCATAATAGTAAACACTGAAAATGGGAACTAGATTATTGTAATTTCAAACTAGGTTAAAATTCAATGTATAGAAAGGTTGGAAATGCAGGTCTATCCCATATAGATTAGCAGAAGGTGCCAGTAGTAGACTAAAAAGATAAGTCAAGACTTATGATTATACCATATCTGTAAACTTTCCAATTAAGGAAAACATGGTTTACATTTGTCACCATTTGTCACCCAAGTGAATTACACAAATCTTGTAAAAATGGGTTAAAATTTTTATATTCTTTAGGTTGACTCATTTTTTTTTCCCCCTTCAGACCCAGAAACTGAAGACCAACAACTTGAAGAAGTTCCACTGTATAATGATGTAATGTTCCCCTCATCCAGTGAGAAATTACAAAATATAAATCTGGCCATGTCTCCATTACCTGCCTCTGAAACTCCAAAGCCACTTCGAAGTAGTGCTGACCCAGCACTCAATCAAGAAGTTGTATTAAAATTAGAGCCAAATCCAGAGTCACTGGAACTTTCTTTTACCATGCCCCAGATTCAAGATCAACCAGCCAGTCCTTCTGATGGAAGCACTAGACAGAGTTCACCTGAGGTAGGTGCCATGATAAGAATAACTTTCAGATTTTAAAATTCAGGTATATATTTTTAAATTTGATTTACACTTATAATTTGGACATGTCACTTTATATATTAATCTTTTGGGGGAGAAGCAGTTTTGTTTGTTTGTTTTTAATGTGGTACTGGGGATTAGAACCTTGTGCATGTGAGGAAGGCACTCTACCAACTGAACTATATCCCCAGCCTCTTATGTGTTAATCTTAACACTCTAAAATTATGTATAAGTTATCAGCCTAACGTAGAATTCAACATGTTTTAGGCTCAGAGACAGGAACATGAGAAAGAACTGGCTTCGTATAAACCTGAATGTAAAACTTAGGTTATTTACATATCCACAGAGAATACAACTACTTATGTGTACTCCAGGTAGCTCTAGCCTATACCTATCACCTCTTTGAACTAGAAAACTCTCCAGTGGCAAAAAGCTTAGCAGAGTTTAAATGGGAAAGGGCTTTACAAGTTCTGTGCCCAATTTAGTTCAATTTTTATCACTATTTTGTAATTCTGGATAAGTATAGCATGAAAATACAAAGTCTTACAGATTATATATTTAGTGATTTTCAATCTGATTTCTTGATATTAATAGTCCTAAAACTCAATAAAAGAACCTCCTCTTACTAAAACTATGATCAGGAGTAGGGCAACTTTGATCTGAATGGTATGTGAGGCACAAATAAGTCAATAAGTGGTAAATAATCCTACATTAAAGTAATCAAAATTGGCATGCTAAGAGTAGGAGATGTGAAATCTCAGTCTTTTGGAAAATATATCCTTTGCTCTGATTGCTTAGTTGAGTACCACAAAAAATGTTTGATTATTTTGTCTTTGACAAAAGTGAACTAATAAAAAAAAAAAAAGCTATAATGGGGGAAAGTAAAATTTTATACTTAAAGTAGCTGTAAGATTTTTAGGTAGATCACCACAGGAGTATGCCTTCTCTGTACAGAGGCAGATTGTAGTGAACACATCATCTGCTTAATTGGCCAATTAGCTACCATTATGGGTTAGGTAAGTTTTATTCTTTAGAATAATAGATGAGTGCATCTTTTAATCTTAATTTTACAAATGATGTCATATAGTGTGGAATATGTATATTGGCAAAATTCGTTCCAGTAAAAGCTCAAGCATGTAACTTTTTGTTAGATTGTTTTGTTTATTGGATTTTGTCTATGTGTTTTTGGAGGTCTGAGGTGGAAATTGTAGGCTAGCATAACAGATGGAGGCTTCTTCAGGGAAACATAAACACATTTAATTCCTTTTACAGCCTAACAGTCCCAGTGAATACTGTTTTGACGTGGATAGTGATATGGTCAATGTATTCAAGTTGGAATTGGTAGAGAAACTTTTTGCTGAAGACACAGAAGCAAAGAATCCATTTTCAACTCAGGTATATGGATTTGTTTATTTTGTAATGAGTTTAATTAATTTGTAGTCTAAAGTTACTAAACTTATTTTTCTTTTACAAGGTATGACCATTGTAAAAATTCACGTATTTGTTGTTTTACAGGACACTGATTTAGACTTGGAGATGTTGGCCCCCTATATCCCAATGGATGATGATTTCCAGTTACGTTCCTTCGATCAGCTGTCACCATTAGAAAGCAGTTCTTCAAGCCCTCAAAGTGTGAGCACAATTTCAGTATTCCAGCAGACTCAAATTCAAGAACCTACTATTAATACCACCACTGCCACCACTGATGAATTAAAAACAGTGACAAAAGATGATATGGAAGACATTAAAATACTGATTACATCTTCGTCTCCCACCCATGCACCTAAAGAAACTACTAGTGCCACAACATCATCATATAATGATACTCAAAGTCGAACCGCCTCACCAAACAGAGCAGGAAAAGGAGTCATAGAACAGACAGAAAAATCTCATCCAAGAAGCCCTAACGTGGTATCTGTCACTTTGAGTCAAAGGTATTTATATGTAACATTGAAGTTATAGTTCTTCTGTTATATTAAAGTTATAGTTCTTTTATTATATTATGAATGTGATGTTACATGATTTGTAAACAGAGCACTTGCATGGCATATATGAGGCTCTGGGTTTAGTGGCTAGTATTGAATAAAAGTTACTCTTATTTTTCATTGGATATTTGTACAACATTAGCTATATTATAGGTTAAATGGTTTTTTTTTTTTTTTTAAGGCGGGGTGGGAGGCCTGTACCAAGAATCCTACAGTGACTTTAGCATTGCTTCTATGGAATGAAGCAATGTTTGAGCAAATATGTGGCTATAATCCAATTTTTAAGTTATAGCTACGTGTGGTGGTGCACACCTGTAATCCCAGCCATTCAAGAGCCAGGTGGGAGTATTCCAAGTTCAAGCCTAGCCTCAGCAACTTAGGGAGGCCCCAAGCAACTATGAGAGAGACTGTCTCACAATAAAATGGGCTGGGGATATGGCTCAGTGGTAAAGCACCCCTGGGTTCAATCCCCAGTACCAAAAATTTTTCTCTATGTAATTTGTAATTGGATTTGACATGTTTTAAATTTAAAGCTATAATTAAAGGAAAGAGGTTTTAGGTAGTCAGTATAGAGAAGAAAAGTGATTGCTTTACTATATCTAGACTGAACCAGCTGTCAACAGCAATAGGAAAGAACTACCATAACCAGAGTATATGCCCTTCTTCCCCTGTCCTGCATCCTACCTTGACCTACAATGCCAGGAAAAAAATCTGGGGGCTTTAGATTTAAATTCAGAAATAGTTTACAAATTACTATAACAATGACTGACTTCCAACCCTGAGCTCCACTAGGGCAATGTCAGTGTCTTAGGCATTTGAGTGATAGTAATACTTAGCTCAGTTCCTGACAGATAGTTTTTGCTTGCTGGAGTGATAAAATGGATATAATAATATAAATGATAATAACCTGTTGTTTACTGCATACTATCAGCTATAGAAGATGGGATATTCAATTTTCTGATCAACTATTCCTTGGATTTTTAGTTGTCAAAACCAAATCTAGGGGTTGGGGTTATAGTTCAAGTGGCAGAGCTCTTGCCTCGCACATGTGAGGCACTGGATTCAATCCTCAACACCACATAAAAATAAATAAAGTATGGGCTGGGATTGTGGCTCAGTGGTAGAGCGCTCGCCTTGCACAGGTGGGACCCGGGTTCAATCCCCAGCACCACATAAAAATAAAGGCATTATGTTGTGTCCATCTACACCTAAAAAAATAAATATTTTAAAAAAATTAAGTAAACATTTAAAAAATCTAATATCAGATCACTTAGTTCTATAACATTAGCTACAAAATCATGGGTACACTTGTAACTTTCAAGTTTATATGGAGGCTTTTTTCTCCCTCCTTGTTAGGTAATTATTTACAAAATCAAAGTGCTATACTAAACCAGAATATTTGTAGTTTTAGAGTGAGAATTAAAGATAAATTACTAAAAGTACTACTACTAAGTACTTACATGATGACTGAGTTATGTTTCATAAATACAATATATTTATAAGAGTTTTAAAACCTGCCTGTCTATAGACTAGAGATTTTATACAATTTTTAACAGAACAAAATGCATATAGAAAGGGAGTTAGAGTGATATTGCTTACCTATCCGCATTCTCAACTATCTGGACAGACCAAGGAGCCATTATGATATATATTATGAGAGGGAGGGGTTCTAAAAAAGCCAAAATAAATGTAACCCACATATTTGGCTCTTTATTACAATTCTTCACCACTTAATATTAGTTTTACATACAGGTAGCACAGGTTTGATAACCAAATCAATACTAAGGGCAAAATTAACAATAATGAGAAGGCCAATAGAGGAAAGGGTGGATGTGGAGACCTGGAGTGTACTTCCATTTGTGCAACTAATTAACTGTGGGACTCTGACCAACTTACCTACTAGGCTTCAGGTTTCTTAATTATAAAATGGGTATGACAATACCTGTCATACATACCTTAGAACTGGAGCAAGTTTAAAATGAAGTAATGAATATGAAATATTTTAATAACTGAAACACTAGACAAGCGTGAAATCAATCTTACATTACAGTAATCCTGAGAATATTGGTGTATTCTTAATTAAGTGGAAAAAAAGGCTAGTTTCTAATTCTTTTATCTACAATAATGACAACTGAGTTTTGTTTGGTTCTACTTTATAAAATAGGGTTATGGGGGCTGGGGATGTGGCTCAAGCGGTAGCGCGCTCCCCTGGCATGGTTGCAGCCTGGGTTCGATCCTCAGCACCACATACAAACAAAGATATTGTCTCTGCCGAAAACTAAAATGTAAATAAAATATTTAAAAAAAAAAAAAAAGAGCTGGGAATGTAGTCCAGTTGGTAGAACACTTGCCTAATGTGTGAGGCTCTGGGTTCAATCCCCAGTATGGCACCCCTTCTCCAATTTTCTTTTTTTTTTTTTTTAAGAAATAAAATAGGGTTACATATGGTTTAGAAAATTTTCTGTTGTAAAAAGTGAGCTTCTGAGTGAGGGGTATAGCTCAGTGATCTTGTATTATGCACAAGGCCCTGGGTTAAATCCCTAGCTTTTGCTTTTTTTTATTTTTTAGTTTTCGGCGGACACAACATCTTTGTTTTCATATGGTGCTGAGGATCGAACCCCGTCCACTCGCATGCCAGGCGAGCATGTTACCGCTTGAGCCACATCCCCAGCCCCTAGCTTTTGCTTTTTAAAGTGATAAATGTTAGCAGTCAGGAAAGTTCCATTATGTACACAACATTATATTCCTTAATGTTGGAAACTAGGGCATATTATGCATTTTGTTTAAAAGAGCTTGATTAGATATTTTATCTAGAACATTTTCTTTTCCAGAAATACAGTTCCTGAGGAAGAATTAAATCCAAAGATATTAGCTTTTCAGAATGCTCAGAGAAAGCGAAAAATGGAACACGATGGTTCACTTTTTCAAGCAGTAGGAATTGTAAGTGTGAGAGTAAACATGTTGCTTTTCTACTCTAGCTAATGTGCTACTTTCAAGTTATATATAGGCAATTTAAGAAGTGATACATTGGGCTTTCTTATTTGATACACACTAATTTTTTAAAATACAGTTAATGAATGCATTATTGGAGTAAAAATTCTAAACAATACAGATACATTCTGAGTAAGAAATGAAGTTCTCACATTTCTCCACTCTAGATATCACCTCTGATCTCATTTTCTTTGTGTTATTCTCCCTTATTAGTAAAACCACTGTGTAATAATGAATAGCAAATGGCTTTACCATAGTTATTATTAGGAGAAAGAATAAAAATAATATAGGGCAGTATTTAAGAAACCTGCCTATATGTTGCTATTAAACTTAAATGCATTTCAAAGTCTAATTGTAAAAAAAAAAATTCAACATAATAAACTTGAAATAACTTACTCTTTTTAGGGCACACTATTACAGCAACCAGATGATCGTGCAACTACTACATCACTTTCTTGGAAACGTGTAAAAGGATGCAAATCTAGTGAACAGAATGGAATGGAGCAAAAGACAATTATTTTAATACCCTCTGGTTAGTTTGTTTTGCCCTCAAACATCACAAGGACAATTACAATAAATGAAATTTTTTTACCAGGAGCTTTACTCCAAGTGAGAGTGATTTAGATTCCTTAGCAAAATGGAAAAAGTAAAGTGTATCGCATTTATTCTACTGACTGTATTTAGGGTAGATACATCAAGATGGAACTTTCACTCTGTAGTAATTCTTTCTGATGTATCTAGCTTTATGTGCTGTCAATATTGATAGAAGAGGAATCTTATGAATTCTTTTACCAAACTGATTTATCACTTTTCTATGCCCTCATTGTCTCCTGTAAATATTTCTGATGTGGGACTGGGATTGTGGCTCAGCGGTGGAGTGCTTGTCTGGCATGTGCAGGGTCCTAGGTTCAATCCTTGGCACCACATAAAAATAAATAAAATGAGGGTATTGTGTCCAACTACAACTAAAAAATAAATATTTTTTAAAAAAATTTCTGATCTAGCACCAATAATACTTGACTGCATTTATTTGTTTACATTGCTGTGGTTTTGGCCAAATGACTAAAAACCCATCCAGAAGTTTGTTTTATTTTCCCCCAAACCTAATGCATAGTGGAAGTTTAATAAATTTAATGAATACTTGTGTGTTTCTTTCTTTTTTAGATTTAGCATGTAGACTGCTGGGGCAATCAATGGATGAGAGTGGATTACCACAGCTGACCAGTTATGATTGTGAAGTTAACGCTCCTATACAAGGCAGCAGAAACCTACTGCAGGGTGAAGAATTACTCAGAGCTTTGGATCAAGTTAACTGAGCTTTTTCATGATTTCATTCCTTTTTGTTTCTTCTTTTTTTTTTTTTAATTTTTTGGACACTGGTGGCTCATTACCTAAAGCAGTCTATTTATATTTTCTATATCTAATTTTAGAAGCCTGGCTACAATACTGCACAAACTCAGATAGTTAAATTTTGATCCCCTTTCTACTTATTTACATTAATGCTCTTTTTTAATATGTTCTCTAATGCTAGATCACAGACAGCACATTTTCACAGATCTTTGGTGTTTAAACCATTGCATTGTAGTAGCATCATTTAAAAATGCACCTTTTTATTTATTTATTTTTGGCTAGGGAGTTTGTCCCTTATTGATTTATTTTTAATAAGATGCCAATATAATTTTTTAAGAAGGCAGTAACCTTTCATCATGATCACAAACAGCTGAAACATTTTTACTCATTTTTCACATTTTACATAAACAATAATGCTTTGCCAGCAGTACATGGTAGCCACAATTGCACAATATATTTTCTTAAAAAGTACCAGCAGTTACTCATGCAATATATCCTGCATTTATAAAACTAGTTTTTAAGAAGAAATTTTTTTTGGCCTATAAAATTGTTAAACCTGGAACTTGACATTGTTAATCTTATAATAATGATTCTTAAATGCTGTATGGTTTATTATTTAAATGGGTAAAGCCATTTACATGATATAGAAAGATATGCATATATCTGGAAGGTATGTGGCATTTATTTGGATAAAATTCTCAGTTCAGAGAAATCATCTGATGTTTCTGTAGTTACTTTCCCAGCTCAAAAGAAAACAATACCCTATGTAGTTGTGGAAGTTTATGCTAATATTGTGTAATTGATATTAAACCTAAATGTTCTACCCACTCTGTTGGTATAAAGATTTTGAGCAGACTGTAAACAAACAAAAAAATCATGCATTGTTAGTAAAATTGCCTAGTATGTTAATTTGCTCAAAATATGATGTTTGGTTTTATGCACTTTGTCGCTATTAACATCCTTCTTTTTTCATATAGATTTCAATGATTGAGTAAGTTAGAAGCATTATTTTAGGAATATATAGTTGTTGTAGTAAACATCTTGTTTTTTTCTATGTACATTGTATAAATTTTTCATTCCTTTGCTCTTTGTGGTTGGGTCTAACACTAACTGTATTGTTTTGTTATATCAAATAAACATCTTCTGTGGACCAGGCCCCCTTTGATTAGCTTTTATGTTTAAATAGTATTTGCATCATCTCCAGCTCATGAAATTGTTTCCTAACAATTTAAGTACTTTATGAAAATTATATTGTACGCTTCTGCATTTATCTCATTGCCATTATTATCTTAGTGTATGCTGTGTCCCTAAATGTCATGTTAACTAATAACCATAGTATTACATTGTAAAGAGTATGTTTTTTAGAAAAGAAACCTGCCGTTTGTAAATTTATGAGCCTATTAAAGTGTAAAACACAAAATTTTAATATTTTTAGTATAAATGAAATGAGTGAAGCAAATCATGGACATTGTAATCATATACTATTGTAAAGGTTAGTGGTTCCTCTAAAGATTTCTAATCTATTCCCATTAACAGATGAAAAAGTTTAGACTGCAAATGATGAATGATTTGCTGAAGCCATAAAAGTAATAAATGTAGACCAAAGATTTAGCTTAGGGCTTCTGAATCTAATGTTAAACCTACAACAAACATTTGTTGTTTTTGTTTTAATCATTCTGTATTTTGATTTTAAATAGCTTTCTTTCTGCTATGCTTTTCTTGTATAAACAGCTATTTCTTTTACAGTTTCTTTTTTTAAAAAAAAACAAACATAAGTATAGAAAGATATGAAAATAAGAGACAAAAATCACTGTTAATCTCTGCACCTAAAGGTAACAGAAAGTGCACACGTGTGTGTTGCTGGGGATTGAACCCAGGCACAAATACAAAACAAGCACTCTACCATTGAGCTATACACTTAGTCCCCCAAATTTATTTATACTGATAAATTACATGGGCTGTGCCAGAGCCCTGGGTTCTTTATCTTGAGGTATGTATCCTGAACAAGATGAACTAGCTATAGATCTCTTAAATAGCTGTTCTTAGAACGGGACAACAACTACATGAAAATTTGGGAACAAAAGTTCACAATACTGATATTAAATACAGAACCTTGGGGACACAGGTATAATTCACCCCAAATACTATGACCCAACGTACTTCTCATTTAGTAACAGATATTACCAGAGGTGACACTTTAGAATAAAGTAGTTGCTTAATATTCCCAGATGACAAAATTTTAGAATTATGCTTATTGATTAAGAAAATTAGTTTCAGTTGAAAACTAGAAGTTTATAATTTTCAAATGTAAATAAATGGGATTACTACACAACAGGCCAGAAGTCTGGGAAAATGACCTGTGAGGACGATGATTTAGGAGGGAAAGCCATGTTAAAGAACAGGTGAGCTAGAAGAAAAGTACCAAGTGCTCAGTTACTCAGAAAAAAAGTCACCTGGAGTGCTTAGAACTATGTAAACACATCTAGCACTTCCTTCCCAGCACTGTATGCCATCAGGAATTTCTTTATAATGCCTTCATCCAAAGAGTATAACCCAACAATGTCATTTTATCCTTATATTTCTCTCTCCTCCCTATATGTCTATGCTTCCTATCTCTTTTCTGGTGCAATGAATGAATGAATGACTTTAGTATTACTTTCATCCTGAGGAAAGTGTGGCAGAAAGGATTAGCATATTTTGTTCATCTGTTACTGTTAAGTGTAGAACTGAAACTAGTTACTGAGCAAGCCTACCACTGCCAGGTACAGTGCTCATAGATTAAAATGACTCCAACATCTGTTGAATACACTAGACTTTGTGCTAAGCATTTTGCTTGTTATCTCACACTCTTCACAAATCCCTATGAATTAGTACTTGTATCTCACTTTGTACATTTGAAAATCTTGGGAAAGTTGGTCCAATGTTCAAAGCTGCTGAGCAGGCCATCAGTGATTCCAAAGCCCATGGTGCTAACCACCATGCAGAAAGTACTAGTCACTCCAGTAGAACAAATCCTTGTCCCCCATTTTCAACTGTTCAAATAGTAAATGGGGGAAAATAAAGGGAGTGTATAAAACTGAAGGCCATTTGTCACTTGGAATTGAGGTCACCCAGGACATTGAGGGATGTCCTAAAAGGAGTGGCATGACATGTAGAATAGAATTATTTCAAAGAGTTATTTAGTGGGTTTGGGGTCTGAACTAAAGATTCAGATTCCAGATTATAGAGACATTATTAACTCACTGGTAAACAAGGTGTAGTGTGTGGGAAAGCATTTGAACTATAAAAGGCTGTTACGTATGGTATGGTGGACTTTATGGCATAACAGACATGTTCATTTTCATTTGCACTTGTATAACCTCACAATTAACCCTTCCAATCTTGATTTCCTCATGTAAACATCCAAGAGGTTTGAAAGATAAATTTAGTTACCAGCTTTGCAGAAACAAACATTCTAAAAGGTAAGAATTTTAATGTAGCAATGTCAAAAACAAGTTACAAAGAATACGAAATATTTTTTTAACTTTGTAATTTGATTAGCTAAAACCTTTGCATACATGTTGCTAGCGAGAACCAAGGAAAATGTAAAGAAGAAAAACCTTATTGGGGTGTTTTAAGTTTGCCACTAACCTCTTTGCTCATTTCTTCCCTTTAAATAGCGCTGAACCTGTTATCCATATTATTTCGCGTTTAAAGCAATGTGTAGAATCTAATTCGACATAATTTCCTGTCGGATAAAAGCTACACTTGACCACAAACCTTACTATCATCGCCTTCTGGAGTTTGTTGTGTTCACACCTTCCAGAGGTTTGGACATAATGTTTATTCTTACCTTTAATTGACGGTTTTTATCCAGGATGGTGCCAGACACCCGATCTCCGTGTACTATTTTAATTTCCTTCCCGGCTCCATTCTGGGACGGAGAGAAAGGCAGGTGCCTGAGAGCGGCTGTGGCCTGAACCTCGGCGAGGAAAACACCAAGCACGCGGAAGGAACGCGGCTCGCTCCTGCTCCCGGCGCCGCCGGTACTACTACATGATGAGGATGCGAAACGCTAGCAGCCCGCAGAAACTTCCTCAAGCCCCGCCCTCCGCCCTGCCGGCCACGCCCCGGTACGTGCTCGGGCGCAACACCCCGTCGTGGGACCCCGCCCGGGCCGCGGCCCCTGGGCCCAGGGCTCCGGTCCGCACGCGGCGGCCGCGTGTGCTGGGCGCGGCTGCGCCAGCGGCTCCCGCCTACGTGTGCGAGCGCATGTGCGAGGATCTGCGCGCGGGGAGGGGGCGCGGCGGCCCGCCTTTGTCTTCGGTGACCGATAGAGCCATTCCCTCAACCTTGCCTTTGACAGCTACGTCCCGAATTCCCAGGCGGAAGCTTTGGGATGTGAATCTATCCTTTGAATAGGAAAATTTCTGCGGTCTCTGAATACTTTAGGCCTTAGTTAACTCTACTATGGCTAAAACTGTACTTTAAGTTAGTCCTCATATAATCTGAAATAGAGTTGTTTAAATATACCCCCTTTAATGTCCATGAACACTCAACTCATTTTAAATAAAGCACTTTGAGATATGACTAATAAATAAATGTATAGCTGCCCCAGGGGGTGAGTTTTTTTGTTGGGTTGTTTTTTTGCTTGGTTTTTTAATTTTGCTGCGCGTCAGTTATTGAGGGTCTTTTGTGCTAAAGGTTAGGTGAATTTATAGCATACAAAAAGTTGGGGCCTTAAATTTAATCTCTATAGTTTTGGTATGTTGAGTCCACTGTTAATTGTAAAGTAAAAAGGCCTAGTATTGTTTAGAAAAAGTATCCTCACCTCTGCTAATCCATAGCTCACCATATTTTATATTTTAAGCTGCTTCTTTCAGGAAACGTAATTGTGGTTTTTCAAATAGAATTTCATAGAAAATGAGGACCGTTTTTAAAAATCGTGGTTGAGGGCTGGGGATATAGCTAGGTTGATAGCTTGCTTGCCTTCCAGGCACAAGGCCCTGAGTTCAATCCCCAGCACCACAAAAAAATAAAATTAAATTAAATAAATAAATAAAATTGTGGTTGAGGTGTTTCAAATGCTCTTTGCTAATGAAAACAGATCTATAGTATGTGTTTAGACAGGTATCATTTAAGGAGAGTGCTATAGTTCTTTTGGTCCTGTGTTTGCTTAAATCATTACAGATGGACAATTCTCCACAGAGAAGAACAGGCTGGGTGGGACCTGTAATGTTCATCAAAATGGTCATGTCTTTTAAAAAGCTGAGAACTGTTACATATATAGCCTGACAAGTAGACTAGGATTCTATGAAGTCGGTTCTATCTTTAGAGATCTTTGAAATATTAAGACGTTAAAAAGCACTATATTATGCAGGATTCCTTTCCAGATATTTTGGGATAATATTATTTGCTCTTTGGGATGGATTTTTAAAACATGGCTTTACATATAATGCTATGACAAAAATCTTTTATAGGTAGGTATACTACATGAGCTGTGGCATAAACCGTTATAAACTCCTAATCTCCTATAGAATATTTACAGGGAAGCCTAATAGAGTCCTACAAGAGAAAGTTAGGAGATAGCACGGTCTGAGTAGGTGCTTTGCATCAGTCCATGCTGCTTCTTAGAGCCTCCTGAATAGCAAACATTTGTCACCTTTATAAACTTACTTATCACTACATCTTTCATTCTCTCACCTCTTTTTTTTTAACTGTATGATAATTTATAGTTGTCTTATCTCCCCTATTAAACTTAGTTTCTTTGAAACACAGGTTTCCATCTGATTCATCTTTTTTTTTTCCAAAAGCCTTCCACTCTGCTTATACAAGAATAATTAACATAATCGAAGGTAAAAGGATTTAATGTGTGACATGAGGACTAGATAATTTTGACCAGAGAACAGAATGGGCAAAACAGGACTATTTTCTATCTTTTCTAGTGGAATTCATTTATTCAGTAGGGCTGAGAAAATGCAAGATATAATAAATATTGTAGCCAGGTACTATGGCGTACACCTTTAACCCTAGCTACTCAGGAGGCTGAGGCAGGAGGATCCAATGTCCAAGGTTGACTTAGTAAGACCTAGTCTCAAAATTAAAAAAAAAAAAAAAAAAGGCTGGGGGGAGTATCTCTGTGGTAGAGTGCTCTTGGGTTCACTCCTCAGTACTGCAAAAACAATAATAATAAGTAAATATTGTAGAATGTGGTTCCGGTCATCGAGAGTGGTTAATTCCCATTCTATGAGGTACTTCAACATCATTTAACTGTAATTGTGCAACTACAGTTCAAGGCTAAATAAAATTTATATTGGTCATTTAAGCCATCTTAAACTGGACTGGGAATGTAGGTCAGTGTTAAGAGCACTTGCCTAACATGTACCAGGCCCTAGGTTCAATCCCTGGTTCCAAAAAGAAAAATGAAAAAAAAAAAAAGATGTTTTAAACCACTATTTCCTTTTCTGACCTATCTGTAGCTTGACACTCTGTATCACCAGCCCAGACTGCTTTCTTCAGGTGCCTCACATTTGTCCTGTCTAAAGCTAACTCCTGGTGCTTACTTCAGCAGCACATAGATTAAAACTGAAATGATACAGAGAAGACTAGCACAAGGATGATATACAAATTCATGAAGTGTTCCATATTTTTTAAAAGAACAACTAACCCCTTATCTATCTTCCAAATGGCTCCTCATCCTGCATCCCCTGCTCAATGAATGGCACCACTCAGTCTCAGAAACCAGAACTGTAGAGGTCAATTGTCACTACTGCCTCACCCACCAAATCCAGTTTGGCACAATCCTTTATCTGGCTAAAATTTTTGTTGTGGGAACTTGAACATATACAAAAGTAAAGGGAATAATGCCAAAAATTCTCCAGTTTAGGTTCCCTCAGAAGTAGACTCTGACATAAAACTGCAGGTGATTTTGGGGGGGAATGCTTTTGGGATAAGCACATGTGAAAGAGAAAAGATTAGAAACAGGCAGAGAGAGAGAGGCAGGAAGCTGACACACAGTCCCAGTCGCTGCCTTCACCAGCCACTTGGGAAGCTCTGGAGCTGGTCCTCAAGAGTTGTCTCAAGCTACTGGGAGGGTCTGGCCTTTACACTGGTCACCAACTAGTCATTGGATGCAGGCTGCCCCCAGAAGGAGACGTGACCTTTCCTCAGCTTAGCAATTCCCAGAGGACTAACAGCTGAAGACCATCTGCTACATACCCATAGCCGGGAAAGTAAATATGTCATTCCTGAGACATCTGGTGTCTCATCACAGTGTCA
The DNA here is from genome assembly GCF_001458135.2 of Marmota marmota marmota. NCBI lineage: Eukaryota > Metazoa > Chordata > Mammalia > Rodentia > Sciuridae > Marmota > Marmota marmota. Next base: position 1,412,138 of record NW_025999900.1, read on the forward strand.
CCCACAGTACCAACTTCCACAATTACCAACTCAGGATCTTTTTTTCACGTATACCTCCACACATCCCTCCCCTGCCACCATGATTTTGAATGAAATCCAGAGAAATCATATAATTTTATTTAGAAATAATTCAATATGAATCTCTAAAAAGACTTTTCTTTTTGGACAACCACAATATAACATCTAAAACTATAACAATAATTTCCTTAATTTCATCAAAATATTCAGTCAGTGACAGTCTTTTTGGTTCTGTTTCTGTATGTTCTTTATAATCTGTCCCTTCTCTACACTACCTCATCAGTTTTGGCCTGGTTTTCCTCTACTTCCCCCCCTCATCTGCCCCATCCCTGCCACATCTCATTGTTGCCAAATTAATCTTTCTAAAACAAAACTATGATGATGTTATTTCTATATGTAGCATTCCCTCAAGGAAAATAGTCTAATGAATATAAAATAGTCGTTGTCCTTGGGGACCAAGTGCCAGAGGACATTACTTCTTACATAATTCATTCTTCTTTCTTTGTGATGCTTTATAGGAGGGACGATTACTTTCCTTAACAGGAGAAATAATGATTTTTAAAATTTAGTACCTAATGATTATTTTCAGGTGGGAGTTTGAATGCTTGTGTAGTTGACGTTAAGGTCCAAACTGCAAAACTGTGAGGAGTTTGTGATTTATATGTATGTATATGTACTGATAGAAACACCAGCAAACAGGCCGTTTATTATTCAGACAACATATTAATGCCAGTTCCCATGGGCTACATGATGATGGCCACATATTCACCTGGATATGCAGTAGGGTTTTACACTATAGGAGAGGAACACTGCAACTATGAGACTTGGAGTTTGTATGTTGTGGCTGGGACACCTGCCAATACCTGTAGAGAAAATTGCTATGAAATGTAAACAAATTTTCTCTGGGGAGGAAGAGGAAGGGAAGGCCTTTATCTTTCTTTCTTTCTTTTTTTTTTTTTTTAATCATTCTGGAATGTAAGTAAATGGCTCCAAGGGAGATAGGTCTCTAAATCTCTTCAGCATTCTCTGTCTTAGGATAGTCAATTATCCTTCACAGAAAAGACTCACACTTAGCAGACAGACATCCAGGGAGAAAATTTACTGGTACAGGTCCAGGCTTTGAGATCTCTTATATATTGTTCCAAACACTGCCAACTTCTTTTCCTTGCCTCTCTTCCCCCAGTGATGGAACCTCCTAATATGTTCTCTAATTTTTTTGTGTGTCTTTGTACTTGCTTTTTCTGTATGTCTACAGCATCCTTCCTATCTCATCTCCATATCCTTAATAGTTTCCCTCTTTTCAGAACTCAGTTCTACTTTAGAAAGTATACTTATTCTCTTAGGGCCTGGATTAGGAGATTCTCCTAGGTGTTCCCATGTTGCATTGTGCTTAACTCTTTCATAGTATTTATCACACTAATATTAAGTACAGTTTTATAATCTGCTTGAGGTGAGTGGATGGTGAGCAACTTGATGACAAGAGTAATGCCTTTAAATGCATCTTCAGCAAATTGGCAGTGTAAGAAGTTCCATGGATACACTGCTCAATGAAACAACTATAACTAGTGAAAATGTTTAAGGAATAATTTAGAGTTCTTGGAATTATCTGAAGCCAATGAAGAAACATTTATTCAAAAGAATCTACTAAATCTTGGTAAAGTAGCAATGGTGAATGGTACTTAAGCCTTGATTTGCTGCCCACTGCCTTTACCATGAGAAATTCCACTCAGGTGAGTGGAGCCCTTTCCCCCAAGATCCAGTAAAAGAATATAGTATTTCCCAGGGTGGGGAGGCGGGTAGTTTGTTAGGATTTTTTTTTTTTTTTTTTCAAAGCCATG
>NW_025999900.1:1414481-1461632 GCF_001458135.2 Marmota marmota marmota
TTAGGGATTTTTTTTTTTTTTTTGTCTTGGTACTAGGGATTGAACACAGGGCGCTTAACTACTGGGCCACATCCCCAGCTCCTTAGTATATTTTATTTTGAGACAGGATCTCACTAAGAGGAGCCCTAAACCAAGTTGCAAAGAATGGCTTTGAACTTGCAATCCTCCTGCCTCTGCCACCTAAACTTTTGGGATTATAGGAGTGTATCACTGTACCCTTCAGGATTTTTTTCATTTTGCTTTGCTCTAAATTGCAGAGACTGAATTCCATGCTGCACGTTGCGAAGAGATTGGAGATAAATGGGATTCCCAAATTGGCCTTACCCCAGCTCACACATATGATGGGAGTTTCATTCCAGGGTAGGTGGGCTGAAAATAACAGAAGCCACAGCCCCCTCCCAGAGCTCTGCCCATAAATCAGGAGAGTGACTCTGAGTGAAGGCCACCATCTGTATCCTCAGTTCTGAAACAGTGGCTAAGAGATTTTGCCCAGAAGGAGAGGCACCTGTAAGAACAGAGAACTCTGAAGCTCTCCCCAGAAGAACTGACTTTATTTGGAATAGAATATGGAGAAATTTAACTCTAAAAGAGATCTTGAAAACAATGGATGCTTGAGTAGTAAGCAAGTAAGAGGAGGCTGGTAGCTCCCTGAGAGAGAGAAACAATAAAATCTGCAGGCCAACCAGTTTGCCAGAGAGAGCCAGGGAAGAGGCAACTAAGAAGAGCAGCCCTGGGAATAGATCATACCCCAAGACAGCTCAAAATTACCTCTGCAAAGGATCCTACATTTAATTGGTTTAGACTGTGGTGCAATTTATGCCCCAGGGCATTGTCAAAAGCAATACAGCAATTAGCTAGTAATTAGAGAAGACTAACAGCTGGGTGTGATACCAATGCACAGGGCAGAGGGTGTAATGAAGAGATCAGGAAAAAAGATAAAGAGCATGTAAAAATCACTATCACCCCAGGGGTGACTGTGTGCATGGTCCGCACTACCAATTCTTTTTTTTTTTTTTCTCACTGCTATTGTTTTTATTTCTCTAAGTTGTGGACAGGACATATCATACAGATAATTTAAATGAGCAAGGGCTGATATGACAAAAAATTTTTCTGTGGGATCACTGCTAGGCTTAACTAAAAGCTACCCAAAGGAGCAAGTTAAATTGTCTCCAAGTTGCCATGGGGTAACAAGGGCAACGGGCAGCTAAGACAAGACAGTACCCAGAGTTAGAGTAACCAGCAGTCCCATGAGAAGGCTATTCTTGGAAGGAAAGAGACAGCACTTATGGGCTCTTGTTTCTGAAACAAACACATGATGGAGAGATTAGCAGCTGAGCAGCTCCCGACCTTGCTGGTAGACTGCTCAGCCCTGACTCCTCAGCTAGCCCTTTCCCTCCCCCAATACATCTACTGCAGAGAGAAGTGTTCCTGTGCACAAGCATATACACTGTGGGAAGTGCATTACTGCTGGTAAGTAATGTGGTGCCTGCCCTGGTAGATGGGAAAGGGTACACCTTTGGAGAAGGTACCTGTGTGAGCAGGACCGCACTACCAATTCTAAGGAGCAACTTTGCAGTTGCCAAGTTATGAGGCAAATGAACTCATTAAAATAGTCCTGCCAAGTCACTAAACATGCAAACAAAAAAGAAGTTACAGGGGCAAGCCCATCAATATCCAAAATTAAAACAATAAGTTACCAAAAATGTTTTTAACAAAATAATTGTGAGACATGGGGGGAAAGCAGGAAGTTTCTATTCATAGACAAAAAAGATAGAAATTATCTGGAGGGTCCAGATAGCCAACTTAACAAAGAATTTAAAGCAGTCATTAAAAATATATTCAAAGAAGCAAAGGAAATCTTCTTTTCATATTTAAAGATGAAAAGGAATCTATTGTGACAATGGCTTGTCAACTACAAATAGAAATAGATGGAAATTATTTTAAAAGACCCAGCTAGAAACTATAGAGTTGAAAAGTAAAATAACTGATTCAGTCACTAGACTCTTCATTAAGGACCTGCTGTGTACCAAGCACTCTAAAAGAGTGGTAGTACAGTAACAGACACATAACCAAGCTTCCATGTTTATATTTGACATAGTACAGAAAGTCTTAGCCAGAAGGAATAAGAGGAGAATAAGAAATAAAAGGAATAAAATTTAGCACACACCTGTAATCTCAGTGATTCGGGAGGAATGAGGCAGGAGGATGGCAAGTTACAGACCAGCCTTGAAAAATTAGTGAGAATCTCAGAAAATTAGAAAGACCTTGTCTTTAAAAAAAAAGAAAAGGGAGGAGGAGGGCTGGGGATATAGTTCAGTGGTAAAGTGTCCCTGGTTTCAATCCCTACTACCAAAATAAAAGGAATAGGGATTAGAAAAACAAATTATTATTATTATTATTATTATTATTATTATTATTCACAGCTTCTGTTATGATCTACACAGAAAATCTTTAAGAATCTTCAGAAAAGTTATTAGAATTAACAAGAGTTTAACAAGGAGCTGACTGACATTAGATCAAGATGTAAAGTTCAATTGTTTTTGGGGGGTGGAGGTGGCTACTGGGGATTGAACTCAGGGCTGAGATACATTCTCAGCCCTATTTTGTATTTTATTTAGAGACAAGGTCTCACTGAGTTGCTTAGCACCTCACCATGAGGCTGGTTTTGAACTCGAAATCCTCCTGTCTCAGGCTCCTGAACCGCTGGGATTATAGGCATGAGCCACCATGCCTGGCTCAATTGTATTTTTATATAATGGATTTAAGCAATTAGAAAATGTAAGGAAGTAAATGATACCAAATACAATAACCACAAAAAAGCATAATGTACGTAGGGAAAATCCAGCAAAAGACAAGTAAAAAGTTCATAGAGAAAAATTGTAAAATTTTGTTAAATATTCTAAAGGTGAAATGTTTATAGATAGGCATTCTCAATATGATCAAGATGTTATTCCTTCCCAGACTGACTTATATATTAATGCAACCCCCTAATAGTGCCATTAGTACATTAATAATGTACTAATGTACTAATGGCACTATTAGGTAAATGTAACAAGTCACGTTTAAAATTTGCCTGGAAAGTAAAATCTAAGAATAGTCGAGATCCTCCTGAAGAATACCAAGGTAAGAGAAATGTCCTTCTTAAATATGAATTTTTTTAAAAAAGCTCTGGTATCTAGATTATGTTATTCATGTAGCGCAATCTAAATGGGGCCTTGCAAGTAGATAGTAACCCCGGAAACAGATTCACACTGGCATACTTACTGGAGGCCTCTTCTTGTGCTGGACTTTACTATTTTAAAATGGTAAAATGGTTAGGGGATTCCAGGGAAGGGGAACAGGTGATCTGAATGGTGCAGTTGAGAGTGGTAAGGAGGCTCAGAATAGTAACTATTTATTAACAGTAATGGAAATGGTCATTTTAACAATTGTATTTTAATAAAAGATACAGAGCCATACAGTTATGCACTAGTTGCAGTTACCCATATACCCTCCATATTTGAAAGAAGTGACTTTCAAGCATTGGGAAAGGATGCATCATTCAATAACAGGTCATAGAACATTACACACATGGTAAATACATGTACATACAGATGATTGTACATATGGAAAAATGGAATTGAATCCTTAGTCCATACTATACTGAGAAATCATTTGTATATAGATCACAGTAGATTAAAAGTGAAAACTTTAAATACTTTTAGACTTCTGGAATAAAATTGTAGCAGAAAAGTCTGCAGTACAATAATGATTTGTGTACCTCTTCCATAGATTGGAGCTGTCACTGGGAAGAGGTTGCTCAGTTAGGTACTAAATTTCTCACCCCCCTTTGCTCTTACTTGGGTCCATGTGACCTGAATTCCGGCCAATGCAATGGGGACTGAAATGGTGTATATATGTACTTCTCAAACTAACCATGGTAATGTGCCATCCTTTCACCCATTCAATCACGGACTGCTAAAATAAAATAAATTTCCAGAAAAAAAATGGAATTTAAATCATACCAAACTGGGCACACACCTGTAATCCCAGCTACTTGGGGGAGGTTAAAGCAGGAGGATGACAAGTTTGAGGCCAGCCTGGGCAACTCATTGTGATCCTGTCTGAAAAATAAAATATAAAAGAGGGGAGCATGCTGGTAGGATAGCTTAGTGGTAGAGCATCTCTGGGTTCAATCCTCAGTACTCACACACACATAAGTCATACCAAATACAAACCCATTTTTATTATTATATTCAACAGACATGATATTATTTTAGCCATTTATCATAAAAAGTTTACAGTCTATGGGCTGGGCTGTAGCTCAGTGGTAAAGCCTTGCCTTGCCTGTGTGAGGCACTGGGTTCGATCCTCAGCACCACATAAACATAAATAAAGATACATGTGTTCATCTACAACTAAAAAAAATTTAAATATTATTAAAAAAATTTTACAGTCTTGGGGCTGAGGATGTGGCTCAAGTGGTAGCATGCTGGCCTAGCATGCGTGAGGCACTGGATTCGATTCTCAGCACCACGTAAAAATGAAAAAATAAAGATATTGATTGTGTCTACCTAAAAAAAAAACCTAAAAAATAAATATTAAAAAAATTTTACAGTCTCACTTTCTATACTCTCCTGAGATGGAGAGGTAATAAACAGTTTGCAGACCAACAGGGATCAGCAGACCACCCTTTGTGCACCACTTCCAGGCCTGGCCCAGAAAAATCTACAATGGATAAATGTATATTAACACATTGGAATATCAGGTGAAAAATGAATGAATTACAGCTATGAATAACAACATGAATGAATATTACAAATAATATTGTTTAGAAAACAATTCAAAGATCTGGGTGTGGTGGTGCACAACTGTAATTCCAGCGACTCAGGAGGCAGAGACAGGAGGATGGAAAGTTTGAGGGCCAGCCTCAAGAAATTTAGGGAGACTTTGTTTCAAAAGGAAAAAAAAAGCAATTCAAAGAACATGTATTATAAATTGCAATACCCTTTTCGCAAGAACTATATTACTTAGAGATACATACACAGGTGATAAAATATATACAAAAGAATGAGAAACAAAGTAAAGGGTAGATGTTAATAAGGTGGGGCAAAGTAAGGTGAATTGGTTAGAGGAATTCAAGATTGATATGAGGGTGTTGATAATCTTCTGGTTCCTAAATAGGAAAGGTGCACAGAGATTTGTTTTACTATTATGCATATTTTATACACCACATAAATTTTCTTTTTACATAAAATATTTAAGAAATCTAAAAGGAGTAATGATCAGGAACGTTAGTGAGTTGATCCTTCATCTACAGACAGTAAGTCCAGTGCTTTCCATGCTATTACGCCAGGATACTGCTAAGAATAACAGCATGACTTGCGATCAAAGAAATATTCTAAAGCACTATTACTTTATAGCTAGCTCCCGGGAAAAGCTAAGAGGTATAGTGTACATAGAGAGTCAATTCAGTCAAACAATAAGTAGATACTCTAATTCGGTTCTAGATTGTGGCATGGTGTGTGTGTTTTGGAAGGGCTGTTTACAAGAGGGTATGAGATAGAGCTCCTCGTCTCAAGTGCTTGTAGACTACCAGGTTTATGAGAGCCACAAATTAAGCACAACATTAAGTGGGCAGACTATAAAGGATCTCAACAATGAGAGGGAAAATGAGTTGAGCCCATTTCCTTGTAAACGCTCTTCTTTAAATCCTCTTTCCAGGTGTAGTGGGGTTGAGCTTGTTGACTTTTGTCACTCCAGGGTTACTTTAAAGAAGAGGGACAGACGGCCCCCTAACGTAGTTCTCAGCCAATAGGCCTTGATGCATGCGCAATAAGCACACCAACGCTACTATAGGCCCGGATGAAGGCGGAGCTGAAGGTGCCGGATAGTGCGACACGGAGAGCGCGTGCGTCACGTCGCAAGGGGCGGGGTTTCATGACCCGGTTTCCGCAGCGCCCGCCGCAGGCTGGTGTGTCCGTGGTATGCGGGCTGTGTAGGCATGGGGACTCCTCCGGGCTTGCAGACCGATTGTGAGGCGCTGCTCAGTCGCTTCCAGGAGACTGACAGCGTTCGCTTCGAGGACTTCACGGAACTTTGGAGGAATATGAAGTTCGGGACCATCTTCTGGTGGGTGTTTCTCCACTGAAAATTGCTTCCTTCCAGTTTGTAGCTCCGCACGTGGAAATGGTTAAGAGAGCAGTCCCCAAAGTGGTCTCCATCTCTCCTGGGCCTTCGTCTGTGTTCGCACTTTCTTTGGGCGATTTCATAAGGCCTCGATTGCATCTTTTTTTTAAATTGTTTTTCTTTTTAAATTTATTTTTTAGTTTTAGGTGGACACAATATCTTTATCTTATTTTTATGTGCCTTACGCATGCTAGGCGAGCACGCTACCACTTGAGCCACATCCCCAGCCCCTCGATTGCATCCTTTTGATGCCTCTTCTCGAATATACGTTTCTGGCTAGTCTCCTAAACTCTTCAGCTGTACTGCCTCCACCCTGATCTAGGCCATTATCTTGACTTCCCCCAGTCTGGTTCTTCTAGAGCCCCATGTTTAAAAAACAGAACAGTCGCACGAGCAAGGATAAAATCCTGCATGATTGAATTCATTTTTCATGCAGCAACCAACAGTGTCTTTTTAAAGTGCAAAATTGATCACGTCACTTCCCTGCTCACCACTCTTCAGTGTTTGTTACTGGTTGTCTTTGGGATAAAATTCAAATTCTCTAACATGGCAGGCAATTCTCGGTGACTGGCCTCTGCCTGTATCTCCAGCCTCCTCTTCCAGCCCCTTCCATACACTATCTTGTTCCAGCAATTGCCCTTGGCATTTTCTAAGCCTAGAGTTTACCCTCTACTTAACTTGTTTGTCCCCTTTATTCTTCACCCACTTTATGTCCAGATGCCAATTCCTTGGAGATATCTTTCTCCCTTCTAAGCGGGTGTTCATGCTCTAGCCCCTCTCCCCTGGTTATTTTATCTCACTGATTATCACATCTTATTGTGTAGATGAAGAGCCAGTATAGGATATGTTAAGAGTGCAGACAGACCATAGAGCCCAGCTATGTGAATTTGAATGCCAAGTGCCCTAACTGGGATTTGGGATAAGTTATTTGCTTGAGCTTCCTTATTTGTAAAATAGAGGCAATAGTAGTCCTGAGGATTAAATGAGCTAAGAAATATCAAATGTTTCCAAGAGCTCACTAAAGTTCATTGTTATTACTTTTCAATTTTCCCTCCACTAGATTGAGCTTTGAGGACAGTGAATGGATAAGTTTCGTGTTACCATTAGCACAGCACCTATAATATTGAAAAGGCTAAATAATTGAATGAATGAAACCTATGACTAAACTGTGTCTTGCTGAGTAAAATATAAAAGTTCTCTTTTCTCTCTGTTGGTGTAAACTACCTGTGTAGTTTGTAAATTACAGGAGATGAAGGATGACGCTCTATTTATTATACAGCTGATGAAAAGAGAACTAATTTAAAAAAATACTAAATGTAATTCATTTATAGCATAATTTACTTCATAGAACAACTCTGAAAGCAGATATAATTATCCTTGTTTTATGGGTGAAGAAATTGAGGTTTAAGGAGGTTGAAGTAATTTCCTCCACATTGCAGTTAGAAGGTGGTAGAGCAGATATTGAAACCTATATGTCTCCCTGTTTCTGAGCTTTTTATTTTGTTTTTAGAGCAAAGTCTCCCTAAGTTGCCCTGATTGGCCTCATCAACTAGTCATCTTCTGCTGAAGCCTCCCAAGTAACTTAGATTACATATGTGCAGTGTGTTTGTATTGCCTGGTTCTAAAATCAATGATTTTTCATGTACTACTTTTGGGGGAAAAAGGCATTTCAGGGAAAGTTTTCTAGGGTTACCCCAATTTTTAGCTAATAGAAAAATATCTGAGGAGCCAGTCGATTACCTTCCCTACTTTTTTTTTTAATATTTTTTTTTAGTTGTAGATGGACACAATATTTTCATTTTTATTTTTAATGTGGTGCTGGGGATCAAACCCAGGGCCTCATGCATGTGAGGCAAGCACTGTACCACTGAGCTACAACCCCAGACCCCTTCCCTACTTTTAATCAGCTATAATATAGCCTCTGCTTACTGGCTGCATGGATAATTTTTGTTTTATGCTGCTGTTATAAAATGAAAATTTCTACATATCCTTATTTGCATTTTGTGTCAAATTACTTGTGTCTATTAAATAATACACTTTGAGACATTTAGCTAAGGTATTAAAAATTAGGCACTAATCTCCTTGTTTCAGGGTTTATATAGAATCCATAATATGCTTAAAATATGCCTTCCTTCATTGTTTTATCCAAAGTTGTAAGAAGGATATTACATTAACTTTTGGCAAAGTAATGATCTTGCTGGCTTTAAAAAAAAAAAAATTTAAAAATTTTGGTTAACTTGGCACAATTTTGGATAGTGTATTAATAATGCCATGTAGGTGCACGGAAATGTATTTCCTGTGTTATTACATTGATTTCTAAGAGAGATGTATTCTCTGTTGGATGTTTGGACAAAGCTTTCGAGAGTTGATGAAATCTGCTCTTATATCCCTGCTCTTCTTTCCTATCATTGGCTTTGCAGTGCTCTGGAGAATGGTAGGGTGGGTTACACTGTATTGTTTCTCTTTTTCATGTAGGCTTCCCAAGGATAGTGGAGGTTAAATGCAAATCTCTGATATATTAGATTGCACACAGTTTTTGGTTTTGTAACATGACCATTGATTTAAATATTAGATGTTTTAAATGTTTCTCTAGTACTAATTTGAATCCCCTTCTTTGCTCTCCAATTTGGCAAGTAAAGTTGGTGCTTTGGGGAACTGTATTTTGTTTATGGTTGTGCTTCACAAGCGGAAAGTTAGCTCTTTGTGCTTGAGTCTTGAAAGGATTAGCCTTTGAATCTTCATCCAATTAGTCACAACTGTTGTTTAAATAAGTATATACCTGTTTCTGGTTTTTGTTCATCTTTTATTTTCTTAATGAATCATAATATATTTTCTTTATGTTTTCTAGTGGTAAAATGAGAAATTTAGAAAAGAACACATTTACAAAGGAAGCTTTAGCTTTGGCTTGGCGATATTTTTTACCTCCATACACCTTCCAGATAAGAGTTGGTGCTTTGTATCTGCTATATGGATTGTATAATACCCAGCTATGTCAGCCAAAACAAAAGGTAATACTTGGTAAGTTGTTTTTTCACAGCAAAAATTTGACACAATGTTTTTGTAATAAACTGACTTAAATAGAAATGGTAGTGTTTTAAAATTATAATACACTTATGAAAAAGACTTAAATTCATTACAATTTTTTACTCTTTCTGATTGCAGATCAGAGTTGCCCTAAAGGATTGGGATGAAGTTTTAAAGTTTCAGCAAGATTTGATAAATGCACAACATTTTGATGCAGCTTATATTTTTAGGAAGTTACGACTAGACAAAGCATTTCACTTTACAGCAATGCCTAAATTGGTATGTTGCCTAAAATAACTTTTGTTTTTTAAATGAGAAGTTATACTTTATTGTCCATTAAGCACCTCACTTTCCATAAAGATGGAATGACTATTAATAATATTCAAAAGTTGTAGCCTACTTAAAAATAGAAGAAAATGTTTTCTGATTATGTTTTTTTCCTGCAAACAAAAGTTTTTGAATGTAATATGTTTCTGAATGATATGCATTAAGTAAATTGTTATAAAAGGAAATGAGATTGGGCATCTGAATTTGCTCATGTATTTCTTTATTCAAATGAGAATTTACTGAAAGAGGACCAGGAAATTTTAATATGTAATTGATGAAAAGTGAGTAATTGATGAAAAGTTAAAACTTCCATTAAAATCTGTTATTTCTTCAGTCTTGTGACAATTGAGAGACTAGGTTGAAGAGCACTGAAGAAGGATCTAATTCTGCTGTTAGCTGGCAAATCATGTAACTTCTCTGAATCTCATATGAATTTGTAAGCTGGTGGTGTGATATCTACTGGAATAATTGAAAAGTTTAGTAGTCTTTGGAAAATAGGTATTTAACAAATATACACACATAGCTGCTTTTGTTTTATTCATGCTTATTGATAGACAAGTTTTTATTGCTAGTTTATATTTGAATACTTTAAAAATATCCTTTAAAATGCATCCATTTTAAAAGACATTTCTTGTATAGCTTTCATATAGAATGAAGAAGAAAATTCAACGAGCTGAAGTTACAGAAGAATTTAAGGATCCAGATGATCGTGTAATGAAACTTATCACTTCTGATGTATTAGAGGTAAATTTGATTTTATATCCTTGAAATTAAAAAAAAATGTTTTATTGCAGATTATACATTGAGGTTATAACTTCATCTACTGGATATTGACAAATTTTCTTTTAACCAATCATAGAATGCTCTTACTCTCTCTAAGTATCAGAAATAGAACACCCTAAATGTATCAGGATTTGTAAATCTTGAAGCATAAGAAAGAGAAAGATGTAAAATACTGTTAGACTCAGGATCTGTGGATTCATATACTAAAACAACCATTTGTGTTTTTTGTTATATTGAAAAATAAGAATTTAAAGTAACTTTATCTCTATCTATCTGTCTATTTATTTGTGTGCTGGGGATTGAACTCAGGGGCAATCAACTAAGTTACATCCCCACTCCTATTTTGTATTTTATTTAGACAGGATCTTACTGAGTTGTTCAGCACCTCACTGCTGAGGCTGGCTTTGAACTTGGAATCCTCCTTCTCAGCTGGCTCTAATTTTTTTAACAATAGGAATTTATTTCCTAAATTCCTTTTTATAATATTTAAAAACCTATCATTAAAACAGGCTATTTTGACAAATATTTAAAATCAGGATTTATGGATATGCCTTATGGTTTTAAAGTAGTTTTATCATCTAATATATTTTGATATTTTATTAGAATTGTACACTATTTAAAAAAATCTCTTTTTGCACAGATGAATAATGGTACTCTCAGACTTTTTTTTTAAAAATATTTTTTTAGTTGTAGATGGACACAATATCTTTATTTTACTTATTTATTTTTATGTGGTGCTGAGGCTTGAACCTAGTGCCTTATACGTTTGTGTGAGGCAGGCACTGTGCTACTGAGCCACAATCCCAGCCTCTCACAGACTTTTATATGAATAGAAAAGCATTGCCTGAGGTTAAAATAAAATTCCATTATAGGGTTGGTTATAGCCTTTTCTAATCAATGAATTTCAAAATAACATATACAGTGGAGATTGGAAGGGGAGACCTTGGTCATGGTTTTTAATCTCTTTGAGCTTTAGTTTCCCCTGAATTAATATAAGGATTACTATCTTTCCCTTTTCTTTTTTCCTTTCTGTTTTTTGAGACAAGGTCTGATTGTATTGTCTAGGCTGGCCTTGAAATCCTGGCTTAAGTGATTCTCCTGCCTCAGCCTCCTGAGTAGTTGGGACTACAGGCATACACCACCAGACCTGGCTAGGATTGCTGTCTTTATTTCTCCTCACTATGAGAACTGAGATAAGCTGATGGCTGAATACTTTGGCATATGGGATATAGACCCTTAATAAAGAATCTGTTTTTCCCTGTCTTATTCACTGTCTTCCTAAATCAGCAGTAAAAGAGGGGTCAGATTTTTTATTTACTTTGTCTGGATTCCCCACAGAGCATCAGCCTGTCACATTACATCTATGATGTTTGTAAATGTTTACTAAATATCTGAAGTAATGGAGTTAAGGTTCATATTCATTTCTGAATCAATACAGTGCCTGTTGGTTGGATAGTAGGACCTGATCTGAACTGGAACTGGGGTAAGAAATTCATCATTTTTAGCAAACATCTGATCATTTGAAGTAAGATTTAAAAAAACTAGGTTCCTTCCCTCTAGCAGCTTGGTGAGAAAGAAGTATGAGAAAATAAATGCAATAAAAGTACTTCAAGTCAGGCATGGTGATGCATACCTGTAATCCCAGTGACTTGGGTGGCTGAAGCAGGAGGATTGCAAGTTCAAGGACAGCCTCAGCAACTTAGCAAGGCCCTAAGCAACTTAGTGAGACCCTATCTCAAAATAGAAAATAAAAAAGAGTTGGGGATATTGGTCAGTGGTTAAGCACCCCTGGGTTAAACCCCTAATACTCCCCCCAAAAGTACTTTGTATAATCGATGGAATTTATATGTTCTCTTTTTGGTAGAGAGACATCATTGAAAATTTTTAGAGATTAGATTTAGTGTCTGGACAGTGCTCTATTGCAGATCCTGCTTATCTGAGGACTTACCACTACTGAACAGTTTACAATTTCTTGAACAGCTAGCTGTCCATTTCACCAAAATCCACTAGAAATTAATTGAGTAGTCTAAGTAGTCTTAATAGGCTGTTCAGATGTTAAAGTGATGTTAAAGTGTTAATTCTCTGCTGATCTTACAGCCAAGTTCCTGTGCCAGGATTTATATGGTGTCTTAAGTCTGGCTACAGTGTGCTATCTCCCTATCCCATAGGCCTATTTGGCTGGAAGTTTCTTAAAGCGGAAGATTTGATTAATAAATGATGTCTTACATGGTGACATAAGTCACCCTTTATTTATTTTAGTTCTTATTACTCAAGTAATGATGAAACTTAAGGGAATGGGATGGAATTCTTTGAAGGGGTGGGCGAGTGTCATTACAGAGGAATTTCTAGCCAAGAATGCAGGACTGTGTATATGTTCTTTGTGTCACACTTATGATGTAAAATATCTTGGTTTTCTGGGTTGATATATAATGATATGTTGTATTACAATAATTTTCATTATAAGTTAGAATATAATTCTTTGCTCCCCTAATTAGTCTTTTCCCAATGTTTCCCCATAACAATGTGCCTTGAGTTGAATTCAGTAAACCCATACCACTGGAAAACAGTCTCTTTGTTAATAATAAAGTTGTACTATTTTTCTTACATGATTATGTTATTTTCATAGTACCTGTAGCTTATTGTTTCCTGTGAACTCAGTCATTTTGTAAAGTGAGTGTGTTTTGCATTGGTTTTGCCTTTAAGATTGTCCTCAAGCTGGGCATGATGGTGCATTCGTATAATTCTAGTGACTTGGGAGGCTAAGGCAAGAGGATTACACTTTTGAGGCCAGCTTCAGTATCTAAGTGAGGCCTTAAGCAACTTAGTAAAACGCTATCTCAAAATAAAAAATAAGAAGTTCTGGGGATGTGGCTTAGTGGTAAAGCCCCTCTGAGTTCAATCCTCATTACCCACCCCCACCAAATAAATTGAAATAAAAAACTCATCTTTTTACTTTTAGGAAATGCTGAATGTTCATGATCATTATCAGAACATGAAACATATAATTTCAGCTGATAAGTCCAAGCCAGATAAAGCCCTCAGCTTGATAAAGGATGATTTTTTGGATAATATTAAAAACATAGTTTTGGAGCATCA
The DNA here is from genome assembly GCF_001458135.2 of Marmota marmota marmota. NCBI lineage: Eukaryota > Metazoa > Chordata > Mammalia > Rodentia > Sciuridae > Marmota > Marmota marmota. Next base: position 1,427,880 of record NW_025999900.1, read on the forward strand.
GCAGTGGCATAAAGACAGAAAGGTAAGCAGTTGCATGTTTGATCACTTACTGTACATTGTACATGAATATTTAGACATGGTGGTATGTTGAGAGGCAGCCTGGTTTAGTGGGTACTTTCCTGTATGGTGAAGATTTCTACTTAAGGTTTTGTCAGTCATTAGCCATGTGGCATCATTTGCCCTTACAAATGGAATATACAACACACAAACACACATGGACACATACATATATATACAGGAATAAGTATTCTTGTATATTATATTCTTATAATCTTTGTAATTTGGGCTAGGCTCAGCGGTAGTGCAAGGACCTGGGTTCAATCCTCAGCACCACATAAAAATAAATAAATAAAGTAAAGGTATTGCGTCCAACAACAACTAAAAAATAAATATAAAAAAAAATTAATCTGTAATTTGGCATTTTTCTAGAGGCTACATACTGACAGCCTTTGGGCCAAATCTGACATATAGATATGTTTTGTTTGGCATAGTATTGATTTCAACATTGTTGTAAAATTTTGAATTAGTGACCAATATGTAAGTATTTGTAGACTTCACCTAAAATTCCAGAAAACCAACTTCACTTCTAAATCAGAATTTGTAAGTGGTCTCACTTTCCTGCATAGTAGCAGATCCTGAACCTGAGTTGTATCTATCTGCTGTGTCTTATCCATTTTCAAGTCTCATCAACAAATTTTTAGTTTGATTTTTCTGATTCAACAGTATTAATCTTGCCTGTATTCCACATTGGCCTTACTCTGGAAACCTAAGTGCCAGACTTGCCAAATTTATCTTTGAAACTATGATTCCATTTTATTTTAATAAATACTTCCAGGAAAAAATAAAAAATAGAACCAATTTCTGGTTACTTTACTGTTGAATAAAGTATTCAGGTATTTTATTGATGAATACTAGAACTGTTATGAAACCTAATTGTGATCTTAGAGTTTGGTAGTGACCTATGTTGCAGTACTGTGAGATGATCTTTTGGTTTTTTAGTAATTAAAATAATCAAGCGGGGCTGGGGGATGTGGCTCAAGTGGTAGCACGCTCGTCTAGCATGCGTGAGGCACTGGGTTCGATTCTCAGCACCACGTAAAAACAAAATAAAGATATGGTGTCCACCTAAAACTAAAAAATAAATTAAAAAAAAAAAAAAGCATCCTAGTTGCATGTACAGATATGCCACAGTGAAGCCTGTTCTGTACAATTAAAATAGCACTAAAAGTGAAGTAATTGATCCTTACTGTTGTAAAATTAATTTGTAACTAATTAAATTGTAAATATGTTTATATGTTTATATAAATATGTCTATATAAATAACTTTTTTTGCTCTTTTAGGATCCTTCTTTAAAATCAAAAAATAAAGATGGAGAAGAAAAGAAGGAAGAAAAGTCACAAGAATCAGAGGTCAGACAACTGCCATATTATTGTTTATGGGGCAGCAGTTTGATTAGCTTTTTTTACTTTTGTGTGGCTATAATTTTATATATTGAACATTATGGTCTTTGGTCAGCATTATAATAATATCAGAAAATTCTGAATCATAGATTCTATCTATGAAAAGTTAGTCTGTTCTTTACTAGAAATCCTATAAAGCCACATCAGGTATAAGTAGGTAGTAAGGATAACAGTTTTTAGTGGTAATGATGGTGGTTGAAAGTGCCTTTAAGAGGGATAGGGTAAAACTTTTACTGTCTTTTTTTCTGTCACTTGTCAACCTTTCAACCAGTATGGAACCCAAGCTACTGTATGCTGTTTCCTGTCTCCAGAGTTTTCACCTGTCTTAGTAGATGAGACAAGGAGCCATCTTTGAAATAGGCAAATGAGGAAAAATGGCTGTCAAGGGCTCTGCCATGTCACTAAGGCTTTTATTCACATTATCCTCCTGGAGACCTGAATGAAATGAACAAGGGACTGGTGATATAGCTTAGTTGGTAGATGCTTGCCTAGCATGCACAAGGCCCTGGGTTCAGTCCCCAGCGCCACAAAAAAGAAAAGAAAGAAATGAAGAATAACTGTGAGGATGATATGTATTATGGCATCTGCTACGTCTATTGTCTATTGAACGTGTTTGTACTCAATTGAGCCTAGTAAGCATTAGTTTCCTTTACCCTACCTTCTGTCTTAAATCTTATTTCTGATAGAAAATACTTGAGTATTCATAATTTCACCTAACATTTGTGTGTTTTAACTTTGTTTTTTCCTTGTTATTTATTTTTCTTCCAGAGATGTGAAAGGGCAGAAGCATTAGCAAGAATAAAATCAAAAGCCTTTTCAGTTGTTGTTCAGGTAAGTTATTTCTTTAATAAGGTAATTTGAAAATTGCATGTTTTTAAAATTATATTTTGATTTTTCTTTTTTTTATTTAATTGAATTTATTTTTTTTAAATATACGATAGTGGAATGCATTATAATTCTTATTACACATATAGAGCACAGTTTTTCATAAAGTATGTTCATGCCAATTCATGTCTTTATACATGTACTTTGTGTTTTTTTACATTACAATTCTTATTACATATATATATACCACAATTTTTCATATCTCTGTTTGTATATAAAGTAGGTTGACACCCAATTTGTGTCTTCATACATGTACTTTGGTTAATGATGTCCATTACATTCCACCATCTTTGCCAATCCCCTGCCTCCTCTCTTTCCCTCCCTCTCCTCTTCCCTATCTAGAATTCATCTATTCCTCCCATGCTCCCCCTCCCTACCCCACTATGAGTCAGCCTCCTTATATCAGAGAAAACATTCGGCATTTGTGTTTTTGGGATTGGTTAACTTCACTTAGCATTATCTTCTCCAACGCCATCCATTTACCTGCAAGTGCCATGATTTTATTCTCTGTTCTTGCTGAGTAAAATTCCATTGTGTATGTATGCCACATTTTTTTTTTTATTCATTCATCCACTAAAGGGCATCTAGGTTGGCTCCATAGTTTAGCTATTGTGAATTGTGCTGCTATAAACATTGATGTATCTGTGTCCCTGTAGTATGCTGTTTTTAAGTCCTTTGGGTATAGTCCGAGGGATAGCTGGGTCAAATGGTGGTTCCATTCCCAGATTTCCAAGGAATCTCCATTACTGCTTTCCGTATTAGCTGCACAATTTGTAGTCCCACCAGCAATGTATGAGAGTACCTTTTTCCCCACAATCTTGCCAACACTTATTATTGTGTGTCTTCATAATAGCTGCCACTCTGACTGGAGTGAGATGATATCGTAGAGTAGTTTTGATTTGGATTTCTCTGATTGCTAGAGATGATGAGCATTTTTTCATATATTTGTTGATTGATTGTATATCCTCTTCTGAGAAGTGTCTGTTCGGGTCCTTGGCCCATTTGTTGATTGGGTTAAAGGAGTAGGAAATGATGGAGCAGGAAACTGTTGGGTTACATATATGATTGTTGGGTTTTTATTTGACTTTTAAGCTGTATATAGATATATTCATATTTAATTCATATATAACTCAACAATCACTTATATAACCCAACAGTTTTCTGTTCCATCATTTCCTGCTCCTGTAGGAAATGACCTTGAGAGGCAACCATCTTCAGCTTGTTCTCTTCTTACTATTTCTGATCCTGGAAGTTTTGGGGGTTTTCTCTTTATCCCTGAAGTTTGGAAGCTCCATGGTGATGTAACTTGGTATAGCTCTTTTGCATTCATTGTCTTTGTCACTCACGGTAGCTGTCCTTTCAATCTAATAATCTTGGGTTCTGAGGAACTTTTTGTAATTCTTTGATGATATTTTTTACAGCATTTTCTTTCCTTGAACATTTCTATTTTCAATCTCTTTCTATTATCAATTTTTTAACATTATCTTCTGAACCATTAAATTGATTTTTCTATTGATACATATTTTCATTATTAAGAATTTTTCTTATTCTCTGTATCTCTTTTTACTTTAAAAAATAATTTCCCCCACCTCAGGATGCAGTATCATTTTCTCTTTAAGGATGTTATCTAGTTTTTTGATGTTGCCTATTTCCTTTGAATTTCTTTTTTGTTTATTTTGATCTCCATCTTTGATTTTACTGGCTTTTTTCCAAAAGATCAAAGACCCTGGATACCTGTTCATATTCAAAAGTGGTTAATAGCAAACATTTTAACCCCATATGTCTTTTGTTTTTTGAGTTGTCATTTTTATCAGAGAATAATCTTTTGTTCCTTTGTCTTGGGGTGGGTGGGAAATTTCAAGGTTCTGCAGAGAGTCGCCCAAGAGGCTCCTCATGCCTTATACAAGTTGCTTTCAAGCTCCCTGTTTTCACAGAGGTCTTATTCCCTTAGCTATACAGTTTCCTTAAGTCTATAGACTAGTAAGCATTAATTTCCTTTACCCTACCTTCTGTCTTAAATCTTATTTCTTTTTTATGGGAGGAGGCTGGGGAATGGGACACTATTCCCTTTTAGGTTTTTAGGACATTCACCCATTTTTTTAGTTTCATTTCTGCTGATTCCAATTTCTGACCCATTTGGATGAGCTTGCTGAATTTTTGCTAACTTCCTCAGTGCAGGCAAGTAGGTTTTAGCCTTCTTCATTTTGTTAAGTCAGCTATTGCTGTCTTTTCACTTTCCATCTTCCAAAATTTTATTCTGTTAATAGTTGTATTTTTTTTTAATAGTTTTATTTTATTTTTATGTATTACTGAGGATTGAACCCAGTGCCTCACACATGCTAGGCAAGCACTCCACCACTGAACTATAACCCCAGCCCTAATATGTATATTGTTTCCTGTTGTCTCTGTTATTGTGAGTTTATGCAATTTTATTCTTTTACTGTTACTTTAGTGTGGTTTCAAGAGGGAGTATTGATAAGTATATGTGTTTAATTTCATGTATTTTTCTCATGAATCTAAAATGTGTTTATTTTATGGGAAAGTATTATCATTTCCTAATTGTAGAAGTCAAAGGTAATAAAGTAAAAATGAAATGGAACTCTAGATTGGTTATATGTTATTTTTTACATCGTTAAATAATTAAATGGTATTCTCCATAGATTGTTACTAAGTGTGTCATTGCATGGTTGTAGGATTCCCGCCCCCCTTTGAGGTAAAGAGTTGATTGCTTTTTAAGAATTGTTAATATCTATACTGCATATACAATTAACTGAAACTTTTTTGCTTAAGCAAATAAGGGAATTCATTGACTGATAAAACTACAAAGATATTGTTAGGACCAAGCCTCCATTTCTGACCTTGAATATTGCTGTCATTGTCTCTAAATGCTATTTGTAGCAGCTCTAGTGTTGCATGGTCCCAGCTTCAGGTTCAAAAGAAAGGGAATTTTCCCTTTCGAATGGTTAAGCAGTTCTAAAATAGAATTACATAATGTATTATACAGCTCACATGCCCATTCCTGAACAAATAAATAACAATGGCCATGGGGATGTGAAACTCATTTTGGCAGCTCTAGGCCACACCTAGAGCCAGGCATGAAGTAGATCCACTGAAAACTCATGGTGGTACACACGGAAAATAAAGGAGAAATAGGTTATTAGAAATAGGATCAGGCCAGGCGTGATGGCGCATGCCTGTAATCCCAGTAGCTTGGGAAGCAGAGGCAGGAGGATCATGAGTTCAAAGCTAGCCTCAGCAACTTAGGGAGATCCTAAGTAACTCAGCAAGATGTTGTCTCTAAATAATATATAAAAAAGGGCTGGGGATGTGGCTCAGTGGTTGAGTGCCCCTGTACCAAAAAAAAGAAAGAAAGAAAATTAAAACAGTATGTGCCTCTCTGTCTGCATTTCCTAATCAATCCAGTAGTCAGAACAATTGTATTTTAATCCAGTGTGAGTAAATGATGATTATATCTGCAGGAAACATTATGATAAAGGTAAAAGACTATGTATATGGCACAAGTAATTTTATTATTAAGTCAGTGTGATAGTTAATACTTTACTTTCTTATAAATCTTTCCTTGTCTTTACGTATTTCTCCTTTCCTCTAAATTATCTGTCAGTTGTATTCATTTTTGTAGTTCATTGTGGTTAATTGGATTTCTAAATTTAAAGGCATCCAAGTCAAGACGGCATCGTCAAGTCAAACTTGACTCTTCTGACTCTGATTCTGCATCTGGTCAAGTACAAACTGAAACAACTAAGAAAAAGAAAACCAGAGGAACACTGAAGTCAGCAGGAAGGAAGATTTCATCCAGAAACAAAGGTACCTCTTAAGTCTTACCAAGACTCATCAAGGCAGAATGGGTCTTATTCATAATTTTCCTATACCTTTGTTTCTTTATTAAGATGGATAAAACTTGTTTGAGAACATTATGGGATTTAAAATTAAAAATAAATTAATTCTCTTAGATTCTTTTTATTTTTATTTTATTTTTTAGTTGTTGACAGACCTCTCGAACCCAGTGCTTCACACACGCTAGGCAAGCACTTCATTGCTGAGCTTCAGCTTTAGCCCCTCTTAGATTCTTGGGATCTCGTTGCTGAAGAGACCTGAGGAGTTATATTTATTTTTCATAGATGATGAATTTAGGCCCATATAGATTAAATAGCTTGTCAAAGTGATATAGCTAGATAGTTTTAGAATCAGTGAAGAATTATACAGTGCATGCTTTGTTAATGATTTTTTTTTTTTTTGGTGTATATCAAATTTGTGTGTAGAATAAGCTAATGATAATGCATTCCATAAACTATTTTTCTATGGTTATATTAATTAAGCTGTCTCTGCTTTTCTTTGGAAATACTGAATCTGTAAAATTACCTTTGCTATTTGGTTCTTAAATAACAATATATTTAATAGTTTGATTTTTTTTAATTGCATAAGTAAATGTATTATACATAAAGTTGATTAACAGGCTTGGGGAGGAAGTGAAAGTGTTAGAAATATTAATGTATATTAATATGTATATAAATATTTAATGCTCACTGTAAATATTTAATGCTATCAAACACATTTCTAGCTACCTCAGGCTACTTCAGGAGTATATGAAGATAATATACAGTCTTTTAATGTGTTTTTTTTTTCTTCCTATAATGTGACAGTAGAGGGAGAATTAAAGTTTAAATACCTTTCCTGTATTTCAGACATGATTAAGTGCTATAATAGTTGCTTGAAATACACTGAGAATTCAGAGGATATACCCTATTTGTTTAGAGTGATTAAAACATTCTTAAAGAAAATTTTTTATTTTTCACAAAGCTAGCAAATACATAGGAGAATATGTAGAGCAAATTCACTTATTGAGTTACACATATCAAAAAGGATCTGAGCTGGGCACGGTGGCACAGGCCTGTAATCCCAGCTGCTCGGGAGGCTGAGGCAGGAGGATTGTAAGTTCAAAGCCAGCCTCAACAATAGTGATACGCTAAGCAACTCAGTGAGACCCTGTCTCTAAATAAAATACAAAACAGGGCTGGTGCTATGCCTCAGTGGTCAAGTGCCCCTGAGTTCAATCCCTAGTACTCAAAAAAGAAAAGGATCTTTTCTTTTCTACTTACTGTAGTGTACTTTCCCCATGATACTTCAAACATCTTGCAATTGATTAGAATCTGTTAATATAATTTATTATATAAATATTTTAAAGGGGAAAATGTGGATTAATTTTAGTAGTTATCAAAGAGGACAATGGATAATATCCAGCATCCACTTTTGATTTAAAACAAAACAAAACAAAAAAATTTCTAGATCAGCAGGTCAGCAAACTGTTTCTATAGCCTGGTAACAAATCATATAGTCCCTGTCACTACTGCTCAACTGCCATTATAATGTGAAAATAGCTACAGATAATTCAAAAACAAATGAATATGTTCATGTTCCAATAAAACTGTATTTACATAGGAGGTGATGGGCTGGATTTGGTTTGGGAATCAGCACGTCAACTCTTATTCTAGATAAAAGAACTAGAAAGTTATTTATTTATTTTTTTTTAAATATTTTAAATTGTAGATGGACACAGTATCTTATTTATTTATTTTCATGTGGTCCTGAGGCTCGAACCCAGTGCCTCAGTGCCTCAGTGCCTCACACATGCTAGGCAAGCACTCTACCACTGAGCCATAACCCCAGCCCCACTTGTTTAATTTTTGAAGTGTGTGTTTGTGTGCACATGCATATGCACACTTGTGTTTGTGTGATAAACTATAAGCCACTTCATGTTTATTAGTAAACATGTATTAGTTTTATCTGCAATTGCTTTTGAAGAGCTAGTCAATGTAATTAGACAGGAGAGTGAAAAAAGGTATTTTTTTAGTCAGCTGTTTCACTGCTGTGACTAAAAGATCTGACCAGAACAACTGGAGAGGAGGAAAGGTTTATTTGGGGGCTCTGGTTTCAAGGGTCTCAGTCCATAGATAGCCAGCTCCATTCCTCGGGGCTCAGGGTGAGGCAGGGCATTGTGGCGGAAGAGTGTGGTGGAGGGAAGCAGCTTACATGGCGATCAGAAAGTAGAGACTCCACTTGTCAGATACAAATACATACCCCAAAGCCATGCCCTAATTCTCACCTCCTCCAGCCACACCCTACCACTCTAGTTACCACCCAGTTAAATTCTGTCAGGGGATTAATTCACTGATTGGGTTAAGACTCTCACAACCCAGTCATTTCTCCTCTGAACCTTCCTGCATTGTTAGAGTCTGTAAACAAGTCAAAACAACACCTGGCATTTTGCCAGGGGAATGTTAGAGTTGGTAAACAAGTCTGGATGGTGCCTGGCAAAATGCCAGAGGGAGTGGTTTGAGAAGTAACAAAAGTGAGCCATTAAGTGTGGAGATTCCTTATTGGTTGACTGATGTATCTAGTTTATGCTAATTAGATAAGCTGTGTGGAATGTATAAATACTGCTCCTGTCCTGCAATAAAGGGCTTCCACTCCTGCTGTATCAACATACACAAGTTGTTTGTCACCCCCCAGTTATTTTGCTGCAGCCAGACTGCAGCACTGCATTATCTCACATATGAGCTTTTGGGAGACACCTCACATCCAAACCTTAACAAATATGGAATCAAAGAAACTACAAATTTTCCATGATTTGCAAATGAATGATTTTATGTCTAAAAAATTTGCAAAGAGAATTTGCTGGGGGGGGGGGAAGGAACAAAAAATATTTTGGGATACCACTGCAAACCTTAGAGAGATGAAAAGGTTAGTAAGAAAAAATTTTGAATTTTATTCCAGTAAGTTAGATAGCTAAATAAAATGGAAAAATTGTTTCCAAAATTAACATAAGAAGAAACAGAAAATCTGAATAGTCCTATGTCTACTAAAGAAATTAAACTCCTAGATGGCTGTACTGGGCATTTTAGCAAGTATTTAAGAAAGAAAAATATCAGTCCTTTTAGAAAATAGAAGCAGGAATACTTTCCAGCTTAATAACATTACAAGAAAACTAAGGACAAATTAATATCCTTCATGAGCATACCTATATAAAAAAAAAAAAGTCCTGAAAAAATATTAGCAAGTTGAATCCAATAATATATTAAAAGGTCAGTGATATTATGAGCAACTAGCATTTATCCCAGGAATATAAGGTTGGTTTGATACAAACCAATGTAATTCATCACTAACCAAATAAAATACGATAATATAATCCTCTCAAGAGATGTAGACAAAAATATTTGATAAAATCCAGCACGTACACAAGATAACCCTGAGCGAATAGAAGAACACTTACTTGGTCTGATTAAGGACTTCTTTGAAAACCTCTGGCTAATAACATCATACTTATTGGTAAAACAATGGTTTTCCCCAAAAATTCTTAGAATAAGCAAGGATGCCTGCTTTTAGTATTCCTATTAAACATTATGCTGGAAGTCCTAACCAGTGTAGTAAGGTAAGAAACAAAAAATTAATGGCCATTCAGATCGGAAAGGAAGAAATACTATGCTTGTTTTCAAATAAAATTAACTTTTCCATAGAAAATCCTAAAATCTATAAAATAGCTATAAGAACTAATAATCAGTGAATTAATTATTTTTTCAGTGCTGGGGCTTGAACCTAGGGCCTGAACTTCACTAGGGCCTTGTGCATGTGAAACAAGGGTTCTAACACTAAGCTATACCCCTAACCCTGAATAATTGAATTTAGCAAGGTTATAAGGTAACCTTGTTAATATTTCTCTGTGATACAAATGTATCATTAAAAATTGAAATTTTTTGAAAAAAATGTAATAGCATCTGAAATAAAAATTACTTTGGTATATAGGTGGTAAAATATGTGTAGAATATGTATGCTGAAAACTACAAAATTATTGATGAATGAAATTAAAGAAGACCTAAATTGAATGGAGACATGTGTGGTCTTTATGAATTGCAGACACAATATTAGGATGTCAGCTAATCCCCAGTTTTTCTGTACAGTCAATAAAATCCCTATGAAAAATTCCAACAGTTATTTTGTATAAATTAACAAGCTGATTTTTAATTATATATTATAATGAAGAGGAATTAGAGCAGTCAAAACAGTTTGAAAAATAACTGTAAGTCTTTGGAAAGTAAGATAGTATACTACCTCTGAGACAAAGGTCAGTGGAACAGAGGTGTAGAATAGTTTATACCTATATCCAAAAAAGTCCTTAACTCGTCTCATATATAAAAAATAATTCAAAATGGATCATAGACCTAAATGTAAAACTCAAAATTACATAACTTGTGGAAGAAAATATAGGAGAAAAAAAGGTTTGTGTTCTCAGATTAGATAAAGAGTTTTTTTATATTTGACATGAAAAACAAGGCATAGCTGGGCATGGGGTTGCATTCTTGTAATCCTAGCTACTGGGAGACTGAGGCAGAAGGATTGCAAGTTTGAGGCCAGCCTGGGCAACTTAGCCAGATCCTGTCTCAAAAGGTCTGGGGATGTAGCTCAGACCACTTGCCTAGCATATGTGAGGCCCTGGGTTTAACTCCCCAGTAACACACACTCAACAAACCCACAAGGCATAAAAGAAAAAATTGATAAATTGAACTTCCTCAAAATTAAAATTCTTGTCTTTATAAGTCATTAAGAAAATGAAGAGGCAAGTCACTGGAAGAAGATATTTGCAAAATACAGCCCTAAGTCTTACATCCAGAATACATAAAGAACTCTCAAACTCAATAATAAATAACTATCCCCTTAAATTTGTAAAATATTTCATTAAAGAAAATTTATGTGTATGGCATATAAGCACATGAAAAGATGCTCCACATCTTTAGTTAGTAGGGAAATGTAAACTAAAACCACAATGACATTCCTACAAAACAAAACATAAAGCAATCATAATAGCTGGGGAAGGTTCCAAACAAGTGGAATAATTAGATTCTCACATTTCTTGTGAGAATCCAGAATGGTATAGTTGCTTTAGAAAACTGCCAATTTTTAATAAAGTTAAACATATTTACCCATCCCTTAGTATTTACCCAGTTGAAATGAATGTTTATGTTTGCACAAAAATATGTTCACAAAAGTTTACTTTGGCTTTATTCATAATGGCAAAAACTGCAAGTAGGTTAAATACCCTTCTGCTAGGAGTTGAATAAACTGTGGTATGTCCATCTGTACAATGAAATACTACTCAGCAGCACAAGGACTACTGTTGTTTTTAACAATATGGATGAGTGTTGTATGCATTTGTTAAGTGAAAGAAGCCAGTCAAAAGAGTACATATTCTATAATTCTATTTGTATGACAGTCTGGAAAAAGTAAATCTATAAAGACAGAAAATAGGTCAGTGGTTGCTAGGGACTAGGGAAATAGGTCACAAGGGAATTTGTTGGGATGATGGAAGTGTTCTGTATTTTGATTGGTGTAGTGATTGCACAATTACAGTTATCTAAACTCCTACATCTGTATGTTAAAATCATGAAATATATTGTACGTTGATACTTTAATAAACCTGGACCAACAAACAAAACAAACCCAGAGGCAAGGAAAATATTTTTTTATTATATTTTGAAAAATGAATTTCTTGTATATTAACATTTTTTTTCCTAAAATCAAAGTTACTTAGGTTTAAAAACCTGCATAAGCACTTTTTACTAGCAATGAACCTTAGTACAAGCACAGCAGGGATGTGAGCTGCTTATCAAATTGCTTCTTAAACACCTGAAAAACATTTTTTTTTTCTGTTGTTGAGGAACAAGTGCAAGACGGGAAAGAAATTTAAATGAAATTTCCTTTGACAGGTATAATCTATGAAATATCACTTACTTTACCAGCCAACCATATTTTATTCCTTAATGTAGTTACTGAAAACATGGTTTATAAACTCTGAAATTAGCATACATATAGACTCTGTAACACATCTGAAAATTTTTAATTGAATTTATTTAGGGTGTCAGCAAGAATTTAACCCATGAGAAAGAATGAAAGTATAATTAAATGTGACCTGAATTCAGATGTTTGATTGTAGCTTAAGTATTCCAGCTAATATGCTTTGTAGCTCTTGTAAAATCTCTGAAGAAAAGGAAAGGTAAATACCTGGATAAAGATCTAAATGTGTCAAAGTTTCTCTTTAAAGTAGAAAAAAAAAATTTTTTTTAAACCCCTACCTTGCTCGTGCTGGGCAAGTACTCTACCATTGAGCTACCTCTCAGTCCTTTTAATTTATTTTTAAGTAGGTTTGGCTAAGTTGCCCAGCCTGGCCTTGAGCTTGTGACCCTCTTCAGCCTCCCAAGTAGCCGAGATTATAGATATGCATTAGTTTATGGTCAGCCTAGTCCAGCTCTAGGCTCAATGTGAAACAGAACATCAGAGATTATAGATATGCATTATCATACCCAGTGGAAAATCTGTTTTGATTTCGGAGTTATTTCAAAAAGAAGAGCTTTATATTCCATAAAAAGCAAAAGATATTATAAAACTATTTGCAGCATGTTTGATAATTTTAATTTTCTAATTTTAGGGGCCAGGGGTGTAGCTCAGTGGTTGAGTGCTTACCTCACATGTGTGAGGCACTGGGTTCGATCCTCAGCACCACATAAAAATAAATAAATAAAGATATTTTGTTTATCTACAACTAAAAATATATTTTAAAAAATAAATAAAATTTCTAATTTTAGAAGAGCTCTTAGAAATTGATAAGAATAAGACCCGGTAGAAAAATGGGCTTAGGACATGAATAGGCAATTCACAAACAAAATGAAATGTAATTGTATACATGAAGAGTGTTATTGTTTGCATATGACATGTCCTCCAAAAAGCTCCTGTGTTAATACAGGAATATTCAGAGGTAAAATAATTAGATTGTGAGAACTGTGATATAATCAGTCCATCCTAGTTTGGATGGACTAGTGGGTGGTAACTGTAGGTAGGTGGGGCATGGCTAGAGGAGGTAGGTCAGTGGGGATTTGCCCTGGAAGAGTTCATCCTCCCCGCAGCTCCTTCCTACCTCCCCTTTTTCTGCTTCCTTGCTGCCATGAATGGAGCAGTGCTCCTCTACCACACCCACTTCTCCCTTGATGTTCTGTTTCACATTCGGCCTAGAGCTCGACTAGGCTGACCATAAACTAAACCTCTGGAACTGTGAGCTAAAATAAACTTTCCCTCCTCTAAGTTATTCTTGTCAGGTATTTTAGTCATAATGACACAAAGCTGACTAACACAGATATTTAATTTTGTTAATCATTAAAAAAGTATAAATTAAAACATGATTTTGATATTATTTGATAGGTCAGCAAAGATTTAAGGTAACTGAATACTCATGATAATGAAGGTGTGAGGACATAAAAATTACTGAATTTAAGTGGGAGAGTAAATTGGCACATCCTTTTAAGACAGCAATTTGAAATCATCTGTCATTGTGCATGCCATTTAACTAAGAAATTCAATTTCTAGGAATTCATTCTGTTCAAATGACAAATGCATAAAGACATTCATTGTAGGATTATTTGAAATGGCAAAGACTATAAACAACTCAAATATATAATATTTAAAAATTTGGGTAGATAAAATTATTGTCAATCCTATATAGGAGTACTTCACAGTTATTAAAAAGGTAGAGAAAGCACATAGATTAAGACGAGCAGAGGTGCTGGGGATGTGGCTCAAGCGGTAGCATGCTCGCCTGGCATGCATGCTGCCCGGGTTCAATCCTCAGCACCACATACAAACAAAGATATTGTGTCCGCCGAAAACTAACAAATAAATATTTAAAAAAAAAAAAAAAAAAAAAAAAGACGAGCAGAGGGATCAGCATGAAAAAAAAGACAAAGCACCTGGGACATAGAGTGAGGGTTTCATTTTGGTTGGATAAAAAAGATGTCTTCACTATTAATAATGCTGGAAAAATGTGTTGGATTGTATTGTGACTTGGCCTTAAGCGTGCAATGAAGAAGTTTAAAATTAATTTGGTAGCTGAAGGGTCTTCTAAAACTTTTGAAAGAAAGTGGAGCCAGAAGGGGTTTTCCTTAAAAAAGATCAATCTGGGAGTATTATGGTAGGTAGGAGATAACAGGGTGAAAAAAGGAATATGTAGAAGGCTGACATAATAGTTCAGGTTTGGGAATAATGACTATCTAACCAGGTAGTTGTAGGAATTTGCAGAGAGGCTAATAGCTGTGAGAGCAAACATGAGGGCTGAAGGAAAGGGATGAGACAAGAATGCTGCATGCCTAAGCAGTTGAGAGAAAGTTGGAGAAACATGGATAGTATGATGAGCATTTCATTTTGAGGAGAATTTGCCTCAGGCTGTCTTGCCAGATCCGGTTCCTGTAATAGCTGTCTGGCACATAAATAGGTGCCTAGTATATTGATTGAATTTATTTGTATTATTTCAGTTTCAATTGTACTTGTTCATCATTCCTAGAATGTAACATGCGTGTTGTCTGAAGGACATCAGTAATAGTAATAATAGGATGGTAAAGATGATGACAACCGTGATTATGTAACACTTGCCCCCTACTAACATTTTTCTCACAGGTTCAGGGTCACGCGGCTAATAAATAGCAAAACCGAGACTTGTATGAGTCTACCTGAATCCAGACCTGAGTTGTTAATTGTGCTACCTCTCAGGTAATTGAATATGTGGATCTGCAACTCAAATTAGACATGCATTTAAATTAAGTTCATTCTTAGTTGTATTCTAGCTGCATGTCCAGTAGCCATTTGATTATAACTGATGGTTGCATTCCACAGAGAGTAGCTTTGATCATGGTATAAAACTATCTATCTGACACTTTCTGGGGAATTAGTTTTGTGGATACTGGAGGTTAATAATTTAAATGTCAAAAGTTACTTTAAAAATTTTAAGAGCTAGGGTTGTAGCTCAGAGGTAGAGCGCTTGCCCCGCATGTATGAGGCCCTGGGTTCGGTCCATCGCACCACATAAAAATAACAAACAAAAATAAAGATATTGTGTCCGTCTACAACTTAAAAAATATTTTAAAAAATTTTAATTACTTTAAAAAATTATTTTTGATACCTTTGTAAAATATATTGTTTTCTTTTGATATTTCTTGTTTCCTAGGGTTCATTTATCATTTTCATATGCAGGAAAATAATCAAAAATGTATTTTAATGCTCTCATTTCTAGGTCACTATGTCCTGAACATAATTTAATTTCTCCTGATGGTTTGTGGTTATTATCATGAACATATTATTTTTCTGAGTTTTATAATACAGTAATCCTATCAAGAAGTATTTTAACTATGTGGGGCAATTTATTTTATACTAAATGGCTTAATGCTGCAGTACTTCATACTTAGACCTTATTTTTTTTAAATGGTTTTCTGTGACCTATACTATAACTGGGTCTCTTTCTATTCTCAGTGTGCAGCCATAAAGCAATTTTTTGCTGCCTCTATACTTTTAATGGCCTAGGAAACTGGTTAACCATTCATTTCAGTTTTATATCCAATAAATGTAATGAGTTCTAAGTAAAGGTCTGAGGAACACACTTGTGAGTAGGTGGACCTTGAGGTAAACATCCTGAAGTTTTGTGTGATTCTTGGTTTCTGGCTGCCCTCTAGGTAGGTAAAACACTGTATTTGTTATGAGTTTTTTAGAGAACACTGATTGATTTAACAGAGATAGATCTCTAAAACCTTATTAATCCTCCACTAACAAGGTGACGCTTTGCTTCTTAGCTGTCATTTTTAACTTGAAATCCTTCCCTTGACATTGTTGGATAGATTCTTTTAGGTAAATATGGATTTTTGAAAACATTGACAATATAAATGAAGATGGCTAAAAGATTGTGAAGAACAATATTAGTAATTTTGGGCAGGTAGTACTAATTATTGTTTTGTGAACAACTGAAAAAATTTATGGGTTCAAATTCTTAAAAAAAAGATATAAGCTATGGAAAGAGGTTTCCTAGAAATTTATCTGTCAGCTTAACGATCAAATAAAAAGTCATTTTGTATAATACTTAGTACTTGCAGGGCTGAAATTATAGCTCAGTTAGTAGAGTGCTTGACTCGTATGCACAAGGCCTTGGTTTCAATCCCTAGCACCACAAAACAAACATACAACAAAAACCCCCAAATACTTAGTACTTGCAAATAAAGGGTAAATCCTATTTTAATGACTTAGTGTAAATTGAGATTTCATTAAGTTTGAATCATGTTTTAAAATGGAAGCATATTAGCTCTGTGTGTTGGTGCATAACTGTAATCCCAGCAACTTGGGTGGCTGAGGCAGGAGGATTGAAAGTTCAAGGCCAGCCTTAGCAGTTTAAGCAACCTATGGTCTTAAGTGGAGTCTTAAGTGTGACCCTGTCTCAAAATAAAAAACAAAAGGGCTAGGGATGTAGCTCAATGATAGAGAGCCCCTGGATTCCATCCCCAGTACAAAACAAAAACAAAAACAAAATGGAAGCATATTACTATAGGTTACTCAACTTTACCTTGGAGCAGTCTCCATTCCACAAAATCTATACCCCATTAAAATCCCAGCCCTGGGCTGGGGCTGTAGCTCAGTGGTAAAGTGCCTGCCTCACATGTGTGCGGTCCTGGGTTTAATCCTCAGCACCACATAAAAATAAATAAAGATACTTTGTGTTTATCTACAACTAAAAAAAAAAAAAATTTGGAAAAAAACCTAAAACCCAGCCCTTTTTATATGCATCAGAGTGGAAAGCTTAAACTCATGTTTTTAAATTTCTTGCCTCCTGGATTAATAGATATTAACATATCTGTAGTATGAAATATCATATTGAATCCTTATTTACTCATTCAGTAAATGTATTGAGGCCCTACTATGCCAGGTACTTCATATGCCGTGATATTGGGCAAACATCAATAATACATCATGTAAGCAAAACAGAATCTATCCTGTGGTACTTACATTCTAGTGGGACGATGCAGACTGTGAAGAAATGGATTAATAAACAATGTATGAAGTGGTCCAGGTTTTGTGGAAAACAACTGGCAAAAATGTGTTTGGGGGTTGCTTCGGGGACATGAAAATTGGGTGTTAAATTGCACCTGATATGACAGTGGTAATTGATTAATTAGGCTATTTCTTCAAGCACAAAAGTTTATGTAGAAAATATCTAGTTTTTTTTTTTTTTTTAAATGGAAAGTCAATGGTAAATTTTGACTGGAGAAATATATCTTGTAGAACATATATATTGGAAGAAGAAAATGTGTCTTCAAAAATAAGGCTAGGGGCTGAGGATATAGCTCAGTTGGTAGAGTGCTGGTCTTGCATTCACAAGGCCCTGGGTTCAGTCCCCAGCACCACCAAAAATAAATAAATAAGGCTAGCTGGGGATGTAGCTCAGTGGTAGAATGCATGCTCATTGTGCACAAGGCCTTGGGTTCAGTCTTGAGCACACACACACACACACAACCTGCAAAACTAAAAACAGAAGGCTGTTCAACTTTAACATTAATTTGTGATTAACAAATAAAATTGATGTGACCCATGTGGTAATTCTTTGATGTGTGCAGATATTTGTTTGTGGTAAAGATCAAATGAGGCATCTGTTTTTGGCTAATTTTGTTTCTTCTCTTTTTCTCTGTTCTCTTTAGTGGAAGAATTATAGACTATTTTTAAAGCATAGATATGGATATGGTCATTCTTTAAAAAATATGTATTCTAGAATGCATATTTCTGTTTACCATTATAATTTCAGTTTTGGGTTCAGACCAAAACTGAAACCATTCTAGTATTTATGTTCCTGGAATAACATTATTTGTGTACAATTTTCTTACAGATTAATATTCTTTGTTTTCATATAAAATCATTTTTCCAAATATTTCTAAATGTTTACAGGTAATGTGAAGAATGTACATAAGGAAGAAAAGTCTTTAAGTCTGAGTATGCCTGTAATTACAGAAGAGGAAGAGGAGACAGAAGATTTTAGTGAAACAGGTACAGATGAAATTTTGTCAAACTAATGAAGGAAATATGCTCACAGATCATCAAGGTTTAGAATTCTTGGAAAACATGACAGTTGGCTGTGTGTTCTTGTGATCCTTCTGTCTTGGCTCTTGAGGAATTTCAGTATTAATCATACCATTAATATGACACTTTGAAATACAATAAATGAATGAATACAGCTATCTGTTAGGATCCATCAGTTTCATCTTGTTAGAGAAAACTGTGCCAGACCTCTGCTCTGTCATCTGGACAGAGTTTTCTTGGCTTGCTGTACTTTTCATCCTTGTTCCACTCTCTTCTAGGAAACTGTTTCTTTTTTGTCCTATTTTTTTTTCCCTTTCCCTGCCATTCCTTTTGTGTTTTTCCTTGGTGGAATACACAGTCTTTCCTAATTTTCATGTTTTTGTGTCTTTTATTAAAAATGGGTGATACTTTAAAGCTATTGATTATGACATCTGCTATAGTAGCCAGAAAGACGTATGATACTAGTGTTTTGGGTTATATTTTCAGGTGTAATTGAAATTTAAGCCTTAGACATTTAATCCCTCATAGCATTGGCCTAGACATGTTTCAAATATGGCACCCTAGGTCAACGCTAATTATAGGGAGGGCAGACCTCTATGAAACATCTTCAGAGTAACTTACTAAATATTAAGTAGCATTTAGGATGACTAAGATCCATTATCTCAATAGATTGGCATCTCAATGAGATTGAGATATTACTGTCTCAATGGAGTCAGTGAGTTTTAAATTGCAGTATTACTTTGAAGAAGAAAATTCATGTGCATGTCAGACTTCAGATTTTTGCATCTTTGCTGTGAGGGCATTCTTGCATTCTACCAGTTAAATGGCCATATAGTTTAAGTGTATATTATTAATTACTATCATTTAAGTGTCAGTTTTTTTCTTTAGAACTGACTAACTTCTTAACTTTATGTCTTCAGAGTTCACTGTACCCAAGAGGAAAAGAAAACACTGAATGAAGAGCCTGATGTAAAGTTTTACATTTTGAGCTTTCTGACAGAAGAAAAGGTTTATATTTTGTGAATAGGAGGACTACCAGTATTGAAAATAATTCTTCTGGGAAACAGTAATTTCTTTGAAATGGGAATATCTTATCATAGTTTAAGAGTTGGACTAGGAATTTACTCTGAAATTTAATTTTTAATGTTCTGTTGTTATAAAATCTATATAAGTAGAGATAAAACTTGCATTTAGAATATAATAGAAATAATCCTGTTATTTGCAGATTATTGCCATTTCCTATAACTTTTTGTGATAGCCTACTGTCTCACAATTCTGATAATATTAACTTATTTAAATTTTTTATTGAAATATGAATATTTATTACATATAAGTGAATTTTGTATCTATTATATGGTAATAGATTTGTATGTGATGTGTATTTACTAGTTTTTCTGTTGTATGGTTAAGTTCAATAAAAATTTTGCCTTATTTGCTTTATTTTTTAACAACACTTATGAAGTTCAATATCAAATATGAAGCTCAATAGCTTATGTGATTTAATAACTTAAGTTCACAACTCATTTTCTAATTCAATTAATTTTTTTTTTGGTTGGGGTGTACTGGGGATTATTGAATCCAGGGGGCTGAACAACTGAGCCACATCCCCCAAGCTTTTTAAATATTTTATTTAGAGATGGGTCTCACTGAGTTACTAAGTTCCTTGCTAATTTACTGAAGCTGGCTTTGAACTCTCAATCTTCCTGTCTCAGCCTTCCAAGTTGCTGGGATTACAGACCTAATTACATATTCTTTAGTGCTTGTTTTAAAGCCCTCCTTAGTCAAATAAATACGTGTATGCATTCATCTATGTTTGTGTATATGTGGTATATATGTACATTTGTGTTCATATAGATATAAAGAGTAGTCAATAAACTATTTAATCATAATACTTAAGTATTATTTCTAATAAAACCTTTAGGAGTAATATAAAGTTCAGAATGTATCTCTGGTACAGAATATTTGGTAATCACAGAAAATATTTCTATAGCTTCATGAATGGACCACTCTTAATTTCTTATTGCAGACATTTAAATAGAGATTGCTTGAGCTATGATATTTGATTGCTGCCAGTAGCAGATCATTTCCATACCATGTGATTGGTTCAACCTGACTTCTGTTGATTATGCTTCATGTTGTTTTCCACATTGTAAGTTAGGAATTAAAGTCTTGGTTGAAGAATAAATCCAAATCTGTGAGTGTTCTGTGGAGTGAAAATGTATATCTTGTATGTAATCTTTTTGCATTAACATACTAATGCTGACCCTAATAAAACTTTTGTTTATTAAAATTCACGCTATTGGGGCTGGGGATGTGGCTCAATCAATAGAGCGCTTGCCTGGCATGCGTGCGGCCCGGGTTCGATCCTCAGCACCACATACAAACAAAGATGTTGTGTCTGCCGAAAACTAAAAAATAAATATTAAAAAATTCTCTCTCTCTTTCTCTCTCTCTCTCTCTCTCTCCCCTTTTAAAAAAATAATCAAAAAATTCATGCTATCATATTAGTTACTAAAAGCAGGTGTTTCCCTTAACTGACATCAGATGTGTCTGGTAATAGTTGGGGCTGTTTTCATGATCTGGACATGGGCAGGGCTTCTGGGATTCTTAAGATTGGAACATCCAGTGTGGTTGTACTATTGGCCACTTTATACCCGGTTATTTGCTAGAACTTGTCTGATCATAAATATTTTTTAAAAGTATTGGTTTTCTTAGTTGTACATGACAGTAAAATCCATTTTGATATAATTACACAAACATGGAATATATCCTTTTCTAGTTAGGCTCCCATTCTTGTCATTTACCAGTATTGTCCAGCTAATGCACTGAGTTGCAATCTCTTTTACAGTAGTACTTATAAAATACAGGATGTCATTTCACTTGTACAACAAAGAAACTTTAGGATGGGATGTGCTTTGCTCACATTTATGAAGTTAGTAAGTAATGTGTTGGATATAAACCTAGAGTTCAGGCCTATAATTTCTTATCTTTTTATATAAGCCAACAGAAATGGAAATCCAGAGGAGTGCTTTTGACTCTAAGTAGTAAAACTAAAAAATGTCTTAAACAGTAAGGAAAGTTTATTTTAAGACTAGTTGAGTCCTAATACTAGGTGGCTTTGGCTTATATTGTTGCCTCATCATTTCCATGATAGTGTCATATATCCAGGTGTGTGTGTGTGTGTGTGTATATATATATATATATATTTTTTTTTTAAGAATATTTTTAGCTGTAGGTGGACACAATACCTTTATTTACTTGTTTATTTTTTTAAATGTGGTGCTGAGTCTCGAACTCAGTGCCTCACGTGTGAGGCAAGTGCTCTATCACTGAGCCACAACCCCAGTCTCTGGGTTTAGATTTTTAAGGAAAGCTGTATGTAAGAATATGGAACAATTTCACCAGCCAACATCCCAGATGCTAGCCAAGGGCCAACCTTGGAAGTCGACCTTTCTAAGGGCGGAAATCTCAGGCCTGCTGTGTGAACTTTATTTACAGGTTTATTTGTCACTGTTTCCAACAGTGTTTCATTTACCTGTTTATATCTCGTTTCACCTGTATTGGTTTTCTTTTTTATTGGGGGATGGGGTACCAGGGATTGAACTCAGGGGCATTTGACCACTCAGCCACATCCCCAGCCCTATTTTGTATTTTATTTAGAAACAGGTCTCACTGAGTTGCTTAATGCCTCATTTTTTGCTGAAGCTGGCTTTGAACTCACCATCCTCCTGTCTCAGTCTCCCAAGCTGCTGGGATTACAGGCATGCACCACCATGCCTGGCACTGTATTGGTATTTCTGTTGGATGAATCTGCATGTGAATCTGCTGGGTTAAACTATACATATAAAATTTTGTTAATTGCCAAATTTTTCTCTAAAAGAACTGTCAGTCTGCATTCCTATAGTATTTGCAAATTACTCCCATTTTCAATTTTTATGATTGTCAATTGAATACACCTTGAAGCTTAGCAGAACTATAGGTAAGAGTAACAAAATTGTGTTAAGCGAGTTATTACATAGTATATCTGACAGTGCAGTGGTTAAGCTAGAGAATTTTGTTGTGTATACTTTGAAGATAAAGTATGATTCACTTGATAGATTTACTTTAAGTGTGAATGAAAGTGGAGTTTATTGAACAGTAAATAAGACATTTATATAACAATGTTATCAGAATTAAAAGGTGATATTCAAATATAGCTTACCTATTAAGCTATTTTTAAATTACCAACTTGATTATAATAAAGTAAGTGCATTAAGTCATAAGTACATGATCTCAGTATTATTTATTTGTTTATTTATTGGTATCAGTGATTGAACTAGGAGTGCTTAACCACTGAGCCACATCTCCAGCCCTTTAAATTTTTTTTTTTAAATTTGAGACAGGGTTTGGCTAAGTTGGTTAGGGCCTCACTTAATTGATGAAATTGTCCTTGAACTTTTGATCTTCCTACCTTATCCTCCTGAACCACTAAGCTTACAGGTGTGTGCCATTGTATCCAGCTCAATATTAAATATTTATTGAGTTAGTGTTTTGTGGGGGGAGAGGTTTGTGGCAGTATATGTCAACGTAAGCTTTATTTTAAAACTATATACCACTGTACTTTCAGAAATCCCAATATGCGGGGCTGGTTATGTAGCTCAGTGGTTGATCTCTTTCCTACTATGCACAAGGACCTGGGTTGGACTCAATATTTAAAAAAAAAAAAATTAGTTTCTTGAAAAAAACTCTTGGAAATTGTAGTACTCTATGAAAAAAAAATTCATAGTGTGTTGTCTTTGTTTTCTTTTGTAGTACTATTATGAGTTCTATAATCCCATATGAGTTTATAACCCATCCCTGTTAGTACCTTAAAGGTTTTCTGACTGTAAATGGATATATTCAGTGAGGGAAAATTCCTAGTTTAAAGAGTTTGTCCCCCGGGACAGACACAGTTGGGCCATTTGTGAGCCAAAGGGAAGATAATGAAATAACTGGGCAAAAAGACTGTCTTTTTCAGAGATCTTCCAGAATAGTGCTATAATAGGCATTATAATAGCATTAAAAGCTTTAAATGGTACAGAATGATTTTGCTGGCTTATTTGGGAATATTAAGAACGGTGTAGGTGCACTGAAAATGCAGATGTGAATGTCAACCTTCAAAACAATTACAGCTGGAATAAGCTTAAAAAAAGTAGTCGGATGTCAGTTAAACCATTATTAGTGCTTAACAAGACTGTTGAGGCAATTTTCTTAAGTCATAATAATTGAAAGCTTATATGTATTTACACAGCTCCTCAAGTTGATGAGAAACCAAATTCCTATGGTTTGATTGACAGCTGAAAGAGACCCCGGTTTCCTTTTTCCAAGTCATTAGGTACAGTATATATCCTCTTCCCAAAAATCTACTTTGGTTAAGATGAAAAGATAACACACACACAGAGGGAGAGACAGAAAATCTTTGCATTGTCTTCAAAAATGAACTGGGGTGAAAATTACTTTCATTTTGATATAAAGAACCTGAAAAAATAAGCATCCTTACTAAATGCCTTCCTCACTTAGCCTTGATTCTTGAATTAAAGTACAATTTGAAGAATGCTTGCTTTTTAAATGGCATTGAGAGAACTCTGTGGGTGCTTAACTATTCACATTTCCATTTATCTTTTGAACAATTGTGTAGTAATTTTCATTGCGTTTTTCTTATTCCCCATATTAAAGTAAATGTCAAAGCCTAGACTTCAGGTTGTATAATCCCTTTTTATGTGGCATTATCTATGCCTGAATTATTTATTCTAATGTGCTATATTGCAAGTCTGGATTTTTATTTTTTTTAAGACAAATTTGGACAAGCTCTTTCAGGTTGCAAGGAACAAACGCACACTCACGTTACCTTAAGTGTTGGAGGCTTATTGTAAGAATACAGAGTCAAGTAAGGAAATGGCCTCATCAAAGTCATGGCTTCTTGGAGAGTTGGAAAATAATTTCATCATCTAGTGAGAAATAGAACTAGATGGCTGAGCTGTGTCCTCACTTTCAAAGTGGTTGTGCAGTGTTGTGTGGTCACAATATGTACCTTATTCATGTGTTCTCCAACTTCTCTGCCTACTTCCTGCTCTGCTACTTCTACTATCCTCTACTGTTCC
Organism: Marmota marmota marmota; assembly: GCF_001458135.2. NCBI lineage: Eukaryota > Metazoa > Chordata > Mammalia > Rodentia > Sciuridae > Marmota > Marmota marmota. Next base: position 1,452,287 of record NW_025999900.1, read on the forward strand.
CCAAAGAGGGTCTGATTGATTCTGTTCATTATAATCCCAAACAGAGCCACCTAGGTGGGCAGAGATTATTCTACTGGGTCATTCTGCTACTGGCCTCCCTTATGTCTAGTCAAATGGTTGGCTTCCCTTAACTAGGGCATATATCCCTGGTACAATCATTTGTGGCCTATGTACCACAGGGTACCACAAATTATATGGAAGGACCCATCTCTGGCAACTTAGAAGAGGTTGTGAACAGGGCAGACCTTAGAATCTCAGGGATTTCTCAGTGCAATCATGGATTTGACTAAAATCATACTGATGTTATACATTATTGTCAATATTGCAACTTCATTTTTAATCAGGTAGTGGCAAAAATATTCACTTGACAAATAGCAACATTGCATGGTGGTAAAGAACATCGAGTTTGGAGCCATATTACTTTGGGATTGCAATGTGCATCTGTGATTTAATAAAATTATCTGTAATAAGTTAGGGATCTATAACCTTAACTATAGTTACATTTTATCTCTTTCCATCCTTTCAGATGTTGTTGTCATATAGTACCTCAATATTATAAACTCCATCATATATTCTTATTCTTTAATAATATATAAGAATCTCCACTTATAACCTTATTTGCTCCCTTTATTCCTCTGTGCAAACCTGTGCTTTCATCTGGAAAAATTTTCTTTTAACCTGAAAAAACTTCTTTTATTATTAATCTCTTTAAACTCAGCTCTGTAGATACCATTTTGATCAGATTTTGTTTGTCTCCAAATGTCTACTTCACCATTTTTTAATGATTTTTTTCTGGATTTAGAATTCTAGGTAGACAGCTTTTCCCCCCCCTAACATATTAAAGGTTGTTTCATTGTTTTAAGCCTTCATTGTTTCTGATGAGAAGTTAGTTCTTATCCATGTAGTGTGTAGTTTCCTACATATGTGCCCTTTTTCTCTGATGGCTATTTTTTGGGATGGGGGTGTTAGATATTGAACCTGGAGCCTGGTGCATGAGCTATACTTCTCTGGGTGATTTTAATTTTTTTTTTAGCAATTTGATGTGATGTGCTTACTATGCTTTATCTTTCCAGTGTATCATATGTGTTTTTCTACACTGGTCACAGTTCTCTTCCTAGGACTGCAATTACATGTCTGTTAACTGCTTAGTACTATCCCAGGGATTGTCACCCACCCCCAATAATTTTTCTCTTTGGGCCTTAGACTGGATGATTTCTTTTATTTATTTATTTATTCTAATTTTTTATATATGACAACAGAATACATTTCAATTCATAGTATACAAATGGAGCATAATTTTTCATTTCTATGGTTGTACACAAAGAAGAATCATATCATTTATGTCTTCATATGTGTACTTAGGGTAATGATGTCCATCTCATTCCACCATCTTTCCTACCTCCATGTCCCCGCCATTCCCTTCCCTCCCATTTTCCCTATCCAGAGTTCCTCCATTCCTCTCATGTTCCCTGCCCCCCATTATGGATCAGCCTCCAGTTATCAGAGAAAACATTCAGCCTTTGGTTTTTTGGAATTGGCTAACTTCACTTAGCATGATATTCTCTAACTCCATCCATTTACCTTCAAATGCCATGATTTTATTCTCTTTAATGCTGACTAAAATTTCATTGTGTATATATACCACAGTTTTCTTTATCCATTCATCTATTGGAGGGCTAGATTGGATGATTTCTTATAACTTATCTTCAAGTTTAAAATCTTCAAGTTGATGGTCCTTTTCTTCTATATTTAATCTTCCATTAATCCCATCCTATAGCTTTTTAATTTTAGATGAATCATGTAATGTTTTGGATATGAGGTATCCTCCAAAAGCTTATGTGTGAGGCAATACAGAAATATTTAATGACAAAATTATTAGATTGTGGGAACTGTAATCAGTAGATTAATCTATCTGATGTATTAAGAATTCAAATGGACTACCTGGATTGTAACTGTGGGACATGGCTAGAAGTAGGTCACTGGGGCCATGCCACCAGGGATTATATATCTTGTCCCTGGCTTTCCTCTCTCTCTCTCTCTCTCTCTCTCTCTCTCTCTCTCTCTCTGCTTCACAATTGCCATGAACTGAGCAGCTTTCCTCTGCCACACTCTTCCACCATGATGTTCTGCCTCATCTCAGGACTAGAGCAACAAAGTTGGCTAACCATGGACTGAACCTTTGAAACCCTGAGCCTAAAAAAACTTCTTCCTCTAAGTTGCTCTTATCAGTTCTTTTGGGCACATCAATGAAAAGCTGACTAATACCAATTTCAATTCATAGTATGCAAATGGAGCATAATATTACATTTCTCTGACACATACCAATTTTCAGTTCTAAGATTTCCTCCTAGTTCCTTTTCATATCTTTGTTGAAGTGGCTCATTTACTTACCTAGTCTATCCATTTTTCTATATATTATATGTATTTATACCATAGATCATAGTATAGATACTACAGATTCGTACTATAGTATAGATACTGTAGATTTTGTTATCATGATAATAGACACCTGAGATAACTAATTTATGAAGTAAAAAAGGTTTATTTTGGCTGACAGTTTTAGACATTTCAGTCCATTATCAGTTGGACCTATTGCTTTGTGCCTCTGACATATCATGGCAGTCATGATAAGAGTGTGTGGCAGGGCTGAGATTATTGCTCAGTGGTAGAGCATTCGCCTAGCACACATGAGGCACTGGGTTCAATCCTCAGCACCACATAAAAATAAATAAAGGTATTCTGTCCATCTACAGCTAAAATAATTTTTAAAGTTAATTAAAGCCTTTATATAATTATATTTTCCATAGGCTGACGTTAAATACTGTATTGCTGTAGTAATTAAGTGGGCCATGCTAACATTAGATGACTACTTTTAGAAAAGAACTGCTCATCAGAGCTGTTGAACCTGAACTGCTTGTGGTGTATGTGATTTTAAAGAAAGGAATTTTGCTAAAGTTTCATAAACTGTTAACTCTTCTACTTTTGATAAATGTTTGAATGGCTGGTTTATCTCTAGTTTTGCATTGCATGATTAGTAAACTGCCTCTTTTACCAACTGTACACATAATTTTTATTGCCTTTTGTTAAATGAATGTGTTCTTTTTATGAACCTTAACTAGTTGCCCATAAAATTTACTTTTGTAGTGACTTTTGTGTTGCTTTTAAAAACCAAATACCCTGTCCTTTATGAGAGACTATGTTAGGAAAGACATCCTGTTTGTAATTAAATATGAACCAACCAATCAAAAGGTACAGTTTGTTTATTTTAGTTACCGTAGACATATAATAAAATATTACATTGCTAAGAAAATCACCCATATACACGTTGGACCAGTAAATAATTCTGTTACCCTTCTTTTTAAAAAATACCTTAAATTTGCCAATGTGATGTGTTCACAAACTACATTCTACAGACTTAGGACTAAATCTTTTTATAATGTTTCTAGATCTCCATAATTGGGACTTAATTGCTTCAAAGAAGAAAATGAGAAATGGAGAATGACTCCTCAGGGCTGTAAAGTCAGAATCTCATTGTTCTTTGTAGATTTATATATTTTTTCTGATGTCAACTTTCAATAAAATGAAGAAAGTAGCTCTAGCAACTTCTATGGTCTGAGTGGCTACAGGAAATGAAATAAGGCAGGCATAGTCTTTTAGGAAGGTCTCCTTAGGCCCTGAAATTTTGGTACCAAGAAGGGTGATGGGCTAGAACATGGCTCCATCCACTTGGTTTTTAATTTCATCTGTCCACCTATTTTTTTTTATGTTTTCTTGTCTTTGATCAGTTTTTCAACTTCATTATTAGTATTTCAGGCACAATCAGTTTATATTCTCTACCTGACCATTTCAGTTTTGAAGTTCAGTAGGTCAGTCTTTTATTTGTTGTTCTTAACCTTAACTTCTGGTAATTCGTGTCCTTGGTGAATTTAGTAATTTTTATTGAGAGTTCAAATTTCCTTGAACTGAGTCCTGTGGACCTCATTTGGGATGTTTTTCCTTTAGAGGAAATTTATGATTGCTTCTGTGGTGATCCCAGAATACTGTTGTGCTGGCATTTCTGAAAACCTTCAAGTCCTGGGGTCTCAGGTTAAGCTCCAAGATTGGTCTCTTGATTGCAGAAGTAATAAGGTCAGCTCTACTTCTCTGGTCTCCACTCTGCTTGCTTACAACTTACTGTCTCTTGCTCTGGTTTCATCTCATTGTTTTCTTTTTCCCCTTGGAGATTCTTATATTTTCTAGTGAGCATACAAATGCACTGAAAATAATTTTTGCAGTAATTTTTTTTGTGGTGCTGGGGATTGAATTCAGGGTCTTGTGTGCATACTAGGCAAATACCCCACCACTAAGCCACATTCCTAGCCTGATTGTTCTTTTTAAGCATAATGAAGAACAGAGAAATGGAATGTCCACTGAGAGGTGGAACATGAGATCAAGAGGTCAAGATGTTTCAACATTTAGAACATAGAATCACAGAGATTGATACAAGAAATGAGTTACGAAAGCCACGATTTTTTTCTAACTTAGATTAATATCACAAACCAGCGTTTTAAAACCTATTTTCATGTTCCCTCACTCTTATCCAGTGCTATTCTCTTGTGTCAAATGGAAAAAATCCTTAGAGGTAAAGTAGATGTTTTATTTTCTGACAGCCATAAATCTTTCCCTAACTAGTAGGAGTTATTCTTTAAATAAAATGTGGCTTTGAAAAAATTGTATCCTGTTATTTTAGCTAAGAAAAATCCAATCTTTGCCAAAGAATTGAAATTACTTAGCCTGTAAAAAAGAAAGTAGTTATGTGGTCCCCTAATTCTTGGAGCTTCTTATTACTGCTGTGGTCTGAATGTTTGTATCCCCCAAATTCATGTGTTACAACCTAATTGCTAAGATAATAGTTTAAGAGATGGAGGGTGGAGCCTTCATGAATGGGATTTACAGGGAGGAATAGGCCATTGCTCTTGGATTCTATTGTTTATAATCACCCTGTTTATGGCATTTTATTATAGCAATCTGAATGAACTAAGTCAAGTATTTTACAGGACTTAGTTATGGAATTGTGAAAACAGAATATAGTCCTTTATCTTTATGAAGGATACAAAGATAAAATGGGGCCGGGGTTGTGTTGTGGCTCAGTGGTAGAGCACTTGCCTGGCATGTGTGAGGCCCTGGGTTCGATTCTCAGCACCGTATATAAATAAAATTAAGATCCGTTGACAACTAAAAATATGTTTTAAAAAAAGACGAAATGAACTTCCATTTTTACAAGACCAGTGCTCTGACCACTGAGTTATGGAGCCCAATTACTGTTGGACTTTGATTTTTAAATGGCTGCCTTTAATTAGATATAAGAACCATTTATTGAAAAAAACAAAAAACAAAAACTGTTAATACTAAATTTGCTTCCTAGTAGTTGCCTCAATGTTTCTGTCTATGGTCGAGAAGACTGAAACAGGAACTCCGAAGTCTGAAATTCCAGGTGCTGTTGTTACCCTGTAACCCACTGCTCTTACCAGGGCCAGAGGTTTTCCAATATTAGCATCTCTTAGGACACCTGGGAGCATGTTTAATATGCAGATTTAGAGTCCTATTACCAGCTTCCAAGCCAGTATATAGTTGTTAAGGTCTAAAAATCTCATTTTTAACAAGTTCTCGAGGGTGATTCTGGACTAATGGTCTGAGGCCAATATGTGGTTAAAATTGGCCTAGGCTTGCCTTTTCAAAAGTAGCAAAAACCTCCTATGATGCATTTCTTTGGCCCTGCATATTCCCTCCTTCAAGAATACTTGACCACAGGGTAAATATCTTGCTTGAGATTTTTAACTATTATTTCTATAATTATCGGTCTTTTTGAGGGGTGGTTTTGTTTATAGAGCTGGATATCAAATCTGGAGCCTTACATATGCTAGACAAGTGTTCTACCCTCTATCACAGGGCTGTACTCCTAGCCTCCCTCCCTTTTATTCTTTAAGTGCTGGGATTGAACCCAGGCCTTTGAGCATGCTTGACAAGTGCTCTACTATTGAGATACACCCCCAGCCTCTAACTGTATGGCTTTTTGTGTTTGTTTGTGTGTGTGTGTGTGTGTGTGTGTGTGTGTGTGTGTGTAGGGGTGTACTGGGACTCAAACCCAGGACCTCATGCATGCTAGGCAAGTGTTCTACCACTGAACTACCTCCCCAGCTCGTGTGTGTGTGTGTGTGTGTGTGTTTAAATGAGGACTATTTTTTGAATGACTGCTAAAATGTGCTTTTTATTTTATTTTTTTAAAGGCTGCACTTAACTCACTATTAAGGAAAAAAAAAAAAATCAATGCATTATTCACACATACAAGTTCTGAACAGCAGGAACATCACTATGACCTGTTATTTGTCTTTCTCATCTCCCACTCTTCCCTAAAACTAGTTCCCCCTTTTCCTCATTTAAATTCCCACTTATATCTCTTAAAGACATGTCCTATCTTTACATGTATAGATCATTTAAGGGCATCCTGCATGAGGAGACAGACAACCATGAATTCTTAGTTTTCTGGGTTTAGGCCACAGAGTCTCTGCAGTATCTTGGAATGTTACTGCAAGGTCAGGACCCAGACCCTGCCTTCCACCTTCTACACTAGAATTTCACCTGATTAGTCCTGTCCTACTTCTGTCCATTCCCCATGTGATTTGCAAGGGTTAAACCAGAATATAATATCATTTATTTTCTTCTGGCTATTTTTAAAACCCATATGTCTTTATTGCCATAGTTTATGTCATATATGAATACAAATATATGAATCCAGAGGCTTGGGACATATACACAGACACCATTGCAAAGAAATGCAAACACCTAATGAAAATCAAAGATAAATTTTATAAAACAATCTATCAAAACTCCTGCTTCAGTGGCAGATAAAAGGCTCAGTAACTCACACACAAATCATTATTAAAATAACTTCTTTATTTTCATCTACTGTAACAAAGAGACAGGCAATAACTATTTTGACCAGAAATAGTTCCCACAGTGACGTAGACCCACTGAGCAGTGGCTGCAGCCCTTTACCCTCTCTTGCTCTCATATTATGTTTATAGCCAGAATGTTGACAGAGTCAACAGGATGTGGTAATAGGTCAAAGGCAAGAGAGCTGACATGGTGACTTCCATGCAGTGTATGTGAGAGATATTTGTTGTGCCTTATTCTGGAAGTGAACTCAAGCAAGATGGATGATGACATCTAAATCACAATTATGGCCAATAAGGACTCAAAAGAGCCTTGCAATAATCAAATAACTTTAGGGAAAACATTTGAAATGCAATTGCTTGGTCCTGTTCTTCCTCTGTCCTGCCTCCCATTATGTATACAGCCCTGAGAGAGAACATTCTCCCAGACCATCTGAGCATGTCCTCCTACTTGTAAAGGTCTCCAGGCTCTGGGCCCCTCAGCATTCTCCCTGTCCCTCCTCATTCCCACTGTGGCTTTTCCCATCCATCAAGCCCTCTTGAGCCCTGTGGCTGGCTATTTGGGGATATAGTGATTTAGAATTTTCAAGTCCTATCTGAATCCATTACTGGCTCTCAAATGGTTGCCTTGTATCCTCTGTGCCTGGGGCCCAATCCCTCACTATTGGCTAGAATTTCTTTTCATCTACTGATCCCTTTCATTCTCTCTCATCTTAACAGGCAATCTGAGTTCTAAGTTCTCCTAAGGTCTAAGTTTCCTAAGGTCTCAGCCTCATTTCTGTACACCCTCTGTTTTAGTCAGCTTTTTCACTGCTGTGACTAAAAGACCTGACCAGAACAATTGTAGAGCAGGAAAAGTTTATTTGAGAGCTCAGAGGTTCACAGGCGTTAGTCCATAGAAAGCCGGCCGCATTCCTTGGGGCTCACGGTGAGGAAAACATCATGGCAGAAGAGTGTGGCAAAAAGAAATCAGCTCACATGGTGATCAGAAGCAGAGAACGAGGTCTCCACTTGCCAGATACAGATATATACCCCCAAATCACGCCCTCCAATGAACCACTTCCTCCAGCCATACCCCATCTTGCTCCAGTTACCACTCAGTTAATCCCATTAGGGATTAATTCACAGATTAGATTAAGGCTATAGCCCAATCATTTCTCCTTCAAACCTCCTTGCATTGTCTCACATTTGAGTTTTTTCAGGACACCTCACATTCAAACCATAACCACCATCATACTCCCTCTTCCAACCATGAAGTCTTTTCATATCATTCTCTTTCCCTCAACTGAAAACAGCTCATTCTTCCCAACGTGAAACTCTTGCCTGTGCAAGCTATGTTAGTCACTCTTACCCAACACCTATTCCCACCTTTCTTTATATTTTAGATCTTTTCTTTCCAATGGCTCTTTTTTTTCCCTGTGTAAGTGTACTAGAATTCTAGCTTGATATTGACATGTATTTTTAATTCTTGTTATGTAATTTCATTTACCAGGTGCAATTCCTGTCTAACTAGATTTTAATGTTTAAGGGCTTAGGTTGTGTGAAGAAACAAAAGACCCCCCAAATCTTGGCTTTTTGATTTCAAAAGCTGAGATTCAAGTACAAGCCATATAGATTTGCAGAAATGAAATACAAGATGTTTTTAAGAGTCTGTTTTCCAGTCCCTTAGGATATGGATTTCCTTAGCTATGGAGGGATCGTCACAGTCATAAAGGAGCAAAACCAATTGAGATTCTCTTGGGATGTGAGAAGACAATTGCAGACATTGAGGGAGCGTCCAACAGCCATTCCTACCCACTTCCATGCTGGCAGAATCCACTCTATGCCATCAAAGCTGAAACTTGCTTCCCATTGGAGAGAGAGAGAGAGAAAGAGAGAGAGAGGGAGGGAGGGAGAGGGGGGAGGAGGAGGGGAGGGAGGGAGGGAGGGAGGTGTCATAATTAAGGACTCCCCAATGATCTTAGAAGCCAAAACATTATTAGTTTCATGAAAATCTACATCTAGCAATGGCCATCACTGCAGTAATTATTCCGGATCCCACAGATTCTCAGCCTGAACCAGACAACATCAAGACCCATCACTACTGATCACCATGCCAGAGTTGGTTAACTGGTACACTATTGGTTGCTGCTGTTTAGTTTGCACACGATTAAATGCTAAATTATATTTGATGCATTACATTAAGATTCTAACTTTTTGGGGAAATGCCAGCAAACTACCTAACATATTCCACTTACATTATGGTAGAATATGAAGCAACTTTGCCATTAGTTCTACCATCACAACACTTCCATAGCTTCCAACCACTTCTGTTCCACAAACACTGAAGGCATATGATACACATTTGTTGTTAAAATAAATGAAGGCAAATCTGGATTTGAATTCTTGCTTTACCAATTTTCATCGCACCATCT
>NW_025999900.1:1461733-1463642 GCF_001458135.2 Marmota marmota marmota
GATGTGTATAAGAGACAGATATATATATATATATTATTTTTTATTTTATTTTTTTTTTAGAATTATTTGTACTTGGGGCCTCCACCTCTTTGAAATCTACTTTTTTTTTTTTTTTAACCCCATGTGACATCTGGCTCCACAGGAATAAACCTGCTATCCAATAGGTAACCATTCAGAAAACATTTACTAAGTATATACTCTTGAGGTGTTCTTCTTTTTCTAATGTGGAAAAGTAGTTTCAATTAATGAATAAAGAGCTTCACAAGTAGCCCAGTGTGGTGGTGCATGCCTGTAATCCCAGGCTCCAGAGGCTGAGGCTCTAGGAGGATCATGAATTCAAAGCCAGCCTCAGAAAAAGTGAGGCGCTAAGCAACTCAGTGAAACCCTGTCTCTAAATAAAATACAAAATAGGTTTGGGGATGTGGCTCAGTGGTTAAGTGACCCTGAGTTCAATCCCCAGTACCCAAAATAAACAAACAACACTTCACAAGTGTTTCACTGATCCTTTGAATGAGCCTGAACTCAATTGTCCCCCTTTAAACCACTTTAATTTCTTGCTTTGTGAGATTCAAATAGGTTCAAAATTCTGAGATCCTCCATAATGCTTTCCTCCAGCCCATTGCAAGTTTTTTTTGCCTTTTAGGGGCCTACCACAGAAGGTTATAGGAAACAAAACCCAGAACTCTCTGGTTCTTAACCTAGAAGTGAGCTTAAGAGTTAGCTGTGTTAAAACTGATTAAAACATGATGGAAGTCCCACTTCAGGTGCAATGAATTTATGGAGCCTAGTCAAAATATTGTCTTCCTCATCTGAGCTCTGTGGATTGATCAAGAAGGACTCCTGGGTAGCTCTCTGGTAGCTTCCTGAGTCTCCTTAGTCAAACAGCAGCTACTTCTGACTTTGCTTTACCCCTGGATCTTCTCTGTGTCTAGCCCAGAGCTGGGATGATGCCTACCAGGATCCTTGCAGATTGGGTTGAATGTCCATCTCTGAATGCATCAAGCGGATTGTGTTTGTAAGAAATAAGTAGCACTCCATGTACTTTGGGATATGTGTTTGAGCCATTTGATGCTTTGTGTAGGGATATGGTGATGGGGCTTCTTATGTACTACTGTCTCCTAATATACTAAAAATCCACCAGAAATTGGTTTCTGGCCTTCACGAAGATGTATAGGATACAGATTTTACAGGTAGCTTCAGTTCAGAGTCCTTCTGAACCATGATGGCCTGTGAAGCACTTTTTTTCCCCCCCCCCCATTCAAGATGGCCCTCTTACACTAGTCAGCTGGCAGGGCTGGGTTCTGGCCCATGATTATCCAACAATCAGGTGGTTCACTAATTGTGAGCCAATCAGTCAGTCATATATTCACTCATTAATTCATGCGGGTAGCCAGTTATAAAGTCAACCATTCACCCACCTTCTAGACATCTTGAGAGCCTACCATGTGTCAGGTACTATTTTCACTTGGGACTTAAAACACAGGGTGACACGAGGAGCACTGCACCCTTGCAGCCTACCAGGATGGTGGTGAGCAGTTTTTCAAGCGTTCTGTTGCCCTGGAGGGTTAGTGTCCTGCACCTGGGTGAACCTTGTCTCCCACCCCCAACTTGTTTCCTGCTTTGCTCCTTTCAGTCCGGGCTGAGCATTGACTCTTGGATTTCAGCCCCGCTGGTAAGAGGCTCCAGATATGGGCCAGGCGGAAAATCGGAGACAAGAAAACAAGTATGTAGCAGGGGAATATAGTGGGAAAGGTAGCCAGATGAGGCGATCCTGGCCAGAGCGTTTCCAAGTTGGTGCCTTCATTGTTTTGGGGGTAGGGAAGGAAAGGAAGGGCAGATGCTGCGAGGCTGGGAGGGGTAGGTCCAACTGCTGGAGCCGGGGCTGGGCTCTCGGGGCGCGGGCGGCGTG
>NW_025999900.1:1464495-1494984 GCF_001458135.2 Marmota marmota marmota
GAGGAGCGCGCGCCGGCCAGGCTCCGCGCCTGGTACCCCAGCCGCTGGCGGCCGCCGGGCAGCCCCTCGCCCAACCATGGCGACTGACAGTAAGTGCGTTCCGGCCTCAGAGGCCGTGGGAGGCCGCGGCCAGGGTGGGAAGTTGTCTTTCAGACGCCTGCCTTTGTGCTGGGCTCGCGGGAGCAGCAGCCGGGTACTCCTCTCCTCCCGGCGGGCCCTTGCCCCCCGCGCTCATCACCCTTTGCTCCCAGGCAGGACTAGAGAGGGCGGGAGGGATGTGGTGGAAGGGCGTGCGCCAGGCGCCAAGGCGGAGGGAACACTCGATGCCATGGGGTAGCGGGGCCTGCCATCTCAGCCGTTTGGGGGCACTGCCCCCAGGCCCGGAGCCAGTCTTCAGGGATCCCTGCCACGAAGACACTGCGAGTTTTTGGAGCTGTGAGTTCAAGGTTCGCCTTGAGTTCTGGGTTGGGTTTGTGCACCCGCCTTCTGGGGATCAGGATGGCTTGCAATGCCACAACCCCACCAGGGTTATGTTCCCCTCTGGGCAGCGGAGGGCCAGCTAGAGACCATGTCTGGCTACCATGGACAGTGAATGAGAAGCTCGCGGAGACTTCAGGTTGAAAATCAGAATGGAAGTGTTGGAAGGAGCTATTCGGCCTGTCTTTGGCTTCTTAGAACCTCTGCTTTTTTGGCTTATGATTTAGGTTAGGTCCACATCTATGAAAACTGATTAAGTTAGATGTAGCTGAAGCTAGATGTGTTAGTAAAGCCTCAAAGGAAGTTCAGGGGAAAACCATTGAGTCACACCTGTCCCATACCCAGCTCAGGCCTATCACATTTTAAGGGCGCAGGAGAGACCATTTGAAAGGTGTTTTGAGACATGAGATGGAGCAGAGATGGGAAGATGAGGGTCAAAATTTCTGCAATTAATTATTTTTCTTTAAAATTATTAATCAGCCAAGAACATAGTGCAAAGAGCATGGGTTTTGTAGTTGAAACGCATGTATTTTATATTCAGAATTCACTAGCAATGGGATCATGACACTGTCCACAATTTCTCTACTGAAAACCCTGACAGCTGTCATATCTCAGGTGATGGTAACACAATTGGCTCTCCCTACCTAGCAGTTGCTCTCCCTCTCCCCATTTGCCATAATTTTTCTTGTGTGAAGATGCCAACATGCTCTCTCCACTTTCAGGTTTAAAAGTATATAACAGTTTTTACAATATAATCAGCTAATATGGGCCAAGCTTCCCTTTTTCTCAGTTCTGCTCATTTATACGAAGAGTGGTCTAGCATTTTTTTCCTAGGAAAAGAAATTTTGGATTTGAACTTTTATTAACTAATTAAAACACAACAAACAAGTAGATAATTAAACTTGGCCTTATTCATATATTTCTTAGAAACAATAAATGGTAAAGGGACTCAAACAGGCAGTTCATGCATTCCATGAATGCAACGGACAGTTCTTTTTTTTTTTTTTTTAAGTTTTGGGTAAAGATGATGCATTTGGTATCCTAGAAAAAAATTTGCCATGTTTCTTTTTCAATTGAGATAAATGTTACTTCTACTTCCTTATATGGTATGTTCAACTCTACGGAAGAATCAAACTTTATGCCATTAATTTTTGCTTATGAAAAAATTATGATATTTGACCAGCTTAGCTCTTGAGGTGATTTGGGCCCAATATTATGTTTACTCTCAGCTGAAATGGAACTAGAAATCAGATAGGTTTCCAGAGTTTAGAGAACAGTTAGTATTTGTTCTTATTTATAAGTAACAGGAAAGACTTACCATTTGTCCCTGTGGAAATGAAGAGAAGGCAAGTATTTTCAGTGAGTATTTTGAAAAATACCCCCCAAATCTTGAATGTATCTTCAGTTTAAAGTTCCACAACCTTCTATAGTTAGAATAGAGGTGATTCTATAGTGTAGAGCCCATGATTCCTTCTAGACACAGAGTTTTTTTAGTTAGCTCTATGGCTGGTGAAGTAACTCAGTGGTAGAACAGTTGCCTGGCATGTGTGAGGTCTGTGTTCTATCCCCAGCACAGGGAGAAATAAAAAAAATAAAATAAAAAGAAAGTTAACTTTGTTTTCCAGCCCTGGCTGCACATTAGACATATCCTTAAGAGCTTTAAAATATACATGGACATCAGTATTTTTTTTTTTTAAATAGTCTCAGACTTTCACAGGCATGCAAATCACCTGAAGTGCTTGTTAAAAGAACTTGCTGTACCCCACCCCCAGAATTCCTGATTCAGTAAGTCTGAGTTATGGTCTCATAGTTTATATTTCTAATAGCTTCCAGTGATATGAAGCTACAGTGCTCCTAGTGCTTCTTACCTCTGCAGGTGAGGGAATAGTAGATGACAGGCAGGTAGGGGTATACAGAGAGATGATAATTTCTTCTGAAGTCTTGTCATCAGACGGTGTGTATATGGCCTTTTTATGATAAATCAAACCTGGGTTCAGTATTGCCTAAGGACTACAACTGATTGCTTTTTTTTTTCTTTTCTATTTTTCTCCCCTCTCCCAAAATTTTCCCTTGAGGGAAAAATTGGCTTAAAGCCAGGCAAATTCAAATTCTCTCTTCCATTCCTTTCCTGATGGAATCCAGAAGGACTTTCTTTATGAAGGTGTTCTGAAAGTGTATATCAAATATAGAGATTTTGTAAAAAATAGTTGCCTATAAACTTATAATGTTCACAAAGAAGAATGTTGCCTACAGAAAATGTCTTTATGTCCGGACAGCAGGATGTCTAAGGGCAGGTTCCAGAAGAGAAATGAACTCCAGAGGCTTAGTGTGGTTTTCAGTAAGTTAGCATGAAGTATTAAGCAACTTTGTTCCAATGTGTAATGTGTTGTGGTAGTACTTAGGTATTTGAACTATGTTTTATGATTTCCTCAGTAGCAAGTGTTCCAGATAAGTCTTTGTTTCCAGATAGTAGTGAAGAATTTTTCTCTTTTTCTTCCATTTATGGCATTTGTTGAATTATTAATACTTCTTTTTATGGGTCTTTGTTTTTTAAGTCACTTGAGTCTGCTTGTAAGAATTAAATTCTCAGGAACAGTCAGGGATGTTAGGCAATGTTGGAAATAACTAACTATATTATGTCTCAGAAATCTTGAGCAATTCTTGAGTGGTTGTGTCTTGGGGCTGTTGCTGATGAACATTTGGTATTACCAGGGAGACATCTGGTTGCCTATGGTTGTTCCTAGTCTACTGGTTGATCTTGTGTCTTTTTTTTTTTTTTTTTGCCTCATCCATCCACAAATGGATTGTTGCTACCCCACAGGCAGTATCTATCCACTAGTAGCCATTCTATCCCTCCTACTTTCTAGTTGAGGGAGTTTCTTTTTTCCCCATCCTCCCTACTTCATCAGCAATCTTTGTACTTGATCCTGGAGAACGGAAGGAAGAGAGCCAAGGAGGGAAAAATCAAATGTAGAACCTCGGCAGGAAATGATGGGGAACCACTGCAAAATATTTGCTTGAGATATTCAGGATGTAGGATGTCTCAGACTTTCTCAGGCATGCAAATCACCTGAAGGCTGTAATTTAGTCATTACCATGATTTAGGATTATGGATTGATTAAAGGAAAATTGCTTGGATTTGAGCGAAAATGAAATTGAAATTCTTGAAATTTTTTCTAGTAATTATTAAAAAGGTTACAAATGCTGCTAAGTAAAATGTACAGAGAAGAAAGTTAGAAAATGATAATTTACATTAAAATGACATTACTCACAAAGAAGTGATATAATTCACAGAAAATATCCTTATGTCCTTATAAACATAACAATAGTATTGAATCAAGAAATAATCATTCATGGAGCACTGTGAATACAATACCACTTATACCAAAAATATATAGCCTGGTTCTAACCTTGAGAAAATATCAGAAATATCAGGTGAAAAATGCTACCAAGGACATTTGAATATGTGTTCTGTTTGGACAATAGCATTGTGTCAAGGTCAGATTTCATAAATTTGAAAAGGAATGCCTTTCTTCTTAGGGGAAACGGGTATAGTCAGGATGAGGGGGCATATGTCTGCAACTAAATCTCAAATGCGTTAGGAAAAGACATATGCATGTCTGTATGTCATATGAAAAAGAGATAAAGCAAATGTGGCCAAGTGTTAACATTTGGTGAATCTAGGAGTTCCTTGTACTATTCTTGCAACTCCTCTGCAAAAAAAAAATTTTTGGAGGAAAAAATGCTTATAAATGACAGAACTGAGATGTCAGCCAGTATTCTAGGCGTTATGGTCTAATACTATTGAGATGACTTTTTGAAAGAATAATGTTGAAGGACCCCCATTTGTAGATTCCTCATTATGGTTTGGGATGATAATATTCACAAAGCTTTATGAAAATGTCATATGGACACAAAAGAAAACAGTCTAATGAACCCTGAAGCACCAGAGTCCGCTCAACTGTAAGAGGTGTCAGCATTTCACCACTCTTGTTGCATCTCTTTCCAGCACCCTCCTAATTTTCTGGAGAACGTGTTTTGAAAGTGTCTTTATCACGTTATATTAACCACTGTCTCTTCAGCATGTCTCTGTGCACACTTACCCCCTGTAACTGCTAGGCTGTTATCCCACTGAAGAAAAGGACCCTACAATAAGAGATGATAGAATTCAGATATTATTAATGTCGTCGACTAGCAATCAGTGTTCTGAGAAGTGCATTGATTTGATACATATGGGTTATACTCTTGCTTTAAGTTTGAAAAGCTGACTCAGCCTGGGTAATTATAAACAGTGTAGAAGAAAAGAGAAGCTGCTTGTTCTCGTTTTGTTTTCCAAATTCTTCCTCCTGTTTTTTAAACCAAGAATTAAATTCTAGAGAAAAACATAAAGATGTGTCTGGGGACAGTATTCTGGACTGATTTACTCAGTTGGGATTATCCTATTGAAATATTCTGGAAGTATGCCAGAATAAACACTTTCATACTATTTGAGTAGAATTCCACTTTATAAATTTTCTGATTGGCATCTCTGAGTTGGTGAAACTTTTTCTCAACTGACTTAACTTTCTAATTGTATGTAAAACTTGGTCTACCTAGCAATGGGTTAGATCTCTTGGGAGGAGTAGATTTGGATGACATTTGTTGTTTTAGGTCACTAGGCTATCATTTAGTCATTACCATGACTTAGGATTATGGATTGATTAAAGGGATGCAAATGATGGTAAAATTCATTAACAGGTATTTCTAGTGTATTAGGGAGATACCTGAAGTACACATTACAAATAAAATTCTTAAGTGCAGTTGTCTTTCATTAAGGATTATCCACACCTGACTTTTTTAGATTTTTAATTCATTTAATTTTTAAAAAATTTTAATTTGTTATATGTGACAACAGAAATACATTACAATTCATATTACACATATAGAGAACAATTTTTCATATCTCTGGTTGCACACAAAGTAGAGTCACATCCTTCATGTCTTCACACATGTACTTAGGGTAGTGATGACCATCACATTCCACCGTCTTTCCTACCCCTATGCTCTTCCCTTACACTCCTTTCCCTTTTCCCCTTTGCCCTATCTAGAGTTCATTTAATCCTCCCACCTCCAGCATATTATGAATCAGCATCCCTAAATCAGAGAAATCATTCGGCATTTTGTTTTTTGGGATTGGCTAATTTCACTTAGCATTATACTCTCCACCTCCATCAATTTACCTGAAAATGCTATGATTTTATGCTCTTTTAATACTGAATAATATTCCATTATGTATATATACATCACATTTTCTTTATCCATTCATCTATGTAAGGGCACCTAGGTTGGTTCCATAGTTTAGCTATTGTAAATTGTGCTGCTATAAACATTGATGTGACTGTTTTTTAAGCCAAGAATTAAATTCTGTATGTTGTTCTTAAGTCCTTTGGGTAACACATCTGATTTTAGGTAGTTTACATTTATGGATGAATACCATTCCTTTAGAATATATTTTCTTTTATTACCAGACTAAAAGATCCTCTGGATTCTAATTTTAGAAATGCAGTAAGTCACATTTATAGTTTGACTCACAATGGAGTGGAGGTTAAGAGATATACAATGATTTTACCTACCTTAACATGAAAATTCCCCTTATTTATTATACCATAAGCATAATCTATTATCAATCTCAATTAGGTATTCAATTGCCTTAGCTCAGAAATTTCAGAAGACTGGTTAACAGTGTGATATGGTAGAATGAAGTTCAGGCTTGGTTTCAGAGGTGCCTGAGTTTTGATGTCTGGCATTACTACTCAGTGGTTGGGTGATGGGCTCAGGTAGATTGACTTAAGTGAGGCTTTGGCTTTGGCTTATTCCATTTTGAGTAATTGCAAGAAGCAAATGAGATGGTACAGAGTAATGCCACGAAGAACACAGCCATTAATTCAGAAAACTGGTGAGGGGCGATGGGGGATGAAGAAAAGACAAACAGACATACATAGAGAAAAAGCTGGGGCCAGGTGGGACATCGTCCCCTGATGGAGGATGAATGATCCAGAGCTAGCTCTGCACATTTATTATATAGATTTAATCAAAAGGTTATTTGTGGGAAAGTTTTAGCAAAGCAGGCAATCTGAAGGATGCAGGACTGGCAAGACATTAGGATTATCATGTTATGTTCAGAAATCTCTATGCCCAGGAGTTGGTGCCTGAGCTCAAGTTCCTTACTGATAAATTTCTGTGCCTTTGTACAGAGCCTCCTCAGTTAGGCATCACCATAGCAACTGGGCCATCTTGACCTGTACCTTTGCACAGGAAGTTCCCAGTGCAAATGCTGCCATGTGGCAATCAGAAACCATGGTTCAAGTCACTGCTCTCCACAGAATAGGTGTTCAATAATAGGTGTTCTGTCTCCTCACCTGATGCTTTCTGTAATTTATAGCTCATATCACAAGAACAATCTGACCTTCAGAAACAGGGTGCCCAGTCACTGACATTTTTCTGTGTGAAGAATATAAAATTAAGTACACATGTTCTGTTAAAAATGTAAGACTCTAGGGAAGAGAATCTAGGACAAATCACCCAAAGGTGCAGAACTCAGATTTTAAATAGAAGTATTAATCATGATGTTTTTATCCCCAACACTAATTGTTTTGGGCAAGTGTGTTTGCAGCATCTATCATAAGCATATGAATTTGTGGTGCATGTGTGCACACTTAGCTTTTATTTAGTGGCCTTGGGAGAATTCAGTCATAGGCTTTTGAGGGGCTAGCACAGCTGCCTCTTTATTGAAGATCCAAGAGGATTCTGAAGATTTCTCTGCTAATTTGCATTTGGTGATTTCTTTTAGACTTTGTGGCCTAGCCTTCTCTTGGATGTGACTCATGGATAGGTGTTACACTGGAGAGGTGTGTTGCCCCTTCAGTGACCTTGGAAAGCTTGAGGGTATTGCTAGTTGTTCCATTATTGTGTTTTAAAAGACCTTAATCTTCTAGTAATGCCCACATTGCCTGCCTGGTGTCTCCACTGGTCCTGACCTCAGTCACCATAACAATTTCTGAGAGTAGCCCATCTTTTGACTGTGGCTCTGTTGGGGGCCTGCTGTTGCCTGTCTCGACATTCCCCATTTCTCCTCTTTTCAATGTGCTACCTCTCTGTATCTGCCAATCCGATTTCTCCTTTAGTTTTACTATTTCTTGGAGTTTGGGCTGAGACACATGGACTTTATTAATCTAAGATTTGCAGCATCCTCAGCAGCTTAGCTGCCTTCAGCCAGCTTACTCCTGATTCTCCAACAGGGAGGAGGGAGACTATAACTCTTCACCCCTGATCTCCTACCATCCTTCTCCTTAGATTTTTTAGAAGTATATTGCAGTGTCTTTCCTTACTGGTCCATTAGAATAAAATCAATTCTTAAGATTTTAGTGGTAACAATTCCAATCATAATGAAGTCATGTTTTTTCCTACAGTGTTTTTTTTTTTTTAACTCCTCTGTATTTGTTGTCTCTTGTTGCATAACAAATCACTAAGTGCATAGAAGCTTAAAACAACACAGTTTGTTATCTCATAGCTCTGTACGTCTGGGGTCTTGACTTCTGGGGGTCAGGGTGTCAAACAGGGTGTCAGCAAGGACTGTGTTCTCTTCTGAAGGTTCAACTGGAGAAGGTCTACTTCCACTCCCACAAGGGGTTGGTAGGATTCAGGTCTTTGTGGGCTGGTAAACTGAGGGCTTCAATTTTATACTGGCTATTGGCTGGTGGCCTCCCTCAATTCCTTTCTATGTGAACCTCCCCAGTATGGTCATTTGCTTCATCAAAGTCAGCAGGGTCATCTCCTAGGAAGCTTATAAATGATAAAAATCATGGAAGTGAGTGCCAAAGATTCATATCTGGGCTGTTAATTCAGAAACCAGACAGGGGGAGATGGGGGATGAAGAAGAGACAAACTCTGATGGAGTTTGACTGACTGACCAAGAGCTAGCTCAGCACATTTATCATATAGGTTTCATCAAAAGGTTATTTGTGGGAAAATTTTAGCAAAGCAGGCAATCTGAAGGATGGAGGACTGGTGAGACATTAGTGTCATCTTGTTTTGCTCAGAATTCTCTATTATTGAGAGTTGGTGTCTGAACTCAAGGCCTTGACTGATAAATGCTACATACCCTCTCTGTGCTGGCATCACCATAGCAATTGGGCCATCTTGACCTGCACTTTTGCACAGGCATCTCCTAGCACAAGGCAGCCATAAGAGCGTCAGAGGCCATGATTTAAATCACAGCTCTCCACGATCCCATCATCTTTGCTGTTTTGTTGGTTAGAAGCAAGTCATAGTTATGACTCTTGATTTTAGATGACATTGGGATAGTAAAGCCTGAAATACTTGCTTAGGTCAGAAAGGAAATTATTTTTCTTTTATATTTTTCATGGAAGCAAATGGATTTTTTAAGGTACACTGCTAATGTGTGAGGCACATTATAGGGATAGGATATTATTAGTTGTAGTTTTAAGGCTCTGTATGCTTGCATCATATACTATTAATGATTTAATCCAGTTATAACTATTTTCTTATTAAGAAGGTGACAGATATCTGGAAACTGGACAGTTCCTGACTGTCTCATAATATTGTTCTGAGTGACAACAAATTACTGATAAATTTTCCTTTTTATATTATTGATTTAGAGTTTAGAATATGAAACCAGTTTTAAGAGTTCGCTTAATGGAAAATATTGATTTTTATTGTATGTCTCTGTCTTGAAATTTTTTTTAAATAAAGTAGACTTTATTTTATTCATATATTTGTATGTGGTGCTGATAATTGAACCCAGTGCCTCACACATGCTAGGCAAGTGCTCTTCCACTAAGCCACAACCCCAGCCCTGTCTTGAAATTTTGAGCTCTTTGATTTTTGGTTGCTACTTGTCACCCAAAAGCTATTCTATGGTAAGAGGCATAACCAACATCATCAGCTGCTTACAATCAAGGTAAGACTATCCTACTCTTGTAGAATCCTGGAGACAAAAATTTTCATTTTTATCGATAAAATTAGCTTACATAAAAATGTATAGGAAGGCTACTGAAATTATTTTATTAAAAAGCATCCTTTTATAACTTTCTTTTTGAAGTTATTATCAACTCTCCCAATCAGAATCTATCACTCATTTTACCCATACCTCTTAATTATTTAGTTTATATGCACCTTGAGAGGAAGATCTACTTTTTAGTGATATTTCCTCTATTTTGTTGTCTGTTGCAGCAGCATGGTGGTATAGATACAGTAACAGCACAAATGTTCAGCAAGTTCTGTTTATCTGCTCTGAGGCACCTTGCCACCCTGGATCTCATTGTTGTTTTTCAGTGATCCTCAAGATGTGGCTTTTTGGATCTTGGGGACCCTATGAACCCAGAGGCTGGTGGTCCCTGATACTTTTTACATGGTCTGTGAGGCCAAAACGGTTTCCATAATAAGATTATGTTTATCCTTTTAATCTCATTTTCTTAAGTGTACATAAAAGTTTGCAGAAGGCACATGAGGGGCTATAATAACACCCTGCAGTCAATAGAATGTATGCTTATGTGTTCTTCTGTTTTAAACATATCTCAGTTTACATTTGAAATATGGTACAGATTAATAAATAAAATTCAAAATTCTAAAGTGCTTTGGGGTCTTTACATTTTTGAAATATATAAGGTCCTAACTAAGACCATAAATTTGAGAACACTGTATTACTTTGTCAAACGTTATTCTGGAACAAATCCTCTATTAATATCTTGAACAGCTGGGTATGATCCTTGGTTATCCATTCACATTTGAGAGTAAGGCACTGGTTATTAATTTTTTTTAGTTGTGGATGGACACAATACCTTTACATATTTATTTTATATATTTATTTTTATGTGGTGCTAAGAATCCAACCCAGTGTCTCACATGTGCTAGGCAAGTGCCTCTACCACTGAGCACTAGTAATTATTTGTAAGGGCTGCTTTATCTGCTGTATTGCTTTCAGGTGATTATTCAGAAATCTGTTTCATTGTGGGCACCCAGTTTTTGGTATTTATAGATATTTTTCTGGTTCCAGTAATTTTTTTTTTTTAACAGAAGAATATTTCAATTCCCTGTTTCTGGTTCTCTCTGAGAAAAGCTGTGTACATAAGCCTACCTGTTGTCATTTTGTGAGTTCAGGCAGTGAAGAGGCCTGGCTGTCTTCCCTTATTTGAGCTCTCTGTGAAGACCCTATTTTCTGTACAGAGCCTCATTTTGCCACAAGGTGATGCCTGGTTCCCAAACCCAGAGCCTCTGCTTTAGTTTTTCCCAAGATTAAACAGAGTGCCCCACATCAGTGCATTGATTAGCTCAGGTTACTATAACAGTTTTAGTGAGTGCTTGCATCATTTTGACCAAAATACCCAACAAGAACAACTTAGAGGGGAGAAAGTTTATCTGTGGCTCATGGATTCAGAGGTCTCCATCCACAGGCAGCACATAATGGGGAAAGGGCATGGCAAGGAACACTGCTCTGCTCATGGCAGCCAAGAAGCAGAGACAGTGGGGAAGGGGCCACAGGGAAGTTGGACCCCTTCAGGACATGCCTAGTAACCTGCCTCCATCAGCCCTGACTCACTTGCCTACAGTTTACACCAGTCAGTCCATTCAAATTAGGATGGACCGATTAGGTTATAGATCTCACAATTCAACCATTTCACCTCCGAACATTCCTGCATGAATACTGGAATTTTTTGGGGATACCTCATATGCAACCCATAATAATAACAAAATAATATTATATGAGTGGCTTAAACAAATAGAAGTTTATTCACATTTCTGAAGGCTAGAAGTCCAAGGTTGAGTACCAGCAGAGTTAGTGTCTGGGATGTTTCTCTTCCTTGCTTGCAGACGGCCACCTTCCTCTGTGTCCTCCCAATATGGAAGGAGAAACCTTTGCCATTTCTTCCTCTTCATATAAGCCACCAGTACTATTGGGTTAGGGTCCCATGCTTATGACCTCATTTAACATTAATTACCACCTTAAAGACCCTGTCTTCAAATATAGTCACACTCTGAGATCCTGGGACTTAGGACTTCAACATTTGAATTTGGGGGTACACGGTTCAGACCATAACATTTAAGAAGGGAATGTTCTTTGGCTTTATAGAGAGATTTCCCTCTCTATCTTTTCAAACAAGTCTCCTGTTTTAAATCCTCCTTTCTGCTCTTCTTCTGAAGTGATGGGTGATTTCAATTATGGAGCCATTCTGGGATTCTACAGCAGGAATTGGCTTGCTTGTTGTGTTATCTCCCTCCATAGGTACCTTGAAGAGAAAGACAAGTGAGTCTCAGTTTTTGCTATATCCTTCCCATTTCTAAAAATGTTTTAATCTTTCTGATCTGCTCTTGTTCCTCCCTTGCACTTTTTCCTCCTTAAATCATTTTCTCTAAGGAATGCAGGGATGGAGATAAAATCATGTGTTCCATCTGCCATTTTACACTGGAAATGAGTCATGGGTAGATATGCTAATGTTAACCAAATTTGCATTTCTGGGACAAGACCTATTGGTCATGACATTTTTGGTTATTACTCTCACTTTCTTTTGGGTTATTTATGTGCTTCTTAGTGTTCTATTTCAAGTTATATGTTGCTATATCTTGTATTTTTCAAGTGTTTGCAAATATGAATTATGATATACATACTTTTCATAGTCTAACTTAGCATCAAGATTTAACCCCTTCAATGGAATACAGGAACCTTAACACCATATGAACCCCTTTCCCCTTCCCCCTGTATTTTTAGTTATCTTATAAATTATATGCACATTCTTTTATGGACTGAATTGTGTACTTCCAGAACTGTTGAAGTATGAATTCTAGTACTTCAGAATAAGATCTGGAGATAAAGTCTTTGAGGAAGTAATTCAGTTAAAATTTACATAAAATGAGGTTATTAGTATGGGCCCTAACCCAATATGACTGGTGTCTTTATAAGAGGAAATCTGGACATAGATGTAGAAGAAAGATAATGTAAAGACCCAGAAGAAGATGGTCATCCACAAATAAGGGAAGAGTTCAGAAGAAGATGGTCATCAGCAAACAAGGAGAGAGGTCTCAGAAGCTGTCCCTGCTGGTACCTTGGTCTTGGACTTCCAGCCTCCAGAATGTGAGAAAATAAATTCATGTTGCTTAGTGGACCAAGGTCTTTGTTATGGTAGCCCTAGCAAACTAACATGCATAACTTTTTAAAAATTTTTTTAAAATATTTATTTTTTAGGTATAGATGGACACAACACAATGCCTTTATTTTTATGTGGTGCTGAGGATCGAACCTGGTCCTGCCAGTGCTAGGCGAGTGCTCTACTGCTGAGCCACAATCCCAGCCCCAACATGCATAACTTTTGCTGTCAAAAGTCAAAACATATTTTAAAGAGCTCAAATGGAGAAAAATGGTCTATAATGTTTACTCAAATACTTATTATCTTTGTGACTCTTCTTTCATTCCTGAGGATCCAAATTTCTCTCAGATTTCTTTCCCTTAGGTCTGAGGAAGTCCTTTAGTAATTCTTTTATAGTTGGAATGCTTTGTCTTCCTTCATCTGAAAATACCTTGACTTCCCTCTCATTCCTGGGGGACATTTTCACTGATATAGAATTTTAACTTGAGAGTTCCATTATTTTAATTATTTTTTGGGGTACTGGGGATTGAATTCAGGGGCACTGAGCTGCTGAGCCACATCCCCAGCCCTATTTTGTATTTTATTTAGAGACAGGGTGTAACTGAGTTGCTTAGCACCTTGTTTTTGCTGAGGCTGACTTTGAACTCACCATCCTCCTGCCTCAGCCTCCTGAGCTGCTGGGATTATAGGCATGTGCGACCATGCCCGGCCAAGAGTTCCATTTATTTTATCACTTGAAAAATGTTCCAGTTGCTTCTGGATTTCATGATCTCAGGTGACAAATCCACTGTCATTTGAATTATTTTTCTATTATTGATTGAATGTATCATGTGTCTCTGGCTGCATTTATGATTTTTAAAAATTGTCTTAAAAATTATATATATATTGTACATGGTAGTAGAATGTATTTTGACATATTACACATATATGGAATATGACTTCCCATTCTTCTGGCTGTACATAATGTAGAATTACATTGGTTGTGAATCAAATATGCACATAGGATATTAATGTCCAACTCATTCTACTGTCTTTCCTATTTCCACTCCCCTCTCTTGCCTTCATTCCCCCATGTCTAATCCAAAGTACTTCTATTCTTCTAACCCTACTCCTCCTCATTGTGAGTTAGCATCCACATAGCAGAAAAAACATTCGAACTTTGGTTTTTTGGGATTGGCTTATTTCACTTAGCATGATACTCTTCAGTTCTATCCATTTACTGGTAACTGCCATAATTTCATTGTCTTAGTTTTAGAAATTTAATTATGGTATATCTGGGTATGGAATTCTTTGGGTTTATCATGTTTAGAATTTGGGTAGCTTCTTAAATCTTAAGAGTTAAGTCTTTCTCCAAATTTGGGATTTTTCCTCTATTATTTCTTCAAATAGTTTTTCACTTCTGAATTTTGCTTCTCTCCTGGGATTCTGATGACACAAACGTTAGATTTTTGTTATTTTTCCACAGCCCCCAACTTGCTGTTCATCCCTTCATCCCATTTTTCCCCTCTGTGTTCTTCAGATTGGGCAATTCATTGATTTGTTTTAAAGGTCACTGATCTGTCATCTCCATTCTGCACTGAGCCCAGTCAGTGAGTTTTAAAATTATTACAGTTATTGTGTTTTCAGTTCTAATGTTTCCACTTGGTTGTTCTTTATATCTTTAATATTTTTCTGAGACTTATTATTTTTCCCATTTGTTTCAAAAGGATTTATAATTTCCCACTGAAGCATTTTTTATGATAACTGCTTTAAAATCCTTGTCATATAATTCTAGCATCTCTGTCCTCTTGGTTTTGTGTCAGTGGATTGACTAGTTCTTATTTGACAAATTTTTCTCTGTACTTTTTGTGGTGAATAGTTTCTTATTGTAGCCTAGATATTTTGAATATTACAAAATGAGACTGGTTCTTATTCAGACTACACTTTTGGAGGTAGTCAGTCTATTTAGATTTAATATTCTTGTCCTTACTAATGTGGGCTGTGGCTTAAATGTCAATTTAGCTTTTGTTGCCTTTGCAGTACTACAAACATTGCCTTGATTGTGTGTGTTACCCACAGGTAATTTGAAACTGGGTGGTATTTTTCATGATAGTTCAGTTCCCCAACTTTCCTTTATTGATTCAGGTTGATTTCATGCATAAACCAATTATGGGTATTTCCTAGAGTAAGGTGGATATATTCAAAAGTATTCTGTCCTGGACAGCTATTCTCTTCCTCCCATTTGTTACCTAGAGAGAATGGTTCTCAACTGGGAATGATTTTATTCCTTTAAGTGATCTTTGGCAATGTGTGAGAAAATTCTGATTGTCTCTACTGTGGCAGTTGCTACTGGCATCTAGTGGATAGAGCATGGGTATGCTGTTAAATATCTTGCACAGAGAACAGGTCCCTACAACAAAGAATAACCTGGCCCCAAATATCAATAGTGCCAAGACTAAGGAGCCCTGAGCTACAGAGAGTGGATTTTTAAAAAATTTATTCCATCTTTTCCAGAAATGAAAGTCCTTTCAGCATTTTAATATACTATTATTTTTTAGGTTTTGGCATCTTTTACTGATGAAAAATATAACTTGTAATTTATTTTTAGGTAAATTATCTTTCTTCTCTGGTTGATTTTTAAGATTTTCTCTTTTATTTTCATTGCAACCGTTATATGTGTAGGTGTACATTTGTTTTCATTTAGACATTTTTGGTTTTCATTCCCACCTCTCTCTTTAATTCTGGGAAGTTCTTAGTCATTGTCTTTGTAAGCATTAATGCTCCCCCATTCTTCATGCACAGATGTGTAAGATTCCCTCCCTCCTCCTTAGATTGCTTTAGATTGACATTTGTTGAAGCTTCTCTTTCTGTCGCTCATTGATTCATATTCATGTTCCTTTTCCCCGGCACCCCCACTTTCCCTTTTCCTTGTCTCCTCTCTCATAATTTATTCAGATTTGTCTTCTGCTTCAGTAGTTCTCTTTAAAACTAAAAAGTTCTCAGATCTAGTGTGCCGTTTAACCCATTGAAAGTTTTTCGTTCCTTTGGTAATAATTTTCATTTATAAATGTTTTATTTGGTTACTTAAAAAACTGTCCCTTTTTCATAGCATTTTATTCTTTCATTATGGTTTCTAAATTATTTTTAAGTGTGACTTTTCTAACCATTAGGTTTGACAATTGTTGCCAATTTTGGGGGTGTCAGTTTTGGGCTTTGCTGATTTACCTTCCTGATGATTTGTTTTCTCATGTGATCTGTGCTGTTTGATTTTGCTAGTTCATCTTCAGGATCCCTGAGCTGTGAGTCTTTAAGGAGAGATTCCCTTTTTTTATTTGGTGGTGCTGGGGATTGAACCCAGGACCTTGTGCATGCAAGGCAAGCACTGTACCAACTGAGCTCTCTCCTCAGCCCTCCATTTGTTTTTACCAGATCCCTAGGAATTGGATCCTGGAGCCTAGGATTACTGGATTACTTTTTTTTTTTTTTAATATATACTAACCATTCATCTTGGAGTTCTTAAAAATTTCATAAGAAAAAATTTAGATTCCTTATTCTGCACATCTAGGATTTCTATTTCTCATGGGTAATTTTTTTTTTCTTTTCCAATACTGGAAATTGAACCGAGGAGCACTCTATCTCTGAGTTACTTCCTAAGTGCCTTTTTTAAGTTTTATTTTGACAGTTTTTCACCAAGTTACTGAGGCTGGGCTATAACTTGTGATTCTCCTGCCTCCAGAAGGAACAGTGGAAAATTCAACCCTCCAGAAATTCAATATATGATTTGTATGAAGGATGTAGGAGTAAAGAACTTGGGCTAACAGACTAGTAATATGTTATGTCTGAGGTGACAGATATGCTGATTACCCTGATCTTATAAATCCTGATCTTTATAACACATTATTCCCATTTAACACATGAAGATTTTGAGGTTTAGGGAAATTGTCACAAATGAAAATGTCATTTGCTATAACAAAACATTTTCAATGGAGGCAGTGTGCTGATTTATATTTTTACAGATGGCAAGGAAAACAGTTAATAACCAGCTCTTTGAGTAGCACTGACTAGTACAGTGTACTATCTTGACCTGCCTTTTCCTGAGTACACTGTGTATATAATTTATCAATCACATTTTAATAGTCTTTAGGCTTTTTTAAACTGTCAAAAATATTGCCATTAATATTCTTGAATTTATCTTTTTACACTGTCTTCTTACTGCAGGTGTAGAACTGTTGAGTTAAAGGATTTCATATTTCTGTGTTGCCAAATGTTTCTTCAGAAAGTTGCTCTGATTTGTGTTTAGATCAGTAGTGCATTGATAACAAAATTCAGCATAAAACTTTCCTATAGAAATAAATTTCAAACTATAGATAATCTAACAAAAACCTTCTCTACCTGGAGCTCAGACATTTGTCCTCACTTTTACAACTTCTATATGTTCCAGGTGAATAAGACCCTCGGGCAGGGCCTCACACATGCTAGATAAATGCTCTCTCACTGAGCAATGAACCTGGTCCACACTCGGTGTTTTAATGACCCCTTCAGGTTAAGTCTTTTGTTTACAGAAGTTTGAGAACCATTGGGTAGAAGAAGCTTACCTTTATGTAATACAGAGGTCAGTCCAAGTCCTTTCTTTCATTTTATTTTTTATGGTATTAAAAACATACGCACATGCTGCAGATGATAAGCAGCCTTATGAAAAGAAAGCTGTCAAACTGAAGGAAAAATACGAAAAGGATATTGCTGTCTACCGAGCTAAAGGAAAACCTGATGCAGCAAAAAAGGGAGTTGTCAAGGCTGAAAAAAGCAAGAAAAAGAAGGAAGAGGAGGAAGATGAGGAAGATGAAGAGGATGAGGAGGAGGAGGAAGATGAAGAAGAAGAAGATGATGATGATGAATAAGTTGGATCTAGCGCAGTTTTTTTTTCTTGTCTATAAAGCATTTAACCCCCTTGTACACAACTCACTCCTTTTAAAGAAAAAAATTGAAAGGTAAGGCTGTGTAAGATTTGTTTTTAAACTGTACAGTGTCTTTTTTTGTATAGTTAACACACTACCGAATGTGTCTTTAGATAGCTCTGTCCTGGTGGTATTTTCAATAGCCACTAACCTTGCCTGGTACAGTGTGGGGGTTGTAAATTGGCATGGAAATTTAAAGCAGGTTCTTGTTGGTGCACAGCACAAATTAGTTATATATGGGGACGGTAGTTTTTCATCTTCAGTTGTCTCTGATGCAGCTTATATGAAATAATTGTTCTGTTAACTGAATACCACTCTGTAATTGCAAAAAAAAAAAAAAAAGAAATTGCAGCTGTTTTGTTGACCTTCTGAATGCTTCTAAGTAAATACAATTTTTTAATTAAAAAAACATACGCACATATATTTTAAATATATATGTTTATCTGGCAGATAGTAATTGTACATATATATGGGGTACAGTGTGTCTTTTTAATACCTGTATATAATGTGTAATCATCAGATCGGGGTAATTGGTATATCTGTCACCTCAGACATGTATTACTAGTCTGTGTTAGCCCAAGTTCTTTACTCCCACATCCTTCATATAAATCATACATTGAATTTCTGGAGGGTTGAATTTTCTACTTCTTTTTCCTGCTTCTAAGTATCTCTTGATGGCTCTACTTTACTGCTATGGCTGCTTTAGTCACATAATAATTATTTAGATAAGGAACTGAATCTATTTTTCTTAATTTATATAAAATCAATCCATTCATGTTAAAGACATTTGAATATGTAGAAATCAATTGTAGGGATGGAATAAGCTTGTATCTTGGTAACAAAAAGAACTTCAATTTGAGTATTAGACATTCCCATTCTAAAATCCTTTGGCCATTCCAGTACATTCCTTCACCATTCCCTCATTTTCCTTTGTTTTCTAGCGCACTTCTCATTGATTTTATTTTCTTCTGTAGAGTAATTTAGCTATTCTATTTGTTTTCTTGTAATAATTAGGTTTTTTTTTTTATTGCAGACAATAGAACCCACTCAGCTACCTTAAAAAAAACACCCAAAAAGTCAGATTTAACTATAGGGTGTATGGCAGCTCTAGAATTGATAGCTCTGGAGGGAAATAAACTTGTTAGCCACTCAATCATAGGTAACAGACATCTCCATTTATTTATGTTTAATTTCTTTCATTGGGATTTTCTAGACATCTTTGGATAAACTTTTATCTTTTTTCAGGTTAATATTTAATTTTCTCTGATGAACTCAGGCTACATTTCCTGGTTGCTGTCTATGGATTTTCATCTCCCCACCATCCCTTCCAGAAGGCATGCTAACCCTTACTGGAGCCAGGGAGGTGATCTGAGGTGTAAGGTGACATGTAAATGGAGTGCTGTTCTCCTTGACTGAAGCAGTTGAGCCTGCATTTGACGAAATATTTGACATTGATCTTACCTTTCCTTCTTCCTCTTCAGACGTTCTTTCTGGACTTGAGACTGAGGAGGTTTCAAATTAGACCTTTGTTCAGTGATAACTGTGCTGACAGTCAGGCCTACCCACAGGTGTTGGTCCTAATGGAATTGTACATATCCTCCTCTAAGGATGTGAGGCTGATCTTTCAGCAGGGGGCTAACTATCTATAAACTGCCCGGGTCTCACCAAGGCTCTTGGAGGGCCTGCCTCTGTACAACAGGCTCTTTAATAATAGGGGAATCACTCAGTAGGAAAGACCTCTAGAAACAGGCTTTCTAAGGAGCCCATGTTAACTGTCATCTGGATTCTCAACAAACCCTAGATTTCAGAACAGTCATGCGCTGGTGATAGCTTCTGGTGTGCAGAGTCACCCTGCCACCTTGTGGCCATGCTCAAGAACTGTACTCCACCCCGCTGTCGACTTCCATTCTACAGACCTGTGTCCTGCAAAGCTGGAATTGGTCACTCTGATTTATTTCTGCCATTGGTTCTTCGAACTAATGTGATTTGGAGAGCTATGTCTCATCTCAGTCCAAAAGAAAACTTTCTAATAACTTTAAACAAATATATCTGAAAGAAATGTCATCACCTATGGAATAACATAATTTTAGCATATTAGATAATGTGTGTTCAAATCAAGGCTGAGCCCATGTTATATTCCAATGCTATTTCAGGGATGCTGTGAGAGTTCCCTCAGTTTTACTAGGGATGGAGTGAGCAATATGTGATGGGTCTTAATTTTGTGTCACAATTCTGTTTTAGGTCACATTCATTTATTACTATGAATTAAAATAATTTAGAATAATTTAATTAAAATGATTTAGCTCCTTGAGTGGAGGGGAAAGTTGATCTCTATCATTATTGCTATGCCACCCTTTCCAACTCCATAGGATAAGGTAAGAATCTCAGGCCAATGCAGTGCAGTGCCCCATACATTTTGGGCAGGACCCAGTCCACCTGCAACAGCTGGCTCCATTATGCCATTGCATTTTCTGATATTCTGTAGCTGAGGACTGGATCCCCAGCATCTAAGCTGATGGATATATTTACACACTGTATTAGTAGGCTTTTTATTGCAGTGGCTACAATACCTGAAAAGAAGGACTTAAAGGAGGAAAAGCTTCTTTTGGCTCATGGTTTCAGAAGTTCAGTCCATGGTTGGTCAGCTCCATTGCTCTGGGCCTTAGGAGAGGCAGGACATCATGGAGAAGGGTATGGTGGAGGAGCACTGATAGCAAAAGGGGAACGGGGGCTGCCGACAAGAAGAATCCTTCCATCACATGACACACCCCTAGTGACCCAACTCCTCCGCCACGCCTCACCTGCCTACAGTTATCACCCAAATAGTTCATTTAAATCAGGATGGATGGATGGATTAGGTCACAGATTTTATAACCCAATCATTTCACCCCTGAATGTTCTTGCATTAACACTGGCACTTTTGAAGATACCTCATATCCAAACCATAACACACTGACCATTCAGGATAGACTGCATGGTGTCTGTCACTGCATGGTGTCTGTCCACTGCAGGATTTTGGGAATACTCCTCCAACCCTGATCTATCCAGGTGTGGGTGGAAATGGGCCCTGAGTTTCAAGCAAAGCACAATCCCTCAAATTCATTCCTCTCCTGATATTGAGAAACATCTCAGTCCTTTCAACTTTTGCATAGGATCTCTTTCACAAATCACTCTTTGGGTGAGTAATTTTGTGCATATACAAAACCATGAAAAATCTAGTGTGACTCTTGCCAAGGAGTCCAGAACTCTAAACATAAAATCGTCTACCTTGTTGGGAGGGAAATGGAAAAATGCTGATAGTAGCATTAGGAGTAAGAAGAAAGCACAAACTAGTGTCTCAATAAATCATTTGTGTCTGGTATAGGCAACAGGCCTACAGACTCTACAGGGCAAAATCATTTCTGTACTTGGGTCAGTCATAGCAGTTGGAAAGGTATTATTTATTTATTTTCTACCACAGTCTAAGCACTGCACTGGGTTCTTATACCATGATGACATCAAAGTCCTAGTTATGTAATGGTAATCAGATACTAAGCACAGGAGAGGGTTACATCCAGAGTTCCAGGGAAGCTGGTATCATCTGAATAGGTTCCTCAAAATTCATTAATGCAGTAGTGTTGGGAGGTGGGGCCTAATGGGAAGTGTGTAGGATTAAGGCTGCTATAAAGGGGCTTCTGGGAGTGGATTTACTCTCTTCTGCTCATGTGCCATATGAGAATACAGCACTTGTTCCATTTTTGCCCTTCTACATTTCTGTTCCTTATAATCACCAAGTCTGTGGCATTTTATTATAGCAACCCAAAATGGACTAAGAAGTGTTAATAAACATCTTCTAGGTCAGGAGACGGGCCACAGGGACTGAAATCTGAGCTGAGCCTGGAAACCCTAGGAAGTACCTGCTTGTGGGCACAGTAAATTCCAGGCAGAGGGAACAGCAGGAGCCTAAGTCTGGAGGAACGAAAGTGTGCAGTCAGTTCTGAGGACACTTTGTGGTTCAGTGCAGTACACGTGTAGGAATTATTTGGGGAAGTGAGTAGAAGTGAGCTGAGTTGGAGCCTAATCACAGAGGACCTCAGTAACTACTAACAAAATTTTAATCCATTAGGCCAGCAAATCACAGTCTGTTTTCTATTGCATTGTTTCCATGGTCTGTCTGAGAGAAATATGCAACCCTCTCCTGTGCTTAGTATCTGATTACCATTACATAACTAATTGTATTTCTATGTTTTTAATTTCTTATCAAGAACCTGTCATTAAGCTGAGAATACTGTGGAGGGGAAATGGGGAGAAGGAAGAGGAAGAGGGGTGAGTAATGAGGGGGAGAAGAGAAAGGGAGAAGCAAAGGTGAGCTAGCTGTCACTGGATTAAGCCAAGAAGAGGTGCTCAGAGGCTGAGTTGAGGCAAGCATGGGAAACATCTGAATATGAGACAAGGGCTTAAATATTTTTGATTAGATATAGGGAACAAGGGAGAAAGGAAAGGTGATGGAGTTTTTGAGTTTAAACAGCTGGATGAAAATGGTATTGTCTGAGATAGAGGGTGAGAGAAGAAGTAGATTTGGAGGCCAAGATATGCAGCTAATTTGGGGTACAGTTAAGATGCATGAGAAGCAATAGAAATTGCGTCTAGCATCAGTATATAGGCTTTAGAGGAGCCTGAAAAGCGAGTAAGATCTCTCAGGGAGAAGGGAGAAGAGTAAGAAAAAGGGTGGAGGCAAAGCTCTGGGGACACCAATCCATGTTCATTAGCAGGTAAATTATGAGAGTGTCACCAATGAGACCAGCAAAGAGCAGCCTGAGTTAAGAGCAAACCCTGGGAAGGGCAAGGTCATAAAAGGCAAAGGAAGATGAGTTTAATCCTGAGAGGTGGAGAGATCCAAAAGGGTAAGGGGCAAGCAAAGTTCTTCAAAGCAGCTGTGACCTTTGAGTTAGTTTTGGCTGTGTGGTTGTAATTAAGGTATAAAGGGAGGCAAGAGAGAGTGCTCATTAAGTACAGGTTGGCCTGTGAGGAAATTTCTAGAAGGTAAGTGCATGGAGAGGGCAGCTTAGCATTCCATTGAAAGGTTTTATTTGAGGTTGGAAGACTTAAGTATATTTATAGGTGTTGGGGAAAAGCCAGTGGATGGGGAGAGATTAAAGATGTGAAAAGCAAGAGATAATGAGCAGTCATGCCAGGGAGAGGAAGGCAAATTGGATTAGGCTAAACCTGTCATTTGGAACAGGTTTTGGAGACCAGAGACTGAATTGGCTTGTGTGGGAATCTACTAACACAGGGTAGAAATCCCCTTGTCAAAAGATGGCCAGTGTAGGAAGTAACCAAGGTCTCCAAGGTTTACCTGGAGATAGCAGCATGCCTCCCAGAGCCATTGGGATGCTTTTGGAGGAAGCAATGTTTAGTCAAGTTAAAAAAAGAAAAAAAATCCCACAGAGCCTCCACTGTTAGCAGTTGCTTGTTGACTTTTTGTTGGCTTTTTGTCCCAAATAAACAGATATAAGATGTCAGAAAAGTTGATGTGTGTGTGTGTGTGTGGCTGTGCTAGGGCTCCAACCCAGAGCTCATGAATTCTAACACACAGCTGTGTCTCAGCCTTTTGTTCACGAAGGGTGCTTGGCAGCTTCCAGACTAACTGGGTCTGGCTGTAGGGAAAAGGAATGATCCTGTCCCTGCTTTCATACTCATTCACATGTGGTTAGAAGCAATAAGGAACCCTAGATTAGTCACTTTTTTAAAAAAAAGTTGTTTTGTTTTTTTTTTTAAATAAGATCCGAGTGTGATTAATTTGAAATTCCTTAACTTTAATTGATTATGCCTAAATAGATCTTTTCATTTTAAAGATAATCTATTTATTATAGACATCATTTTCTTATGCCTATCCAGTAGACTGTAGGCATTGGAAGAATGGGATGCTCTTACATTTATCTCTTTCACCTTCAATGTCAGATGCATTACACAAACCTTTGTAGTCTATGTGTTGATGATAATTAGCAAATGGGAATGTTCTGATGATTGATTACTTTTTAAAAAATATTTTTTAGATGTTGATAGACCTTTATTTTGTCCATTTATTTATATGCGGTGCTGAGACTCAAACCCAGTGCCTCACACATACGAGGCAAGTGCTCTACCAGGAAGCCACAACCCCAGCCTGATTGATACTCTTGAGGCCAACCTATGTCTTTTTGAGTTTTGACTTTGTAACAGGGTAAAGGAGATGAACTGACTGTTATGAAAATAACCGTTGCTCTGGAGAATTATTTAAAAATGCAAGGTATCTTTTTTGCTTGAGAGAAACTTAATTAGGACATTTTAAAAGCCAAAGAGGTACCGTAAACACAGAGCTTATTACCTGTTATACTACTGATGACCTAGAATGTGGAGTTTGACTTTTTGTTG
This sequence comes from Marmota marmota marmota, assembly GCF_001458135.2. NCBI lineage: Eukaryota > Metazoa > Chordata > Mammalia > Rodentia > Sciuridae > Marmota > Marmota marmota. The sequence goes on from NW_025999900.1 coordinate 1,488,440, forward strand.
GCTTTTTGTCCCAAATAAACAGATATAAGATGTCAGAAAAGTTGATGTGTGTGTGTGGCTGTGCTAGGGCTCCAACCCAGAGCTCATGAATTCTAAGACATGCCTTACCACTGAGCTAGCCCAAAGTCATTTTTGACCCTTGAGTTGGTTAAGACCCTTTAGAGGCTGGGAATCTTCTCTGCTGCTATATTCAGGGTCAGGTTTTAATCCACAATGGGAAGCTTCCTGCTATAGTCTGAATGTTTCTCTCTCCCTCTTGCTAATTCATATGTTGAAACCCCCCTCCCCCGTGGAGGGCAGGGCCTTCAGGAGGTAATGAGGTCATGAGGGAGGAGCCCTTTTGAGTGGAAATAGTGCCCTTATAAAAGAGGTCCAGGGAAGTCTGTCCCTCCTGCCATGTGAGGACACAACAAGAGTACCATTTATGAGCCAGCCCCTCATCAGACATTGAAACTCTCTGGCACCTTAATCTTGGGCTTCTCAGCCTTTGGAGTTGTGGGAAGCTCCAAAGTTAATTTCTATTGTTTATGAGACATCTAGCTCGTGATATGTTGTTAACGCATCCTGAATGGACTAGCATAACTACACTAGGCACAGATGGAAATTCAGATATAGAGAACAAATGAGTTCTTTAGGAGTTTTCCAGGGAAATAGTAGTAGTAGCACCATTTGTTCTTAGGGGTCTTTCAGCTTGTGATTACCTTTGAAATTATCAGTATTCCTCATGGGCCTCTTACCAAGGGCATAAAATTTGATTTTTGATCTTATGTATAATTGAGGTTCACACACACACACACACACACACACACACACAATGTTTTTTTTTTTCCAGAGATGTATTTGCAAGATTGAAAGTATTAGTATTCATCATACAATTTTAATATTGAATTCCAAATCATACTACTGTGGATTATGATGTTTACAAATCAAGTCATTATCTTATACACAGCCCAATTTTGCCCTTGTTTTTCCCCAAGAGTGTCTAATTTGTTGAATAAAAACAACAAAATGCTCTCTAATAATTTTTGTAATCTGTTTTGGCATTTCCTAATTTTTTATTATACCATGAAAACACACACACACACACACCAAACAAAAAAGCCCAAGAAAACCCCAAAACATTGGCCTGTACGTTTGTCAGGGAGACGTTGTTAAATAGTAAGCTGATCGGCCTCTGCTCTCACCTTTCCTTATTTCACATGTTCAGTGTGTATGGTGCTGCTGCTTTGGTTTGCCAACACAAACCAAATGAATCCCTTCAGCTTCCTTTGACCTATTTGAATAAGGAGAAGAAGGAACCCAAATTTGATTGCCTCCCTAGAAACATATGCAACACTTGTGGTTATTATAGCGTATGTATGTGTGTGCAGACACTCATACAGAGCAGTGGTTTTCTGTAGTGTGTTTTTCTCCACACATCTCTAGAATTTGTAAACACTGTTTATTTTTTTTTTGGTCCCATTTGCATAGCCCATGACATGCACAGCAAATACCTCCCCGATTCCACCCACTTATACATAGAACTTTTGGGATCTTTTGTTCATCTCATGGTTGACAATTTTAGCAGCTTGCTTCTTAAGTTAGGACCCTGTCTTGGAATTTCATCTTACTATACTTTTATAGGAAATGGGGGAAGCAAGGTTGTATGAGTGCTTTATTTGCAGGATCCAGAGAAATTTATTGTTAGCTCAGTATCCAGAAAATGTTTTTCTTTTTATTTTTGTTATCAACTACAATATTTTTGTTATCAGCTACAAAGTGAAAACAAAAACCAAAAAACCAACCAACCAATTCCTTCTAGTCAAGAAGTGACACAGGTAGATGGCATGTTTGAATTGCCAGACTCTTTCTTTTTAAATCTCAAACACTTTAATTGCTACTCATTACACTCACATTAAAAACCAAGTTTTTTTTTTTTGTTAATCTGCAGATCTCTTCATAATCTCTCACACAATTTTCCCCAGTTACCTCTTGAACTCTGTACCTATTATTTTTTTTCTTTTCTTTTTTAAAATTATTTTTAGTTGTTGATGGACCTTTATTTTACTTATTTATATGTGGTGCTGAGAATCGAACACAGTGCCTCACACATGTGAGGCAAACACTCTACCACTGAGCCACGACCCCAGCCCATTTTTTTTCTTTTTTTGTTCTGATTAGTTATACATGATATTAGAATGCATTTTGAAACATCATACATACATGGAATGTAACTTCTTATTCTTCTAGTTATACATGATGCAGAATCTCATTGGATGTGTAATCATATCTGTACATAGGGTAATAATGTCTGATTCATTCCACTCTCCTTCCCAACCCCATACCCATTCTTCTCCCTTCATTCTCCTCTGTCTAATCCAAAGTGCCTCTATTCTGCCTAGCACTCCCCCACCCCACCCCTGGTATATCATAGAAAACGTTCCACCTTTAATTCTTTGGAATTGGCTTATTTCACTTAGCAGGGTATTCTCCAGCTCCATCTATTTATGTGCAAATGCCATAATTTCATTATTCTTTAAGGCTGAGTGACATTCCGCGTTTTCTTTATCCATTCATCTGTTGAAGGGCACTTAGGTTGGTTCCATAGTTTAGCTGTTGTGAATTGATCCGGTTTAAATATTGATGTGGCTGTGTCACTGCTGCTTTTAAGTCCTTTGGATATAAACTGAAGATTGAGATAACTGGGTCAATGGTAGTTCCATTCCAAGTTTTCTGAGGAAATTTCCATAGTGGATGCCTCAATTTGTAGCACCACCAGCAATGTTTGAGTGTACCTTTCCCCTCACATCCTCACCAACATTTATTGTTGCTTGTATTCTTGATAATTGCTATTCTGACTGGAATGAGGTGAAATCTCAGTGTGGTTTTAATTTGCATTTCTCTAATTGCTAGAGACGTTGAACATTTTTTTCATACATTTGTTAATCGATTGTATTTCTTCTTCTGTGAAGTGTCTGTTCAGATTCTTAGCCAATTTACTGATTTTTTTTTTTTGGGGGGGGGGTCTTAAGTTTTTTGAGTTCTTTATATATCCTGGAGATTAATGCTCTATCTGAGGTGCATGTGGTAAAAACTTTCTCCCATTCTGTCGGCTTTCTCTTCACGTTACTGATTATTTCCTTTGCTGTGAAGAAGCTTTTTAGTTTGATTCTATCCCATTTATTGATTCTTAATTTTACTTCTTGTGCTTTAGGGGTCTTGTTAAAGAAGTCAGTTCCTAAGTCGACAAGGTAGAGATTGGGGCCTGCTGTTTCTTCTATTACCTAATAGAAGGTGCAGGGTTACTGTTCTAGAGCTTAAGTCCTTGATCCACGTTGAGTTTTGGGCAGGGTGAGAGAAAGAGGTTTAATTTCATTTTGCTACACATGGATTTGCAGTTTTCCCAGCACCATTTGTTGAAGAGGCTATCTTTTCCCCAATGTATGTTTTTGGCACCTTTGGCCAGATTCTTTTCAATGCATCTCAGTCCAAGGTAATTTCCTAAGGAAAGTTAAAGGAACAAACTTATCTGAGGCCTTTTGGTGGATTAATTAGACTGTAATTTTGCATGGAACTACAGATATGTATGTGGTTATAGTAGAATGATTACTAGAAACTATTATGCAAAATAATTTACCATAATAGTAAAGTGGGAATTTTGTTATTTGTTTAATTATAACTCCTAGGTGAGCTGCTTTTATTTTTTAGCCTTTTGGGAGCAGAATTCAACAGACTTAGAGAAAGAGATCCAGCCCTTTGGTAATAAACTTGAGTGGTTTGAGTAAACCTAGAACTGACACAGTTTAAATAAAAAGGCTCTCATAACTTATGTTTCAAATAAACACATTAAATTTTGTATCTTTCCACTCACATGTTATTTCTCAAGTCCTTGAAAGAATATAAAGAGGAGGAGCTAGGATATGACTTATGTGGTTGTGGGTGGTAAGGAGGCCAGTGCACCTGGAGCAGGAAGTGAGGGAGAGTCCGAGGAGGTGAGGGTGAGAGGTGATGGGGAGCCAGATGGGATAAGTCCCAAAGCCAGTAAAGACTTTGGATTTTACTTTAAGTGAGGTGCAAAGCTATGACGGAGTTTGGTAAAGGAAGTAATGTGATCTAACATATATTTTAATGAGATTGTTCTGGTGACTGTTTTGATCAGATGGGTAAAGGGTGGTAGGTACTGGTTAGGTGGATGATGGTAGCAGAGGAGTAGTGGTGCAAATGGTGAGACGGGCAGATTGGCTAGAGACACATTCATCCTGAATACGATATTTTATACATACACAAACACACATAGTATTACAGCATTTTGAGGCTAGATGATAGCATGTATGGATAGGTTGAATGTGGTATATGGGAAAAAGGGAGAGATTCAGGATCACTGTAAAGTTTTTACCCTAGTGACTGGGAGCAGAGAGAGAGACATAGTCTTGGAAAGATTATGGAAGGAATAGGTTTGGGAAGATGAGGGTTGGGTGAGGGGAATGGAGATTAGGAGTTTAGTTTTAGAAACATCAAGTCTGAGATGTCTGTTAAACATCCCAGTGGAGATACTGAATAAGGATTTTAGTGTTGGAGTCTGGAGTCACATGAAGGTTTTGTACTAAATTTAGACATACAGCAGTCAATAGCATTTGGATGATATTTAAACCCATGGTACTGGCTGATGTTACTAAAGAGTGATCATGGGCCTGGAAGAGAAGTGACCAAGGATCCAGAGGCCAAGGAGGTCTGGGAGGAGGAACTAGGAGAGGTGAGAAGGAGCAATCAGCAAGGTACAAGGATAAATGGATAGTTAATATCCTAGAAGCCAAGAAAAAGCAATTTCAAAGAAGAGATTGGTCAACCATGTCAAATGTGGTTGATAAGTAAAGGTTGCCTTAGGTTAGGATCTTCTAATTTCCTTGTTTTTTTTTTTTTCCTGGTGCTGGGGATTGAACTCAGGACTTTGTGTATATTAGGCAAGTGCTCTGCACTAAGCTACATCCCCAGCCCCTGGGGTCTTCCAAAGGCACAGTCTGTGGACAAGGTCTTAGGTACAGTTATTTGTTTGGGAGGTGATTCCAGAGATAGACATGAGTCAGCAGGGAAAAGAGACAGCACAGGAGGAACACCAAGGAAGGGTATGCTGTTGAGGTGTTGCTTCATTCAGATTGTCAGGGGAGCCTGAGACATAGCTGAAGGATGCAGAATGTCACCCAGAATTATCTGTTCAAAAAATTGGAAACTGGGTCATGTATCTGAACCTCATTGGTTGAGTTTTTTGGGGGGCATTGTTAATTCCTCTTTGGGCTTTGTAGGCTTCCGTGGAAGAAAACCTTGAGACAGAAGTGAGGTGGTTGCTTGATAAGGAAAGCCATCAACGTGGGGAACTGACTGAAAGCAGAGGTGGGCCCAGGGAATGCAAAGTGAACTATGCAGAGTGAATGCAAAGTGAACTATGAACTTCAAGCACTGACAGTTGACCATCAGCTCTTACAAATTTGATGTTGTTGGTGACCTTGAAAAACAGTTTAAAGGGGTGGAGGGGCAAACCATATCTAAGTTGGCTAAGGAAAGAAAAGATACTGGAGGAAGGGTCTAGACAGCACTGAAGGATGAAGGAGAATGGAGTAAAAAGGCTGGAGGGGAATTGGGATGAAGAGAGATTTTTTTTTTTTTTGAGATGGGAGAAATAATAGCATGTATACTGATGGGAATGACTAATGGAAAAGGAAAACTCTTTTTTTAATTATTATTAGTTGTTCAAAATATTACAAAGCTCTTGACATATCATATTTCATACATTTGATTCAAATGGGTTATGAACTCCCATTTTTACCCCGTATACACATTGCAGAATCACATCGGTTACACATCTACGTTTTTACATACCGCCATACTAGTGTCTGTTGTATTCTGTTGCCTTTTCTATCCTCTACTATCCCCCCTCCCCTCCCCTTCCCTCTCTTCCTATCTTCTCTCTCTACCCCATCTACTGTAATTCATTTCTCTTCCTTGTTTTTTTCCCTTTCCCCTCACTTCCTCTTATATGTAATTTTGTATAACAATGAGCATCTCCTTCCATTTCCATGCAATTTCCCTTCTCTCTCCCTTTCCCTCCCACCTCTCGTCCCTGTTTTTATGTTAATCTTCTCCTCATGCTCTTCCTCCCTGCTCTGTTCTTAGTTGCTCTCCTTATATCAAAGAAGACATTTGGCATTTGTTTTTTAGGGATTGGGTAGCTTCACTTAGCATAATCTGCTCTAATGCCATCCATTTCCCTGCAAATGCCATGATTTTGTCATTTTTTAGTGCTGAGTAATACTCCATTGTGTATAAATGCCACTTTTTTTAAAATTTTTTTTATTTTTTATTGTTGGTTGTTCAAAAACATTACATAGTTCTTGATATATCATCTTTCACACTTTGCTTCAAGTGGTTTATGAACCCCCATTTTTAGCCCATATACAGATTGCAGAATCACATCAATTACACATCCATTGATTTACATATTGCCATACTAGTGACTGTCGTGTTCTGCTACCTTTCCTATCCTCTACTATCCCCCCTCCCCTCCCCTCCCC
>NW_025999900.1:1498950-1539492 GCF_001458135.2 Marmota marmota marmota
TGGTGATGTCACCTCTCTGCTATGGCGGGCCCCAGGCTCCTTGCTGGAGTGTCCGAAGGGAGGGGTGGGACTGGTCTGTGTCTGGTTGGTTTCAGCTCCCGGTTCGCTATTTCATGAAGGCTTGGCGAGAGACCTCTTCCTAGAGTCCCTGCACCGCTCCTGCTGTGCTGCGCCTCGGAGGCTATCCGCCCAGACACGGGGGCTGCGTGCAGGGAGCCGACAGTCGCCGAGTCGCGCGGGCAGCGGCTGGCGGGTCTGGACCTCTGCGCTGCGTGGTGGAGATTCACTCGTCTAGGGCAAACTGTCACCTCCAAAGATCCTACCAATTCCTGGCCGGTCTCTCTTTAGTGGAATTTTGCTAGGAGTTTCTCAGCAGTTCGAATCTAAGCGTATCCATGCGTCTCTCTGACCCCGTTGTTGCGGAGGTACTGAAAGCGCTGCCTCCCCACTCTCCGCCATGTTCAGCTTATTCTAAATGCCACATTTTTTAATCCATTCATCTATTGAAGGACATCTAGGTTGGTTCCACAGTCTAGCTATTGTGAATTGTGCTGCTATGAACATCGATGTAGCAGTATCGCTATAGTACGCTTTTAAGGTCTTTAGGGAATAGTCTGAGAAGGGGAATAGTTGGGTCAAATGGTGGTTCCATTCCCAGATTTCCAAGGAATCTCCATACTGCTTTCTAAATTGGCCGCACCAATTTGCAGTGCCACCAGCAATGTACAAGTGTACCTTTTTTCCCACATCCTCGCCAGCATTTGTTGTTGTTTGACTTCATAATGGCTGCCAATCTTACTGGAGTGAGATGGTATCTTAGGGTGGTTTTGATTTGCATTTCTCTGACTGCTAGAGATGGTGAACATTTTTTCATGTACTTGTTGATTGATTGTATGTCCTCCTCTGAGAAGTGTCTGTTCAGGTCCTTGGCCCATTTATTGATTGGGTTATTTGTTTTCTTATTGTTTAATTTTTTGAGTTCTTTGTATGCTCTGGAAATTAGGGCTCTATCTGAAGTGTGAGGAGTAAAAATTTGTTCCCAGGATATAGGCTCCCTGTTTACCTCTCTTATTGTTTCTCTTGCTGAGAAAAAACTTTTTAGTTTAAGTAAGTCCCATTTGTTGATTCTTGTTTTTTACTCTTGTGCTATGGGTGTCCTATTAAGGAATTTGGATCCCAACCCCACAATATGTAGATTGGAGCCAACTTTTTCTTCTATCAGACACAGAGTCTCTGTTTTGATATCAAGCTCCTTGATCCATTTTGAGTTAACTTTTGTGCATGGCGAGAGAAAGAGATTCAGTTTCATTTTGTTGCATATGGATTTCCAGTTCTCCCAGCACCATTTGTTGAAGATGTTATCCTTTCTCCATTGCATGCTTTTGGCACCTTTGTCTAATATAAGGTAGTTGCAATTTTGTGGATTGGTCTCTGGTTCCTCTATTCTGTACCATTGGTCTACCTGCCTGTTTTGGTACCAGTACCATGCTGTTTTTGTTACTATTGATCTGTAGTATAGTTTAAAATCTGGTATCACTATACCACCAGTTTCACTTTTCCTGTTTAGAATTGCTTTTGCTATTCTGGGTCTTTTATTTTAAAGAAAAACTCTTTGACACAGGGGAGAAAGAACTGATGGCCCAGTGTCCTCGAGCAGATGAGGGGTGGAATTGAGTAGATGAGTACATAAATGGAGGATTTGGCCTTAGATGGAAACCTGGATTCTTCATCTATAGTAAAGGAAAAGAAAGAGTATATGGAAGTTTGGTCTTTCTGATTGTCTTTCATTCCTTCTTGGTGAAAGAGGAACTAAGAGGACCAACCAAGAATAAGAGGGAGCTGGTGCTGACATTGTAGGGAGAGAGGATAAGGTATGAGAGTCTACTAGGATTGCGTTGCAGGAAGTTCCAGTTGGTGAGCCCTTGGTTACTGACCCACCAGGAGATGAGATTGGAGAACGAGAACATTCAGAGACTCTCATAGCACTTGAATTTGCTGTAGCAGTTTTTATTGCATTTTATAAAGGTATTGGTCTATAATGGTTTGGAAATAAAAACATTTAGTCTTTCACCTGTTTGAGAGGTACTGGGCTGGGAAAGAATAGACTGGGAAATTGTAGGAGGAAGCACTGAGGATCCACCCTAGGCTTCTGCATGAATTTCATGTGAGGCCGCTCAGCTCAGAATTTTCCTCCAGCCTTGTTCACTGGTATTGATAGAGGCAGGGTTGTCAGAGAGAGGTGGGTTAGCTGAGTGGGAGGATGCAGTGAGTTTAGGGATGTGCACAGAGACCAGCTGTGACATTTTAAACTGGGGAAAGAAAGAAGAAATCATGAAGCAAGTGAGAAGCTTTGAAAAGTATCAATATTCATGGAATACAGGAGCCAGGAAAAGCAAGGGTTGCTAGAGTTGGAGTGAACTAGAAATACAGAAAGTAATAATCAGAGCGTGGAATTCTTGATAATGAGATTCATCACAACTGTGCTCACAATAGCAAGAACTGGGAAAGAACCTGAATAAACTATTTTGCATGTATTTAATGAATTATTTTTGAAGCCACTAGAAGTCATGTTGTTCTACTTCTTTACAGACACAGAAATGTTCAGGATATGTTAAGTGAACAAAGTAGGTTACAAAACAATATGCACAATTAAGTTGTAAAATTTACAAAGATAATTTTCTTTTGGCAAAAATACACTTTACTGTATAGAAGTCAACTATGGTAATATCCATGTGACTGAATCAGAGATACATTTACTTTCTGTTTGATAGTATTGTTACATTATTTATTAAATAATAAACAATATGCTCTATTAAAGTATAATGCAAATGCAATAAAATTCACTCATTTTAAATGCACACCATTCTGTAAGTTCTAAAAAATATAGACAGGTTGTTTAACCACAAACACACTCACAACTAGAACATGTCCCTCACCTCACAAAATTTTCTCCTGATCCTGTAGAGTAAGTCTACTTCCCCATGCCCTGGGACACTAGAAACCAGCGATCTGCTTTCTGTCACTATTGTTTTGCCTTTTCTAAAATTTCACATAGTCGATATCTATCATTCCATCTCTGTGTGCTGTTTTGTGTGTCTGGCTTCTTTCCCACTTAACATAATGTTTTAGAGAGCCATCAATAGACACTTTATTGAAAACATGATATATACACATAATGGAGTTTTGTTCAGCATAAGAAATAACAAAATTATGTCATTTGCAGGAAAAGGAATGGAGCTTGAGAGCATTATGTTAGGTGAAAAAAGCCAGACTCAGAAAGTCAAGGGTGGTATGCTTTCTCTCATATGTAGAAGCTAGAAGAAAAAAGGGGAAAGGGAGTGGGGGCACAGAGGATCTCCTGAAATTAGAAGGGAGATCAGTAGAGTAAGAAAAAAGAGACCAGGGGGAAGGAGGAGGGGAGCAAAAGGTAAATGCTTGGGACTGAAATTAACCGAAGTATGTTATGAGTCTATATGAATAAGTCACAAGGAATCCCACTATTATATACAGTTATGATGTGCCAATGGAAATGAATTTAAAAATTGGCTCTGTTTTTTAAGAGAAGTTTTAGGTTCTCAGAAAAACAGAGCGGCAGGTAGAAAGATTTCCCACACGCTTCCTGCCCCTGCACAGACACAGCCTCCCCCATTGCCGACTTCCCCCACCAGAGTGCTGCGTTTGTTATGGTCCATGAACCTGCGCCGATACCTCATCATGACCCGGAGTCCAGGTGTTGTACATACTGTGGGGTTAGGCAAATGTATGAGACGTGTCCTCCACTGTCATGCTCAGCATGTTTCACTGCCCCAAGCACCCTTCATGCTCTGCCTGCTCATTCCCTTTCTCCCCTAACCTCTGACAACCGCTGATATTTTTAAAAAAATATTTAATTTTTAGTTTTTTATGTGGACACAATATCTTTATTTTTTATTTTATTTTTATGTGGTGTTGAGGATCAAACCCAGCACCCCGCACATGCCAGGCGAGCACTCTACCACCTGAGCCACATCCCCAGCCCAACCACTGATATTTTTATTATCTCCATAATTTTGTCTTTTGCAGAATATCATATAGTGAGAATCATAGCCGTTTTAGGTTGACTTCTTTTACACAATAATGTGCATTTAAGTTTCCTCCAGGTCTTTTTGTGGTCTAATGTTTATTTCTTTTTTATCACCGAAATAATAGTCCATTGTCTGAATGTACCATAGTTACCACGTCAACTACTGATGGGTTCCTTGTTGCTTTCAGATTTTGTCAGTTATTAACAACACTGCTCTAAGTCTCCATGTGTAGCTTTTTGTGTGGTTATAAATTTCAATTCTTTTGGGTAAATACAAAGTACATGATTGCTGCATCATATGGTTAAGAGTATTTTCTTGAAATAAACTACCAAACTGTCCACCAATGTGCCATTAGGCATTCCCTCAAAAAATGAATGAGGGAGTACCTGTTGCTCCACATTCTTGCCAGCATTTGGTGTCGATAGGGGTTGGCTATTCTAAGAGTAAGTATCTTATTTTAATTTTAATTTGCCAGTCTATGCTGATATATGATGCAAGGCATAGTTTTATATGCTTATTTGCATCTATATATCTTCTTGACCCATTTGTTAAGGTCTTTGTCCTATGCTTTGGTGAATTGATTATCTCTAAAATCTTCTGATGGAACTATTTGAATCTTCTTAGTATCATATCATCTACAGAGAGTAATAATTGGACTTCTTCCTTTCCTACTTTTTAAAAAAAATTACTTTTATTTCATTCTCTTGCCTAATTGCTCTGGCTAGAATTTCTAGTACTGTTTTGAATAGCAGTGGTGAGAGTGGACATGTATTGGTCTGTGTATTAGAGGAAATGCTTTCAGTTTTTCCCCATTTACTATAATGTTGCCTTTGATTTGTTGTAGACAGTCTTTACAATGGTGACTTTAATTTTGTCTATCCTTGTTTCTTCAGTTTTTATCATGAATGCATGTGAATTTTGTTGAAGCCTATCTTTACACCTATTGAGATGATTATGTGGTTTTTGTTCTTAATTCTGGTGTATGGTGGTTTACATTTATTGATTTGCATATGTTTTTTTAAAGATTTTTTTTTGTTTTGTTTAATACCTTTATTTTTATTTATTTATTTTTATGTGGTGCTGAGGATTGAACTCAGTGCCTCACATGTACCAGCAAGTGCTCTACCACTAAGCCACAACCCCAGCCCAAAGTATAGGTTTTCAAACTAGTCCCTAAGGGTCCTCTGGATTTCTGTGGTGATTTCTCCTTTTTTTTTTTTCTCAAACTTTATTAATTTGGGTCTTCACTCTTTTTCTTTTGGTTACTTTGGCTAGTGTTTATCAATCTTGCATATCTTTTTACAGAATTAACTCTTCATTAATCCTTTGTATTTTTTTAGTCTCTATTTTATTGATTTTGGCTGTCATCTTATTTCTTTCTTACTGATCTTACCTATTTTCTTCTAGGAACAAGTTTGTTCTTATTTTTCTAGGGCCTTGAATGTATCATACGTTATCTATTTGGAGTCTACTATGGTTTAGATATTAGATGTCCTTCCAAAACTTATGTGTGAGACAATGCAAGAATTTTCAGAGGTTAAATGATCAGATTATCAGAGGTGTAACCTAATCAATGGATTATTCTAGTAATATGGATTAACTGGATGGGAACTGTAGGCATGGAGAATGTAGCTGGAGGAAATAGGTCACTGTTAGCCCCTTGGGGTTTATATTTTGTACCTGGTGAGGGGAGCTCTCTCTGCTTTCTGGTTCTGCCATGCCCTTTACCTTGATGTTCTGCCTCATCTTGGGCTCAGAGCAGAGGAGTTGGCCATTTATAGACTGAGACCTTTGAAACTGAGCTCCAAATAAACTTTTCCTTCTCTTTAAGTTGTTCTTGTCAGGTATTTTGGTTATAGCAATATAAAACTAACTAAAACAGGGTCTTTCTGATTTTCTTATGTGGGCACTCATAACTCTAAACTTTGAACCCTTCAGAGGTTCTTATATATTGTATCACTAGTCTTGTTTGAGTCTAAGAATTTAAAAATTTCTCTACTGGTTTCTTCTATCACCCATTAATTAATCAGAAGTATATTATTTAATATTCATGTGTTTTATAGTTTATGTAGTTTTCCTTGGTGTTGATATATAATTTCAATTCATTATGATCTGATAAGATGCAAGAATTCTATGGATTTTTTTTTTTGTATTTTCTAAGAGTTTCTTTGTGACCTAAAGGATGGTCTGTTTTGGAGAAGTTTCATGATCAGCTGATAATAAAGTGAATTCAAATGTTGTTGGAGGAAATATTTTATAGATGTTTGTTAAGTCCATTTGATTTATAATATTTTTTAGGTCTGAAGAGTCTTTACTGAGTTTGTTTGGATGATCTATTTGTGAAAGAGGTATGTTGAAGTTACCCAATATTATCATATTGGGGTCTGTTTGAGTCTTTAAGTCAAGTAGTGTCTGTTTTATGTAATTATATGCACCAATGCATTGTACATTAACATTTACTATTATCATATCTTCTTGTTGGATTGTTTTCTTTACCAGCACATAGTGATGTTTGCCTGTTCTTATTAATTTTGTTCAATATGAGGGTAACTATTCCTGCTTGTTTACAGGATCATTTGCATGATAAATAAATTCTATCCTTTCATTTTTAGCCTGTGGCTTTCTTTGCTTGTAAGGCAAGTCTCTTACAAAAATAGTTGGGTTGTGTTTTTTAATCCATTATTCTAGCCTATGTCTTTTAATTGAAGAGCTGAGTGTTATTATAGAGAAATGTTTATTAATTCCTATCACTTTTATTTGTTCCTGATGTTTAATATGGTCCTATTTCTCATTTGTTTAGCTACTCTTCAAATGAACTTTTTCCATTTGTGAGCCTTGGAGTTGTTTTGATTTCTTCTGTGTGTAGTATTTCTCTTGTACAGTACTGGTTGCCCCCAAGTCCCTTCTCCCTCTACATACCCCCTCTGCTTCTTGGATGCCATGAGCTGAGCACCTGTTATCTGACATGCCTATCTGCTACTATATTCTTCCTTACCTCAGGCCCAATGCAATTGAGCCAGCTGACCATGGACTGAACCAAAAAATCTTCCTCTCTGCATTGTTTTTCTCAGATTATTTTTCACAGTAATGAAAAATGACTACACATTGAATTGCTGCCTACTCTTTCTATCAATTGTTGAGATTAGGGCAATGAAATATCTAACTATGGTTATTAATTTGTCTATTTAGTCTTCTAATTCAGTTTTTAGTTTCTGCATTTTCAAGTTTTTTATTATCTGGATAAACATTCAGGATTGTTATGTACTTTTGACAAAATGGTCCCTTTATCATCACAAAATTATCCTTTTTGTCTTGGTGATGTTCCTTATTTTGAAATTTACTTTGATCTTAATATAGCCACTCAGTTTGCTTTTGATCCGTGTTAATATGATTTATCCTTTCACTATCTTTTTTCCTTATAATCATTCTGTCTTTTTATTTAAAGTGATTTTATTATAGTTAGCATAAATAGTTGAGTTGTACAATTTACAATCTTAAATTGTAAGATTTATATAATCTTACATCTGTTCTTGGTGAGTTTAGACAATTTCTATTTAAGGTAGTTATTGCCATGGCAGGATTTCAACCCCTCATCTTACTATTTATTTTTCTATTTGTCTTGTCTATCCTTTTTATTTGTTTTCTACCTTAGGATATTTACATGATTTTATTTTAATTTTTTTCCCATTGCTTATTAGTAAAACCTTTTTTGTTGATATAGTGGTTTCTCTAGAGTTTGTAACTTTATATAGCCCCCTTTCAAAATAATATTACAGTGCTTCCCATGTAGTATAAGAGTTTTGCGACTGTACACCTTTGCTTCCTCTCTCTTGGCCTTTGTGCTTTTGTTATGATACACTTTACTGTTACATACATTATGTACCCAATTACTAAGGACTGAATGTTTGAGTCTCTCCAAAATTCATATTCTGGGGTCTTATTTCCAATATGATGGCATTTTGGGGTGGGGCCTTTGGGAGATAATTAGGTCATGAAGGTTGAGCACTGCTGAATGAAATTAATGCCCTTGTAAGAAGAGACACAAGAGAGTTTGCTTCCTCTCTTTCCTCTGTGCCATCTCAGGATACAAGGAGAATATGGCCATTTACAATTTGGAAAGTGAGCCCTAACCACATGCTGAATCCACAGTGCTGTGATCTCAGACTTCCTTAGCCTTCACAAGCAAAAATAAATAAATGTTTTTTAATGTGTCCATTCACTAGTATTAGTTACTGAAGCCAAGTTGACTAAGACACCAAGTAATGCATTTTTACATTTGTTTTGAAAACCTTTTAAGTAAATTAAAACTTAGAAAAAAAATTTTATCGATCCATTTTTTAAACATTTCTGATGTTCTTCATCTCTTTTTATAGATACAAATTTCCATCTGGTATTGTTTGACTCCTACTAAAGGACTTTCTTAGCACATGCAGTGATGCTCATGACATATTATTTCAGCTTTTGTACTTCTGAAATGTTTATTATATTTTCATTTTGAAGGATGTTTTTGATAGGTATAGAATTTTAACTTGCCAGATTTTTTGTCCCATTGTTTCCTGGCTTGCATTATTTCTGAAGATAACTATATTGTCATTCTTATCTTTGTTCCTTGGTATGTAATGAAATGTGATGCAGTTTTTTACTTCTTGCTTTTTTGTTTTTCTCTTTACCACTATTTTTTTTTTAATAACCTGGTGGTAATGTTACCTTGTACACCTTGATTTGGTGTTCTTCTTATTATTTTTTTCTTGTTTGGAGTATATTGGATCATGAGGGCTGTGGCCTTATCAGTGGTAATACATAGAAGAATAATTTGGGAGCTGGTGGAAGCTTTAGGAGTTAGGACCTATTTGAAGAGAGTGGGTGCTTGGTTCTATGTCCTTGGGGACTATATGCTATTCCTGGCCCCCGACTTCCTCTCTTTCTGCTTCCTGGCCATCATGAAGTAAACAGTTGTGTTCCACCCACCACACTCTTCCACCATGATGTATTGCCTCACCTCAGACCTATAGGAATGGAACCAGCCAACCATGGACTGAAACTGTGAGCCAAAATAAATCTTTTCTATTTTAAGTTGTTTTTCTTAGGCATTTTGTCACAGTGACAAAAATCTTACGAACACACTGAATATGGAATTTCATATTCTGATTTTTAATCCATTTATAAACATTTTATGCATTGTTTTATAGTATTCATGATGCATACTGAATAACCTAATGCATAATCATAAACTTTTCTCTTATTTTTGGATGTCTGAGTTATTTACGATTTTTCCTTTCACACAATATGTCTTCATACCAATAGCTCTCTTGTCAAAATTTAACAATTCTTGGACAGATCAATCTTGATTTGAAACCTGTAAGAGATTTCCCTGCCTTAGTTCACCTGAAATTAACCAGATCGTAGCAATTATGACTCTTCACTGTGTCTGCCCTGCGTCTTTCTATTTCTTCAGAGGAAAAAATTTCTTGCTCACTATTTCCTACGTGGACTAGGTTTAATATTCACAATAGAAGTGCCGTAATGTCAGTTAATGAACTATTTCCTATTTTTGACCTCTAATTTGTTATTCATAATGATATAAAACAGGATTATGTGTTAGGATCACTTAAAAGGAAGATCCTTCCCTACCCTCTGGCCTTTCTAGGAAACTATGGACAGACTCTAGTTGTTTATAGAGGTATGAAAACAGGGTCAGTAAGTTTCTCTTAATTTTCTTATGTACTGTGACATTTCAGACATGATTAGTGAGGGGATAGTGTTGTAAGTAAAGCAGAATACAATTGTGCAGTCAGAAATTACATTGGTCAGTACTCAGAAAACAGTGACTGAATTTTGGGGTAAAAGCTACTGAAGTGGTTTATGAGCTGTACAGAGGATGGTGGATATGAATTCTAATTGCACAGCATTTTACAAGGTTATTTGATTCATTTTGACAAGTGTCCCTTTTTACAGACACTGCTGTGGAAAACATTAACTGCAGGACAGGAAACCATGACCAGGAAATATATACAAAATGCATTTTTACAGCAGTTGAGGTACAGAGAATATTTCTTCTTGGTGTGTTTACACTTTCATGCCCAGGTGTTATTGTGCTTCAAAGATAAATCTTTATGCTTTTAATTTACAGTTGAACTAAATTAAAATCCACCCAAATGAGAATCTTTGGGATCATAAAGTAGTAGAAGTCCATAATCTCATTTACTCAATAGTATCCAAACTGAAAGTTCAACTGGTCTTTGTATTAAATTGATTAGTTTTATAGAATTTAACATTTTCTGAACCAATGAGGTAAGGTACAATTGTTTTTATATGTTCTAATACTTGGCACATAAGAAACTTTCCATTTGGCTTGAGCCATGTGTCCAATAAATGGTGAAATGTATTGCCACTTTAGAGTCTAGTTATTCTAAATATAAAATCAAAAGAAAAAATTGAGACGAGTCCCCCAAAATGGAGAACACATCGAGCTTTTAATTTTTGTCCTAGGACATTTTTACTAGGAGTACAAGTAGTACCTGAGTATTAGAAAACCTTGCTATGCAAAGTGCAGCCATGGCCAGGCAGAGTGGGCATCGTCTGGATGCTTATCAGAGCTATAGAATCCCAGACCTTCTAAATTAGTGTCTGCATTCTAACTCCATGCCTCCCAGATTTAGGAGCAGATTTAAGTCTGAGAAGCATTGCCCCAAAATATGAGGCACCTGTGAATCACCTGATGTGGCGCTACTGAGCACATGTCATGATGCTTTGTTCCCCAAGAAAGTGTCTGCATCAGCCTGCATCTCCTTCCTATGACTTTGCTGTATGTGCTGTTGGTTACATTTCCAGTCAAAAGAGAGGAATGAGGGAATTTTCAGGAATCAGAGGCATTTCTATGGATTGGTTATGCATTGAAATAAAGACTGAAGACTCTGGAATTGGGGAGAAGGTGAAAATTTTTGAAAGGGAATAAAACTCCAAGCATATAGGTTTTCATGTGATTACAACATTAAAAAACCCAACAACTTGTTTCTGATGTGGTGTTCTTGGTTATAGCAATAAAAACCAGTGTTGATTGATTGCAACAGCAAATGAGTTGCTTAAAAGGATGTTGCCTAGTTCACAGGGTTCTGGGATGGCTGGAGAGCCAGACTATATAGTGAGAAAGCCAGGAACAGTGCCTAAGTAAGCCTGCAGAGCTAGTCAGGTGGACACTTCGGATACTGTAGAGTATTAGAGGCTGCAGCTTGCACCCCTGTCCTTTTTGCCACTGAACTGTGCAAGCCTGTACCAGCCCTTGCACCATCTCTCTTTCCCAGAGGAAGTGCTGGGTGATCTCTGTGCTCTTGGGTGGGTACCTCTGATTGGTGGTACTTAGATCATATGGTTTTATCTCAGTTGCCAGGGGAGCTGGGGAAGCACGTCTTTGACATTTTCATGGTCATTATGGTAGGTGAGGAATGCCTCTTCAGGTTGGGGAATTCTCCAAACATTGGAAGAGGGTTTAGAAGCAGGTGGTTTAGAAGAGTGCCAGATGCTTTATAGAGTTGCCTCTGTGTGTGTGTGTGTGTGTGTGTGTGTGTGTGTATGTATGTAAATATACACGTGTTTTAAGTGTGTGTGTGTTTAGTTACTAGGGGTTTGTTTCAGTAGGGCACCTTTCTGATTTTAGCATGGTCATCAGTAATAGGAAAATAGGATTAATTGTGCACAATTTTGCTTTTTCATTAAAAGTGCTGCTGGGCATGGTGGTTCATGCCTGTAAACCCAACAACTTGGGAGGCTGAGGCAGGAGAATCACAAGTTCAAGGCCAGCCTCTTAGGAAGGAAGGCTTTAAGCAATTTAGTGAGATCCTTTCTCTAAATAAAATATAGAAAAGGGCTGGGAAAGTAGTTCAGTGGTTAAGCACCCCTGGGTTCAATCCCTGGTATTAAAAAAAAAAGTGCTAACAGACATAAATCACAAGTACCGATAATTCTTTTGTGTAGCATTTAAGGAGGAGAAAACTTGATATATTCTATGAGATTAAAAAGCTTCTTTGTGCCCACTCAGAAATATGCCGTCAATTGCATTCACTTTTCTAAATGAGAACCATGTTTTGTGAAACCCTGACCATATAATCAAGATAACGAAAGATTTTTAATTTGCCTGAGTGACTCAGTAGTGGAGTACACACTTTGACTTGTGTTCTGATGGGAGGTTGAGAAATTATCACTGCCTCGTTGTACATGAGACACAAAGCAGAAAACACAATCAGCATGCACTGTGTCATATTTGTACTGAGAAAACACCGAGGAACAGCTGTGACTCTTTCAAATGACTCCATTTGTTTGATAATTGCTGGGTAAAAATAGTGCCACTACCGGCTATTTCAGGATGACAGATGGCGTTCTAGATTATGTTCTTTTCCTTGTACCCAAAAAGAACAGGACCAAGTCTTTCAGAAAATGATTGTCTCTGTGTGTGAGATAGCATCAGGGAAGGGGGGCAGCCCACCATTTCAAGCTTCTGTTGTGCAGGTAGGTAGGAAGCAGGGGCTGAGCTGTAAAGGAAATAGGGAATTGAATGATTCCAGCCTGCACCATGATGGGGAATAAAGGCTTCTGTCTGTTGCTTAGGAACAGAAATATCTCATGCTTCTGCTACAGCAAGAGAAACCAGGTCGTTTGCTTTTAGAGTTCACGCAGCAGTTATCCAACCAGAGCTGAAGGGAGCCCTCTTTTCTCCTTGGCTCCTGGCTTGCAAGAGTGGTTTTCTTGATTAGACGTCTTAGCTTCTTTCCACTCAGTAAACTTGTCTGTTGCTCTTAATGTATCATCTCAAAACACTGCCAATCAAAAGTCCATTACTTAGGGGAAAAACAATAAATTTTCTTAGGGGATAGGGGCTAGCCCTTGGGTTTTTTCCCTACCAGAAGGCTGGGGAGTGCCTGGGTGAGTGAAACATTGCCCTCAGCCTTTTGTGCAGATGGCTTGTGATGATTGACAGCTGGTAGGCATTCCTATCTGCCCCTCAGGGAGAAAGTTGTCACACTGCCAAGGTCCCACAGTTAGGTGTAGATTCAGGAGGGAGGTAGAAACAGTGATCTTTTGTGAGGTACAGGTAGTAAGGTAGGACCATGGTTTGCCACCTGATCTATGTATATGAATCTATAGGGGGCTTTAAGAACATAAACTACCTGAGACTTACCCCCAGAAATTTGGATTCATTAGATCTGAGGTATACTATGGGACCTTGTGAACCCTGGGGGTTTAGAAGTTTTCTAGCTAATTAGAGCTCATAAATCAGTTCTAATTTTTCCTTAGCCCTACTAGAAAATATTATAGTCCCAGATCCAGGCTGGGGACAGAAATGCTTGGGCCTGAAGTTCATGGGCATCCTTATTCCTATCTAGAGTGAAATGCTTGCCCCTTGCTCTTCTCCCTGGGTATCTCTGTGTCCTACAGGTCACACGGTTCCTGGAAGGGTACACTTCTTGGTCTTCAGTGTCCATGGGAACATTGACTCTATCAGGAGCCCTCAGAGGACGGAAACTTGTGGTTAGGGAGAATCACAGTGGAGATATTTAGGGGCTGACTAGACAATGGGAACTGGTAACCAGAGCTCTAATCCCTGGGTTTTCCACCAGGTACCATGATAAGAGCAAACATTCTATACACAGAGACCATATCATAAATATATCAGTCCTGAGCAAGAACCTGAGATAACTGGACACTGCACAAGTCTACTCAGTGTTCTCCAGGGGTCTGAGGAAAATGAAATAGTTTAAGTATATGATAAGTGGTTTAGAAAGGGAATGAGAGATATTTCCCATTTACCTCCTCTTTTTATCTTCATGAAGGAAGTCAGTGATTATTATCACAAGGAAAATGAAGGTGATTATAAAATCTTTCAAACACTCTCAGAATAGCAGTAGGGTAAATGCTGAACTTTTCTCCTAGAAAGCCACAAGCCAAAGGCTCTTTTTTCTCCTTTTTGCTCTATTATATAAATGTCCATTTGTGGGAACACCAGAGTTGATCCAGAAATCTCATTTTGAAGAGAGCTGAGATACAGACTTGTCATCGTGCGCGTGAAAGGAAACACAAATTTGCATGATTCTCAAATGCGGGGATGTGACTAAAGCCTAATGGGTCTAATTTTCACTTGTTCCTGGCCATGAGCTCAATCTCTGTGGCTACATGGTCACACTTGGAACAAACTTAACATATCTCATACTGGCTTGCCAAACCCCTAAGGCTTTGATTTGAGAAAAAAGAAATGCAAGACATTTCAAACAGATTGACATCAGAACTTGGGCTTTTAAAGTAATTTGAATTTTCAGTCCTTTTTTCAATCCCCACCTACTTCCCTTCATATCAGCTCAGAATCCAAAATAAATTCATAGCTCTTCCTTGTCTGGTGGTGGGGACTAGGAAGAGTCAAAGTGAACATGAGAAAGAATTTAACCCACCTGCAGCTGGAGGATCACAGTTGTTCCACAGTAGTCTGGCAACTGTCTAGCCATTTATCTAGAAGCTATATCTATGCCGCAAGCACACTTACTTTTTCATGCTTATGGAGGATGATGAGAGTGTTGGCTCAGAACCTAGACCACCCCTTATTGCTCCACCATTAACTCCAACAACTTTTCACAGACAGAATCTGGCACCACTGCCCACCATTTCCTGCTAGTAAGTTGGTCTCTTTGGTTTCATTTATCCTGATAGATTCAGTGTGCTTCTAAGGAAGAGGTTAGCTATGTCTCACTTTGGAATACCACCTAAGCAGCAGCACAACTTTATTGTTTAGATTCCCTATCATAAGCATTCAAGCAGCTAAATGTTACAAGTGAAAGATGCATAATTGTGCTCACCAATCTCTAGTTGCATGACATAAACTAAAAATTAGCCCTTGACACTGCCTGGCAATCTTATTACTCCTCCTTTGTGTATTTATTCTTTTGCTTATCAGAAAAATGACACTGTCATCTCTTTCCCAGATCCCTAAACTCTTTCCCCCTTCACCTTCAGCTGATGATGTTGCTTCACAATCTGAGAAAATAAAAGTAGTAATGTGGACCAAATACCCATCATCAGATCTTAGAAGCCACTTGTATTTTTATCTGCACTCTATTTCCTATTTGCCTCTGCAGATGAAGTGTCTTTGCTTCCATCAGAGGCTGTTTCTGCTTGTTTTCTTCCAGTGCTCTCACAGATTATCCTCAGTACCCAGGACTCATCCTCATTGCCCAGTTCAATGATGGTTTACATTAAGTGAACTGACATAATTATGAATAAATAGTTCTCCCTGAGTGAGTACAACAAATCAGATGGGTCCCTTAGTCATATAACCAGGTTCCATATATGGGTGGTTTTTGTCTAGACTTTCTGGTGAGATCTCTATGCTGACATCTAACTTCCTTAGTTCTCGTAGGTGGTTACCCTCTTCTACAGTAACTCGTGACATAAGGCCCAGCAAGCAGTTCTTTCTTTATTTCTAAGTACAATTGCTTTTTCTTCACCCTTTACTATTTCATGTGCATTTTAGGATCACTTTGTAAAGTTTTATAAAATCCTGTTTGGGTTTTGATAGGAGTTTCATTGAGTCTTTAGATCAATTTAGAGAGAATTGATATTATTACAAAATCCAGTCTTCCTACTCATTGCTCCATTTATTTCTTCCTTAATATCTTGCAGTAAAATTTCTTAATTTTCTGTATCCAGAACATATATTTAAAAAATTTTACTAGATATTTACAGTTTTTGCTTTTCTTATAAATAGTGTACTTTAAAAATTGTCCTCTAATTTTTGGTCTTATGATATAGCTAACGCAAAGCCCCGTCTCTCTGGTTTTCTCCCTTTCTACTGCAATACTCCCAATAACACACACGCCTTTTCCAAGTCAATCTATTCCCTCCATCTCCATTTTCATCCTCCTGATATGCTATCATGTCAAATACTGCAGTAGCTTCTGAATTGTTTTTTTTTCTGAACTCTTCTGAATACTGATATTGTTTCCTTCCAATTGGTTCTCTACGTAGTAGCAAAAGAGATTTTTTAAAAAGCACAAATGTAATTAAATCACCTTCATATTGCAGACATTGTGCCATATATTATCCCTCAAATTTATAAAAATAGAATTTATAAAAATAGAATAGGATGAGCAAGATAGTACAAGACTGCACTATTAAGAACAAATGACATAAGTCATTGTATTTGTAATATCCTGTTTTTAAATCTTCAAAGCATCCTTTGGATTTACTATATTATACCTCTCACAAATACTGACCCACCAGGTGCCTTCCTCTTTCTGTATCTACCTTTTCTTCACATTGAAATCTGATGATTCTTTTTTCAGTGTCAGAGGGCAGATTTGCACTGATATTAGAAGGAAATATATAACCAAAACCAGTTATTTGAGGTGATGAGCTACTTGGCGATTCATTAACAAAAAGTCTTATAAAAACATTAAAAAAGAACTTAGGCTCGCTTTGTTAATATTAAGGATTATTAGAAGTGATTGAAAGTCAATTTATTATTGACATGCTTTTTTCTTAAACATAGATTTTTGGCTTGTTAAGGAAATAAATTCTGTAGTTACTAAAGGACTCTGTTTCAATCAATAATGTTTGGATGCCCCACAATGGAAAACTAAAAGCTAGATTTTAAGTGTTAAGCAATTTCTCTTCTCCATTGGCTGGTGCTTAAATAGTTGCTTGCAGGAAAGCCTGACCAATTCAAGGACAAAGTTGACAAGTTCTTTGTTTTTGATGATGTGCACTGTTTTTAGATTTGAGAGCAACAAGGTGTGACTACTGTCCTGCTTCCAGAATTAGCAGGAGTAGCAAGACAAGATTAATAGGTCGGTTCATTATGTCTAAGGAGTTGACTGGGCTTTTTTTTTTTTTTCACAGAAAATAATTGCTTTTCTGGAGTGTAAAAAGCTTTTGCTCATGCAGTGTCAAGATCTGTTACGCTGATTGGGGGATGAAGTCACTTTTCCCACTGTTTGTAGGGCAGAAAGTCAATAAATGTGATCAGCATCTTTGTACAACATTGAAGTCTCCAGCAGATTTCTCTCTCTTGGGGCCCACTAAAAACCAAAGGGCTATAGGAAATAAAGCCAAAATGTCCTCTTTTGACATAGGGCCATAAACATAATGGAATGATTTCTCTCCTGAAAGATTTGAGCAAAATAATCTCCACTGATTTATTTGATTGGGCCATAGCCAGCTTTCTCTCCTTCATAGGTGTTGTTGTATCAGAAATATTATTATAATTTCTTTATTTGTTTAATATTGTGTAATTAAATATTTTATTTCAAATGGACACAAGGAGATAGCAGAGTGGACAGTAAGGTCATGGGCTCTTGAACGAGACAATTGGATTTGAAACTTGACTAACTAGTTTTCTATTGTGTGATGTTGGGTGAGTAACTCACCTTCTCTCTGTTTCAGTTTCTTTATTTATAAAATGGGGAAAGAGAACTACCTCTTACTGAGAATTTTGGGAGGTTATATTTATTATATTTATTTATGAAAAGTGTGTGGCTGATAGTATATTACTAGTATTGTAATTGTTATTGATGTTACAGGTGACTAGCTGAAAGTAAGGATGGGTCTTCGCACACGTTTCCAGATTAATGTTTAATAAATGATTACATGGGGACTTGAGAAAGCAAGCAGACATTTGGGGAAAAATATGGCATCTTGTTTTTGGGTGTCTTAATAGAAAGACTGATTTTATTTCTACCTATTTTTTTTCTAAGAAGCTATAATGATTGGGAGAAACTGAGTAGCTCTCTATACAACATCACATTTTAAATGTTTTTATTAGTGCATTATAGTTGTACATAAAGATGGGGTTTGTTAGACATATTCGTACATGCATGGAATAAGATTTGCTCAATTTCTTTTTTTTTTTTAAAGAGAGAGAGAGAGAGAGAATTTTTTAATATTTATTTCTTAGTTTTCGGCGGACATAACATCTTTGTTATGTGGTGCTGAGGATCGAACCCGGGCCGCACGCATGCTAGGTGAGCGCGCTACCCTTTGAGCCACATCCCCAGCCCAGATTTGCTCAATTTCAATCTCCAATATTTCCACTTTCTCTCCCATCTTCCCTCCTTTATCCTCTACTCTATTGGTCCTCCTTCTATTTACTTATTCTTTTACAATTGGTGCTTTGTTGATATACATAAAGGTGGAATTTACTGTGGTATATTCATATATGTACATGGGCTAATTTGTTCACTTTCATTCCATGGTACTCTTTACCTGTTCCTTCTCCCTTCTCCCTGAATCTCCTTCCTTTTCTCCACTGATCTCCCCTCTATTTTCATAGGCTCCTCCCTATTTGTTTTTCCTCATTTAGCTGTAGCTTTTGCACATAAGAGGAAATGTTTGACCTTTAACTTTCTGAGACTGGCGTATATCACTTGGCGTGATGTTCTCCATTTCTCTCCATTTACCAGTAAATGCCATAATTTCATTCTTCTTTATGGCTGAGTAAAACTCCATTGTGTATATATACACCACATTTTCTTAATCTATTCATCTGTTGACAGGTATCTGGACTAGTTCTATAACTTGGCTATTGTGAATTGTGCTGCTATAAACATTGATATGATTCTGTTACTATTGCATGCTGATTTAATTCTTTTGGACAAATACCAAGGAGTGGGATAGCTGGGTCTTATGGTGGGTCCATTTCTAGTCTTTTTAGGAATCTCCATACTGCTTTCCAAAGTGTTTGTACTAATTTGCAGTCCCACCAACATCATATGAGTGTACCTTTCCCCCAACATTCTCATCAGCATCACACAGGCTCCACTGTCCAACATAAAGGTGTGGGCACTTTTTCTTGATGATTGCCATTTTGAGATGAGATGAAATATCACTGTGTTTTGATTTGCATTTCCTTGATTGCTAGGGATGTCGAACATTTTTCATACATCTGTTGGCCATTTATATTTCTTCTTTTGAGAAATGTCTATTAAGTTTTTTGTCCTTTTATATAGAAGACTCCCCAAAACTCCCCCAGAAGACTTCTAGAGCTGATAAATAAGTTCAGTAAGGCAGCAGGATAAAAGATCAACATACAAAAATCAAAGGCTTTCCTATACTCCAATGAGGAATCTGCGAAATCAGGAAAACTATTCTGTTCACAATAACCAAAAAAAAAAAAGTGGGGAATAAATCTAAACAAGGAGGTGAAAGGCTTCTACAATGAAAACTGTAGAATAATGAAGAACAAAACTGAAGACCTTAGAAGATGAAAATACCTCCCATGTTCTTGGATGGACAAATTAATATTGTCAAAATGGCCATATTACCAAAAGTGATATGCAGATTCAGTGCAATTCCCATCAAAATACCAATGTCAGTCTTTATAGAACTAGAAAAAAGTATTCTAAAATTTAATGGAAGAATAAAAGAACAGCCAAAACACTACTGAGTAAGAATTATGCTGGAGGCATCCGAATACCTGAACTCAAATTATACTACAGAGCAATACTAACAAAAACAGGAGGGTATTGAAATCAAAAAAGACATGAAGACCAATGGAATGGAATAGAAGGCAGAGAAAAACCCACATAGATATAGTCACTCAGTAATTGATAAAGGTGCCAAAAACATATATTGGAGAAAAGATAGCCTTTTAATCAAATGGTGCTGAGAAAACTGGGTATTCATATGTAGAAGAATGAAACTATATCCCTATTTTTCACCCTGCACAAAAGTCAACTCAAAATATTTCAAAGACCCAGGAATTAGACCAGGCACTTTGCAACTGCTAGAAGAAAACACAGACTCCACTGTCCAAAATATAGGTGTAGGCACTGACTTCCTTAAGACCCCTTGAAGTCAACACATAAAACCAATAAATCAGTAAGTATGACAGCATCACATTCCAAAGCTCCTGCACAGTGAATTAAACAAGAGTGTGAAGAGAGAGGCTGTGTTATGGTTTGGATGAGAGGTGTCCCCAAAAAACTCATGTGTGAGATGATGCAAGAAGGTTTGGAGGAGAAATGATTGGGTAATAGCCTTAACCTAATCAGTGAGTTAATCCCTGATGGGATTAACTAGGTGGTAGCTGGAGGCAGATGAGGTGTGAATAGAGGAAGTGGTTCATTGGGGCATGGCTATGAGGTATATATTTTGTATCTGGAGAGGGGAATCTCTCTCTCTATTTTCTGATCATCATGTGAGCTGCTTCCCTCTGCAACACTCTTCTGCCATGATGTTCTGCCTTACAAGGAGCTCTAAGAAATGGAGTAGGCCTTCTATGGTTAAAACCTCTGAAACTGTGAGCCCTCTGTGAGTTTTTTAGGAAACTTTTCTTTCCTAAAATTGTTCTTGTCAGATTTAAAAAAAATTTTTTTTTTAGTTATTGATGAACCTTTATTTTATTTATTTATATGTGGTGATAAGAATCGAACCCAGTGCCTCACATGTACTAGGCAAACTCTCTACCACTGAGCTACAACCCCAGCCCCTTGTCAGATTTTTTTAGTCACAGCAGTAAAAAAAAAAAAAAACTGACTAAAACAGCCTATACAATGGGAGAAGATCTTTGTCAGTTACTCCCTGACAGGGGATTAATATCCAGAATATATAAAGAACTCAAAAACTTAACACCAAAACAACAACAACAACAAAAACCAAATAACCCAATCAATAAATGGGCAAAAGAATATCACATCTTTTAGTCCTTTTTCATATTTGTGTTTTTTCCATTATTGGTATAAGTACTTAGGATCATTTTCACCCTAGGAGATCCAGGGAGCCATCCTGGTGGTCAGATACCCAGGGTTAGGGATCCTAACTGACTAAGCAGGATTTCTGCTCAAACTGGATTCAGTAAGGCAAGCCTAGTCAAGTGGAGTATTCGGAAGAACCTGATAAAGACTTTGTCAAGGAGACAGTCTTTGTTACAGTCACCAGGACATACAACTGAGGCTAGCCATTGGTGAATGAGAATAAATAGCTAACAGGTAAAGAAAGATCTAGAAGAGGCAGGATTGTGCTCCACTGTGGGTTGGGAAGAGCTTGGGCAAGACTTTTTGAACTCCCTCACCTTTAGGTTCAGATGTTGTAAGGCTGGGTGGGTACCTTTGGTGAAAGTTAACAGAGTAAGAGAAGTTGGGGGCTTTGTATCCATGGGAGTTTGGTGTAGGGTTTGGGGGAAGGATGACCACCCTTGATGAAAGGGTGGGCCCAGGGTGGGTCCTGGAGCTGTGGTTGCGGGACAGGCCCCTGGGAATGGCAGAGGGTGCTGTGGGTTTCCTTTCAGATTGTTCACCTCATTTCACAGGCTAAATAGAGGGGCAAGAATTTGGTTTTACTGCCCTGTCCAAAGTGGGCCCCTCGAATGGAGTTCCAAATGTAGGAAATATGGCGGTTCTAAATCTAGATAGGAGTAGTTTTTTTTTTTTTTATGACAAAAAACTCCCCCCAAAACAAAAAACCCCAAACTTAACATTCTAGAAAAAAATATAGTTTTTGCTTCTTTTGAGAAAAAAAGCCAGGCTCTTTGTCTACAACATCCTTTTATATGAATCCAGATTTTTATAGAGTCTTGAAATTCATTGAAATATGAAAAAAACTGAGGCCACCATTGACAGGAATTGTGTATGTTAGTAAATTATTCATAAGAGTAGCAGAAAAAAGCCAAGCCTTTGAGATTGCACTGAACGGTTTTCTAGCCGTGGTGCTGAGAGTGAATGAGGAGGGCGGGTTTTGTGCATGTGGGGCAGAGACTAGTGAAGGAGGAAAATTAGCGTGGCTGGGTTGTTTTTTTTTTTTTTTTCCTTCTGAGAAAGACTTTGTGCCCAGATGTCATACATATCATTTTTCCTGAATGGGGATGAAATATGCTGGGAAATAAATATAAGTCTCTGGAGTGCATAGACTTGGGTTCCAGCACTTCACTAATAAGAAAGGACCTAACGTTTGCTCCCAACTTGTATAACCACTCACTTGGCTTTTGGCTATGTTACTTTCCTCCTCCTGCCTTTTAAAATTCCATTAATCACTTCATTTTTTTTTTGTGGCTTTAGAGAAAACCAGAGTGGTTTACTCCCTGGTGGGAACTGCATCCTTCTGCCCCCCCACCCCCCACCCCCATGCACACAAGCACTCTCTTCCTCTCTTGATTTTGCTCTTTGTGGCAAGCACATAATAACCTTTTTTTTTCCCCCCTTGCAAATTTGAGCACTGATTCTCTCTTTTCAAGCCAATTGTCTCTTGCTGCTGCTCTTGAGAATGTGACCGCAGGGAGATTCAGAACAATGAATATCAGCACACTGTTGACTCATGTGGATGATTTGAGCAGCAGCAGCTTGAGCTGGTGGCCTGTGGGATCACATTAATGTGCCTAGTGGCTGCCATTGCAATGCTGAGAGCACACAGGGGGCTGAAGGGACCAACATCGGGACTCTTACAGAATCCTAAATGATCATGTGAAAAACAGAAACAAGGCAGGTTGCTTGGAGAAAGAGGGATAAAGACAGAGCAACTATTAGGATAGGGAACAAGATGAAAGGAGAAAGAGACAAAAAGAATCAAGCCAGAAAACATAACAGAATGCAATCCCAGACTAGGATAATACCGACCAAGTCAGTGGGGAAGACTAAGGGTAGGCTGACAGAGAAGCTCTGAATATCGAAAATTCTCATTTTGATGGAACGTAGTCAATTAGTTCCTGCCAACTGTGTCACACAATCGAGTGTCCTTGTTTTGACACGTATAGGTTGCTTTCATCTATTTTTAAGGTTGTTTTAGAAAATGTGCAGTAGCCCAAGCCAGTTGACTCTGGATGCTGCTAATGAGAATGTGTCATTAGGGAGATTTAGAACAGTGAATTCCAGCTCACTGTTGACTCATGCTGGATGATTTGAGCAACAGCAGTTTGAGCTAGTGGCCTGGGTCAGGGTCTCAGTTAAAATGAATGAATGCAAGAGGGAATTTGTTGATTCACGCCATAGAGAAGTCCAGGGTAAGGCCGATGAGGTGCAACTGGACCTGAGAACTCAGGAGAGAGGGTGTCACTTCCCTGGCTCCCTCCTTTTCTCTTCTCTCTCCCTCCTTTTCTCTTTCCTTTCTTCTCTGCCTGCATCTTTGTCCGTCCCTTCTCCTCAAGCTCCTGTGTCCTCATCCTCAGGCCTCTCCCCTTCCTTCCTCCCTTCCCTCACTTTTGTTTTCCTCCCTGACTTTCCCTTGGCCTCTCTGACTCTGCCCCTGTCCAGTCTTTCCCTCCGCCTGTTTCTTTTCCCTCCCTGTAATTACTGCCTAATCCCATATTCTCCTCTGCCTCTACCTTCCGTGCTCGTTCTCTCCTGCCCTCTGCTTCCTGTCCCTCCCATCCCTGGTCCTTGGCATCTCACACCTCTCTCTGTTCTCTTCTGATCCCTGTCTTCATTTCCCCGTTTACTCTGCATTCCACTTTCTGTCCCCTTCTCTGTCCCTCTTTCCTCCCTCTCCCTGCCCTCTCATGGCTCTGTTGTCCCACAGGCTAACTTTACTCTGGGCCAGGCTCTCTTCCATGGTGACTGCTCTGTTGCTTCAGACTTGTCTAACCCACTGTAGCCACACCAGCACAAACGAGTTTCTCTTTCACAATAATTTCAGCAAAAAGACCCAGGATTCCTTCTCAATTAGATGACTGAGGGACCAAAATAGGCCGAGAGGTCTTGGAGTTGAGGAGGGTTAGTGACATCTTTTCTGAACCTTGTGGACTAAAGTTCAAGAAGTTCAAGGTCCTGGAGAAGAGAAATGTGGTGCTGGACTTAGCAGAAAGGGAAAGTGAGGCAAAAAATAAGACACCATTACTATTCCTATCCGACAGGCTGCTGGTTCCTGGTTACTATAGAAAATGACCCCCCAAATCTCAATAGAATACAAAAGAAAGTGTTTTTTTTTTCTCCTTCCTCACTTTATCATAGTCCAGTGCAGAGAGGGCCATGTTTTTGTCAGCTTTTTGTCCCTGTGACCAGAAGACATGACAAGAACAACATAGATAAGGAAAAAATTCATTTGGGGTTCACAGCTTCAGAGATCTTAGTCCATAGATGGTTGACTCCATTGCTGTGGGGCAAGGTGAGGCAGCACATCATAGGGGAAGGCCCAGTAGAGGAAAGCTACTCTCAGCTCATTGGAGGGTGGGGATCAGGAAGCAGACAGGTAAGGATGGGGCACAGGGCCAATGCACCCTTGTAGGGCACGCCCCCAGTGACTTTCCTCCAACCACACCCCACCCACCTTCGGTTACCACCCAGTCAGTTTATTCAAACTAGGCTGGACTGATTAGGTATAACTGATTAGTTATACCTGTCACAACCTAATCATTTTTACCTCTGAATATTCTTGCATTAACAGGACCTTTGGATGGACATCTCATATATGAACCAAAACAAGCTGCTTTCCATAAGACTTCCCTCAATGTGGTGACTGAGGGGTTGCACATCATCTAATTTATGATGTGGTCCTGCTATTCTGGGTCCTTTACTTCCAAATGCATGAATGGGAGGGAAAGAGTATAAAACGGGGTTTAGTGTCCACACTCAGGTAGTGTAAAGAGGCCAATCCCTTGCTCCAATCTAACTTGGAAGGGATGCTGGGAAATTTGGTGGTGGTATGTTCCCAGAAAGAACATGAACATGGTGTGTGGTGTGCATAGTGCTATTATTCCCAGAGTCAGGCTGTTGGGATGCGTGACAGGAAGACAAATAGCTGGAGTTGAATGGATATAAAGTTAATGTGGGACATTTATGAAATATACATGCATGTTTCCCTCTGAAATGCCTTCCATCCTTTCTTTGGATCTAGACTTTGTCCTGAAATTCTGCTTTTTTATGAAGGCTTCCAATATGGCACTGTATAAGAACTTGAATTTTGAAACAAAAAATAAAATTTGTCCCAGCTTCTCCATTTTCCAGGGTTAACCTTGGGTAAATTAACCTTTCTGAGATATTGTTTCTGCCTCTTATATCCTGTGCACGAAAGTATCATTAATAAGAATCCAAATTTAAAAATCACTTGAGTGGTTGTGACGTTTTCTTTTTTTAGCTGTAATTTTACTTAGCAACTTGGCGGTACATCTGGGCGTGGGCTGCACTGGAGGTTTCCATTCCCCATCCACTAGAGTCTTACGATTACAGAGCTAACAAGAAGTTCAGGGATCACCTATTCCAACTTCCCCATTTTACAGAAGGGGAAACTGAGGCTCGGAGAGGATACTTGATTGTGCGCATAGTTGCAGAGCTGGTTAATGGCAGAGCTAGAGGTAGAGCACATATCTCTTGATCCCACAGCTAACATCACGTAGCCAGTGTGGTCTTTCCCTTTTTCTAATCTGCTTAGTTCAACAGATCAATACCTGGCAGCCTGAAGTGAAGGTGGCTTAGATCTACTCCACGTCTTAAAGACAAGCTTGCTCACTTCAGTAGGTTGCAGGTGCTCCCCCACCGTTTGCCCCACCACCCCCAAATGAAGTGTAGCTATTATTCTGTGTTCTAGCTATAGAGATTTTCCTATCTATAGAAACTGTTGGTTTTACAAGAGATGGCTGCTGCAGCTCAATGAGAGGTGATAAAGACATAGGTAATTGCTGTAGAATAATACTGCTGCCAAGAAGATGATTGAACTCCCACACAGAAGGTGAACAGATGGTATATTTATTGAAATTCATAGGCTGTGAGATGGAATAATTTAACTGATGGCTGGGCACCCACATTTCAGATCGAGGGAGGCTTGCTGAAGAATGAATGGGCCACTAGGTGGCGTGATGATCTAGGGCCCAGCTTTGTCTGCTCAGAGAGGGAAGCCTAGATCCTGGGTAAACTGAAGAATCATTTCAGTGCATTTGCTGTTTGGGACTGCACATCTTCCCTGTAGCTAAGTAGGAAACCATTATGTTCTTAAAACTTAACATCATTTTAATTAAAAAATAAATATATATCACTAAGGACTTGTACCTGGAGGAAAAACAGGGTATTTAATCAGCAAAGAGATTGGGCCATGGCTAGTGTATGTGTTGGTGGGGTGTGTGGGAGGCGTGTCTGGTCCAAGAGTAGCTGTGGTCTTCAGTGCTCTTTCATGTCATTGGTCCATCTGGGCCTAATGAATTTCCTCCCTGCTAGCTGCCTGCTGTCTTAGCTTTGACTGCAGCTTGCAGTACAGAATGGCAGAAACAACACCAGCTCCAGAGACCTCATTCTGGACTTTGATACAGTTAATAACATTATGTCAGAGAAAGAATAAAGGAATCCATTGTGAGCTCATGTGTCAAGATGGAGGAATTCATAAGAGAGAAAAAGTGACTTGGGAAGTCAGCTCCTGATGGCTTCTTACCCTTATCTCTGTTGACTTAGTAACTTGTTTTTAAAGGTTCCTCTCCTAGTGGATAATCCCTCCAGTTTCCAAATCCAGGGCTCTAAAATGTGTTGTCTCTGACTGTGGATGTCCACATTCTTCTGATTTGGTGCAGGAACCACTTCCTGCTTATATTTAATATCATAAATATGCACATGCATTCACTCAACAATATCCACTGTTCTTTTTTTGCCTAAGTTTTCTCATCTGTAAAATGGGGATAAGTGACCTGTCTTGCTGCTTTGTCAGAAGGGTTAGATAAGCATTTTATGTAAAATGCTTACAGCCTAGCAAATAGGAAGCACTCAACAAATACTGGCTTTAATTACTAGTACTACTACCACCACCACTGTCTACTATTGTATCACTGCTATGTTCCTGCCTGTATCCTACTGCTACTGCTTTCTACTACTGACTATTACTGCTTCTATATTATTATTATCACTACTTTATTAGTACTAATAACTGAATTAACTTAAGGTAAATTCACTCCCTTTTGCATTTTTAGGTAAATATTAGTTAATTCAGAAAATTCTCCTTTCTACTACTTCTCAGAGGATGAGTTGACCTCTTGAGGGCTTACATCCAACCCTGCATTGCAGGTGGGGACACTGTGGTTCATGAGTATACTGGGGTGCCTTGTCATTGCTGCATTATGTTCTTTGTTCTCTGTCTTCACACATCTCTGAGACCTCCACCGACCTCTGTTGAGCCATTCCTGGGCCTGGTGGGATAGGGGTTGGGATGAATAGACACCACTGAGAAATTCCTGCATATTTCCTGGCCTCATGCTTTTTGAGGCTCAGCTAGGTCTTCTTGCCCCAACCCTCATTCATTCATAGATTTAGTAATGTAGTAGCATGGTTGTTTATTATAATGTATTAGGTACTGCAGACACTCACATTGCTATACTTTTACGTGACTGGCAGTATAATAGGTTAGTTTACACCAGTATCATCACAAAGATGTGAGTAATGCACAGTGCTACAACATCACCACAGCTAAGACGTCACTAGGCAGTAGGAAAATTTCAGCTGTTATGGCCTTAGGGGACCACTGTAGGATAAACAGTCCAGCATTGACTGAAAGCTCATTATGTGGCGTATGACTGTAGTTTGTTTTATGCACTTTACATGTTCACCTTTTGATTTTGCATTATTTATAAGAAAATATGTAAACTGTAGCCCTCTCTTCCCATATCACATACTTAACAATGGTTGATGAATTAAGTGTCCTTTATCACCTGGGAATAAGTCATTGCTGGAACAAAAATTCATCCTATCAGGCTTGATGATCTAAGAGAGAGGTCAACAAACTATGGCCTGTGGGCCAAATCCTGTCTACTGCTGGTTTTATATAGCTTGAGAGCAAAGAATAGTTTTTACAGTTTCAAATGGTTGAGAGAAATCAAAAGAGGAGTATTTTATGACACATGGGGATTATGTGAAATTCAAGTTCGAATGTCTATAAATAAAGTTTTATTGGAACACAGCCATGCTCATTCGTTTACGTGTTGTCTGTGGCTGCTTTCAGACTATATTGGCAAAGTCGGGTAGTTGCAAAACAGACCATATGGCTTGCAAAACTGAAAATATTTACTGTTTGACCCTTTACAGAAAGAAGTTTGCCCTTGCTTTAGAATGTGGATTCCATGTGAAGTGAAAAGGGACTCAAGGGGAGGTCTGTCTATTTAGAATTTTCTCTCCAGTCTACAGGTAGGAGCCAGCAGCTCACTGTGGGGGCGTTGATCTGAAGGAAAGCAGGCAGGGAAGTGGTGCTTTCATTAGTTCCACCCTCATCCACAGTTCTTAAAGCCTGCTGTTATTTTATGCCACCTGCATAACCTGATTTGCATCTTCAATGACTATCTAGCTACCACTTGGACTTTTTTTGAGAATATGGAGAGTGGCTTTTAGGAAGCCATCTGTAGATGAAAAATAAATAGCAGCTCACAGTCCTGGAATGTGTGATTGAGGGAGCCAGTGCACAGCGAGAGTCAAACAGCTGATTTGCTTCCCAAGTCAAGAAGCTACTAAAGAGACGTCAGTATTTACAAGATGAGCCAGGGGAGCAGAAGCCATCTGGGAGACAAAGGGAAAAATAAAAGCCCTTGAAACCCCTAGGCACACACGGCCAGGGACTGGGCCAGAGCTTGTCCTCTCATCCTGAATCCCCTGCCCTCTGGTGCTCCTGGGTCTTCTTTTTCTCTGAGAGCCTGGCCCGCTTGCTTGCAAATCACGGACCCCCACTCTCTTGGCGCTGCGCTTGCGGCACCAATGGCTTTTCCTGTACATTCTCAATTAAGGAGGGTTTTAACATCCGAACTCAAGCCCCATTTTTTACAATGCTTTCTCCTTAATGATGTCAGAAGTTAATAATACGATTAATCTTCTTGTTCTTTTCTTCCTTTCTCTAACTCTCCCTACCTGCCATTTACCCCCAGAGGAGTTGTCAGAAGAAAATTGCAGAAAATGTGCCGATTCTTAGCTTCTAAATGCAGAAATTAAAGAGGGAAACAAAGATTGAGGAAATACATGTGAAAATCAGAGCAATTCTCTGAAGAGATTGAATATCCTGTATTTGAAATGCTTGGGCCTGGTAGGATGGGGTTGGGATGGATGGACACCAGTATTTCAGAGTTTTTGAAATGTTTTCATAGAATTTTACTGACTGTGTATCCATAATTTGAAAATTAAAGTCTGAAATCAGAAACTCCTTGGGCTCTAAAACGGTACTCAAAAAATTCCAAATTTTAGAACATGTTGGAATTTTTTTTTTGTGGGGGGGATTAGGGATGCTCAACTTGTAATTAAGTTCTTCCCTGTCTTTCTTCATTTCCATCTCCACCCCACTTTTCCTTGGGTAGATACCAACTCTCTGATCCAAGAAAGGAGAGGCAAGGTAGAGAAGGATAAGAGATTTCTCTCACTCTGTGTGTTTCCTGGTCTTCCTGCTTCCCACCTAAACTGAGTCCTGAGGTTGCTGGGATACGATCCTCTCTATTCCATTTCATGTAGGAATATGAGAATAGAAAGGATCCACATCTGGAATCCTAGGTAACACTCAGAGATGGCCGATCTCATGGAGGA
The DNA here is from genome assembly GCF_001458135.2 of Marmota marmota marmota. Classification (NCBI taxonomy): domain Eukaryota; kingdom Metazoa; phylum Chordata; class Mammalia; order Rodentia; family Sciuridae; genus Marmota; species Marmota marmota. The sequence continues at coordinate 1,528,445 of NW_025999900.1, forward strand.
AATTCTGTTGCCATCCTAGTGCTGTTGTACAGTGGACCCAGCAGCTGGGTGTGTCTAGGCAAGCCCTAAAGATCTGCATAGATACCCATTGGGACTCCAGGGCATATAAGAATTCCTAACTCCCTCCAGAGGGGTACAAATACCAGTTGAGTGTATGCTTAAGACCTGAAAGGGTCTTTCAGCCTGTGCAGGGGGAGGTGTTGGAGATGTGACATGGATAGTCTCTGCACAGGGTGGACAAATATCCAGCTCCAGGGACACTTTCAATAAAGTATTGCCTACTGTCAGCGTTGAGCAGGGAATGAGATGATTATATTCTGAGGAGGCCAGTGCAGGACCCTATTTCCACTGCTGCAGAGGTGGCCTTTGTGTAGAATTTAGGGACAAGTCCAGAGAAGAGAGGGATAGTTAATTTTTTTCTATATAACTGAGTTTTATTTTTCATATGGGGACAGAAGAGGAGTTAAACATTGAGTTATAAGAAATAAATCATGTTTCTCGAATGCCAGCTTTTGGGATTATAAAATTTGTACCCAATACAATTAAATTTATTAAATACTTTATATCAAGTACTGTACAAATGATTTTTATGCATTTTTGTGTTTAATTCTTTTAAAACTTTGTGAGGCAGGTATTACTAATCCCATCCTACAGAGGAAATAAGCCTCTCCAAGTTGTATTAATTAGCCTAAGGTTACCCAATGAGAGTGAGGAGAGCTAGGACTTTGGCCCTGGGTAGCAGGACTCTGTAGCCCAACTTGCTCCACATACCCTCATACCAGAGGGTCAGATGGAACCCAAGGATAGAGCTTTGAAATCTACTTTGCTCATAGCTGTTAGTGGAACAATTCTTTCCTTTAACAATAAAACCTTTCTGGGTCCCTTTTCATGTGCCAGGTGCTTTGCTAGGCATGGGATACAAAATGAATAATATTCACTTCCCTCCAGGGATGTAACAATCTGCCTACATTTGTTCCTAACACATGGAAGGTGCTCAGTATGGGCTGGTTGAGTGAATAAATTTGAAAGATACAAAGCATTAGTAAGGGAAAGAATGCCTTTGTCTGATTTCAGGTGTAGGATTGGGAATGTTGCAATCATATACATAGAGAACTTGAAAGAATCAGAAGAGGGATCTGGTGGAAATAGAGATTTGACTTCAGAAATGGTCACTTCTTTAGGCAGTGCCAGAAGGTTGGTTAGAAACTATCCCTATTTGAACAAAGCACCAGGGAACAATTGCGTTCAGAGCAAAGAGAAAAATGGGCTGATCTGGGAAGGTTCCTTTTGTTCTTAACATCAAGTGATGAGGTATTGAGAAGGGAAATCTGCAGGATGGAACCATATTCAGAAGGGAGAATTTATTTCCTCCAAAGCATCCTTTCTTGGTGTCCATAAAACTAAAAGAGATTAATAAAATGATTGACTGTATGTGCAAAATCCAGTTCACATTATAACTTGTTATCACATCACACTCTGTGGAATAGAAGATACGTAACGAGGCTTCAGTTTCTGTAAGGGAAAGGGGAAAGAGCTGGTGCCATCACACTTTCAGTTGGCCACAGGCGGTGAGTTTGTCTGCCAGGCAGGGAACATCATCCTCTGGGTATCTGCTTTTTTCTTGTTGAGACCTCTATTCAGAAAACAAATGGTCACAAAGTTTCATTTGTTGGAGTTGTATTAGTATGTTAGGGATCTTTGGTGGTTTGTAATAGGCACTGGCTCTTGTTAATTGAAGTAAAATTTGCATACTGGAGCAATATGGGAGAGTCTACAGGATGGAGGAAACAGCTCAGAGCAGGCAGGAGTCAGGTGGTGCTGATGGTCTTGAGGCAGAAATTGTGCACAGCCTGCTCTAGGCAGCCCTGCTGGCTCAGTTAACTCTACCTAACAAAGTACTTTTATCACTCTCCTCCCAGCTGGATTCCAGGGAGGGAGATGGACCTGTTTGGCCTGACTTGGGCTGTGTGCCTGTTCCCTGGCCAGGGGAAGGCAAAGCCTCTTGATTTAAGTTCTAAAGAGTGATCCAATGGAGAAGAGGCAATTTCCCGAGGAAGCAAAAGGGATCAGCTTCCTGAAGCTCTGTTGACTGTGGCACAGGTTCCTTGGCCTTGTCTCTAAAAGAACTTTGTGATCTTGCCCTCCTGTCTGTCTTCAGACTTACTGTGATAGCTTCTCTTACTGATCCTGACCCCTTCATGCCCTTCAGTTGAGCTCAGTCTACCCTGCTCTTTCTGGCCAGTGTGCCTGAGTGCTCTCCATTCTGATATCAGGTTCTCCATCCCAGGAATGAATCTCTTCCTCCTGTGTGCACTCATAAAATTGATTCTGGAAATGTATGTACAATCATCATTTTCCTGGCCCAAGAATTCCCTGTGTAGATTTCACTGAAGCTATGGCACATACAAACAAAATACTTGTGCCAGGCCCTTTCTTGAGCATTTGCTGCATATGTACTGATTTACTCCTCCCACCATCATACGTTGTTAGTACCTCCATTTTACAGGTGAGAAAACTGCCAAGGTCAGACTTGTCCAAGGTCAAATAGCTGGTAAGTGGCTGGTGTGCCACTTAAATTTAAACTGCATCTGGCAGCAGTGTGTGCCTTTTACTACTCTTGACTCTTTCATGGCTCCTACACCCTGTGCACCCATCAGAGTCCTGCCTTTTCACTTAGTAATGATCTCCTGTTATCCCCACACTTTGACTGAGTCCTGCATGATCTGTTTGAGTAGAAAGTTAACTGGTCTTTATTCTTCAAATGTATTTAGAATACTGCCGCCAGAGAGATCTTATCACAAAATGAAACATGATCATTTTGTTCGTCTGCTTATCATTATTTAATGGCTTCCTTTACTACTGTACCAACATAATTTGGGTCTAATTTTGCTTTCCAATTGCATCACCCTCCCCATACTCTTGTCCCCACAGTCATCTACCTCCATTCATCCTTTGTGTATAGCTCGGGAAAGTGCCTGGGGCATACAAAGTGCTTTATAATTTGGCAGCTCTGCCAAATTGCTTGCCATTCTCTCAACAGGCCATATCTTTTCATCCTTGGCACAGTCTAAAAGGCCTTTATGTTTTGACTCTCCCCATGTGTCTGGTAAAAGTCTTATTTATATTCCAAGACACTGTGCAAATCTCCTGTGGGAAGCCCTCTCCACCATCACAGGTACAGTTGAGTGATTTCCTCTTCTGGGTTTCCATCTTAGTCTGTTCCTAATTATACTCTAACCCGTGGAATACTCATTTCCTAGGGCTGCCATATCAAAGTACCACAATCTGGGTGGCTTAAAACAAGGGAAATTTATTATCTTGTAGTTCTGGAGGCTAGAAGTTCAAAATCAAGGTGTCACAGGGCCATGCTACCTCTGAAACCTGGCTTCTGGTGTTTTGTTGACCTGGCCTGTAACTACACAGGGCCATTGAGTATTCTCCCTGTGTGTCTCTGACTTCACATGGGGACATCTCATCATAAGGACAACTTTCATATTGGAGTAGGAATATACCCTAATCCAGTATGACTTCATATCAACTACTTATATTTGCAATGTCCATATATCCAAATAAGGTTACATTTTGAGGTACTGGGAGCTAGGACTTTAGCATGTCTTTTTTTGGGGTGGCAAGGGTAGGGATGTGGGGGAGGGGAATACACACATTCAACCTAAATACCTGGCTATTTTGTAACCATTTGGAAATGTGACTATGGATCACACCTAACTGTGCATTTTTTGTGCCACTTGGTCTGTTCCATGGTAGACCTTCATTGAATGTATGGTAAATGTTCATCTACCCCCATGAAATAGTAAATTACAAAAGGAAAAAGGAGGGTTGCATTTCTTCATTAGTTTATACATGAAGAAGAAAGTAGATGAGGATTTCTTCTCAATATTGTGCAAATTCCATGAGAGCAGTGACTCCCTATTCAATTGACTAGCATAGGACATGCCTGGAATACAGAAAGTGCTTAATAAATGTTTACTAACTGTTCATTTAGTTTTGAGTTGGGTGGGAATTGTTGAATGGGTGAATGAAGATTACAGAAAGTAGATTATAGGTAATTTTAGAATTATCCATGCGGGTATTTTCCCTGGACAGGTCTGTCTTGTAGTTGTTTAGCTAAATTCACAAACTTTAACAAATAGTACTGACTCTTTTTTAAAAAAAGTATTTTTAGTTTTAGATGGACACAGTACCTTTATTTTGTTTATTTAGTTTTTTTATGTGATGCTCAGGATGGAACCCAGCGCCTCATGCATGCTAGGCAAGTGTTGTACCACTGAGCCACAACCCCAGCCCCAATAATACTGACTCTTGCTAACTGTTGGCTAGAAGGTAGAAGCCTGATATAAAGGTTAACACTGCTGGGGTACTGAAAGTATTGCAATTGTTTTTGCAGCAGGAGTGGCACTGTAGATCAGCATCCTACTGAAAACTTAGTAAGTTTCCTCATGTCCTTCAAGGGATCAACTACGTATTGGCAAAAGACTTCCTTGGCTAATACTTTGTTGGCCTGCTTTTCAGTCTGTTCCTGTAAATATTCCACTATAGGTGGATGAACCCCAGTTTTTTTCTTGTGTACAGCTCAAACTGTATGTTTGTGTTGATCCTATCCACTCCCTGGCATTTACCGAAAACTTCTGGGTACCATGTCAGTGAGTATTGCTTATCCTTGGCTTTTCCTGCAGGACCACTGGGAGGTTAGAAACACTGCAATTATTAAAAGAGGGAGTTCATTAAAATTCACTCAAAGGAAATGAAGGAATAATCATGAACACATTTTCTCCCACTTTGGTGGAGTTTTGGATTCCCCCAGTTATGCCATAGGACACACTTGATTTTGGACTACCAACTCGGAGGAAGTAAAATTTGCTTCATCTGCTTCATTTCCTGCTACCCTGAAATCCTTTGCTTTAGGCATGGGGCTAAGCTCCCCTGCCCAGCTTCCAGTCAGACTTCCTTAGAAGCAGCTCAGTGCAAAGTGATATGCAGCTCTGGAATTCCCTGGACTGCAGAGGCCTGGAGTGGAGTCTGTTTGTACATTTTCATGATGTTATGAGATTGTGATGTTTAGGTCAAACTTTTATGAAGGGCCTTGAAGTGCTGATTTGAGTCTCCAATCTTGGAGGAGCATATGGAGCTGCCTTTTATCTCTGGATTAAGAACACAAGCAGCCGCCTTGCTTCCTTTCAGAGGGGCTGGTTGAAGTTGGTCTCTTTTACTGTAAAGTATCCTTTCCCATTTGTTGTGTGGTCATGGAGTGACTGACCAGACACCATGAACCCATAGTTGTAATGCCTTCTGATAAAGGGGAGCTCCTGATAAATCTGTGGCCTCTTTGAACATGGACTCTCTGAACATTATTGCACTGGTGCATGAATAGCTGGAACAGGGCATGTCTCTGGCAATCCTCACTGACATGTTGCCTTCTTCTCATGGGGCCTCTAAAGATGGACTATCCAAGGCTTTGGCCCACTTTTGTCACATGTATTATATTTATGAATTTTTCCCTTTGTCTTTCCTATATTTTATTACTATAATTAGCAGCTCCTAATCATAATTCACTTGAACCTGCAGGACCACTGGGAGGTTAGAAACACTGCAATTATTAAAAGAGGGAGATCATTAAAATTCACTCAGAGGAAATGAAGGAATAATCATGAACACATTTTCTTAGGTGGCCTAAAACTCGTGATGCTATCTAATTGCTTCTGTAATAGTTGGGGTCAGAGTAGAATATCATGTACTTATCACTCACTTTGAAAACCTCTGCCATACTTTTCTTCCTTGTTCTTTCAATAACCTAAAATCAAGGACCTACCAGCACTGATTTATGTCCCAGGCTTTAAAAGATGAGATAAAAACCCATCACTATTCTCAGATGTCTGAAATTTCAACCAAAAAAAATTTTTTTTTAAGTCATGATTTCTGCTAACAAATATTGCTTGGAAAACTTTAAGCTATTATCAAGTATTGACTCCTTTATGTGGTTGGAGTGTTGTGGGTAGGGATGTAACCATCCTCCAAAGTTCATGCTCTCTCACAGTGTAGACTGTTGCTGAGAAGTGGCTGCTAGGCAAGAACTACATTTACCAGCCCTTCTTGCATCTAACTGGGACCATATGACTGAATTCTGACCAGTGAAATGGAAATGATATGATGACCTGCTTTCAGGCACAGTTTATGATGTCTTGTGTGTAATTTCCGATTTTCCCTCCTCCTGTACCTGTTGGCTAACTGTTCACATGTTGGGTCTTGTTGGAAGTTGGGTCAAAGATGGCGGGCTCTCCATCAGTCTCACCCCTGAATCACTAGGTGGAGCCCATTCCCTCCACCCACACCTTCTGCTGCAGTTGGACTTTTCTTGTGCTAAGTCATTGAAAATTGAGTTTGTCTATCACCGAAGCTAGTGCTATCCCTAACTAAGAAAGTGGTAAGACACTTTCTTAAAAATCTGTCTTGATAGAGAATTTGAGATGGCTAAGTGCCTCGGGGAAGAGAGGGTAGGAGTTGTGTGAAAAATTTAAGTTTTAGAATGGCAAGCAGTGGGCTAAAAAGTAAATGTCCTTACTTAATTATCTTTGTTAGCACTCTGTACTGCTTGTACCATATTGGTTAAAAGGGAATTCTAAGTTAACAGGGAAGATTATTTTCCCACTCTTTAGCTTTCTAGTGTAAAGCTTTCCTTCTCCTGTTTTCACAGCCTGGAGCAAATATTTGTAAATCATCTCCTTTATGCCTAGCACTGTCCTAAGCAGTAGAATACATATTTTAGTTTCTCCAAATCCCAGCTCCTAGGTCAAAATCTCAAGATATATAAATAAGCAATAAATAACTCAGGATGGGTAATTCATCATCTCCATCCACCCATCCATCCTTCATCCATCAGCCATCTGTCATTTATCCATCTACCTATGCATCCATCCATCCATCCATCCATCTGGTATATGCCAGGACCTCTGCAGAACTTTGAGGATACAGTGATAAATGAGACACACAGTACCTCTTGTCTCATGGAACTCACATTCTAGAAATCACAAGTCATTTTAGAAGAGAATTAGTATTTTAAATGACTATCTTCCATACCTTGTGTTTGAAGTTGTGATTGATATCAAAGTTCATCAAATTTCTGCTCTAAAAGCCTGATTCAGGCAGAGACAAGTCAGAATCCCCCCTTTGTTCTTACAACTCAAGAATTGCACTAAGGGGAGATGAACCAAACTAAATGATGCAGTTCCCTCAATAACTTCATGTTTCATGGAAACTTGAATCCATGTGCATTGTTCACATTGACTTTTAAATATTTGATCATTTTATTTTTGGTTAGAGCTTTGGGTATTTTCAGTAAAACACCTGCTTGTGTTCCCTGAGGGAGACTGTACATTAACAATGGATGAAATTCTTATGAGTGATTGTTATCAATAAAAATTTACTTCATTTATAAAGGAAATCTTCATTAGTTAAATTTTACTATGTAACACTTTACCCCACAAGCTGGCAGCTTAAAGCAATACTACTTATTTCACAGTTTCTGGTTACAGGAATTTAGGAATGACTTAGCTGTATGGTTCTGGCTCAGGGTCTCTCCTGAGACTCCAGATAGAATGTCATCTGGGATTGGAGGATGGCTGTTGGCTGGCGGTCACAGTTCCTTGCCATGAAGGCTTCTCCACCTGGGCTATTCATGATATAGCTGCTACCGATCCCCATAATGTGCCATCCAAAGAGAGCAAGGCCAAAGCCAACGTGTCTTTTATGATCTACCTCAGGAATGGCTGCTATCAGTTCTTCTATATTCAGTTATCACACAGATAACCCAGACACAATGTGGGGAGAGACTGCAGAAGATAATGAGTACCAAGAGGTGGAGATCACTGAGGGCTGCCTTGAAGGCTGATTGGCTCCCAAAGTATCCTTCCTCAATAACTTTTTTTTTTTGCACTCTTAGAAGTACTATTGAATGAATGAGTATTTGATCAAATTCTGCAAAGAGAAGCAGGCAGCCTTAGGGCTTTGGGGTGGGGGAAGAGGTTTTGTAAAACCAAAACTTTCATGACAATACACGTACTTCTATCTAAGTACAAATGACATATCCTTTGCATATGGTCCTGACTTTGTGATATACAGCCTTTGTTAACCATTTAATATGGTGTCCCACCTGCCTAAGGTGGTGTTACAAGGCCCACCTTTGATCTTTAAGGGCTGTGGCTTACCTGTCTTTCATTTTTTCCCAATTTCTCCACCAGTATGGTGATTGCAAAATCAATATGGGTATACCAGGTTTAGCGGCTTAGGGAAATTGCAAGATGTTCCTTTAGTCTGAAGCTCTGTAGAGAAAATAAGACCAAGCTGAGGAAAAAGCAAATGCATGCTATGGAGTAGACCAGTGATCCACAGACCTGCTTGATCTACATATTACCTGTCATGACAAATTTAGGTTCTCAGCCTTCCCCAGACCTATTGATCTGGATCTTTGAAGAGAGGCCCATTTTTAAAAATAAATTAAAAGAAAAAAAAAAAAAACACAGTTCAGGCAACTTTTAAGTCCCATAAGAAAATGCTAGGTTGGATCACACTGGGAAAAAACATCAAATGAGATTCTAACTTACAGGGGATCAAATATAAGTACCTGGTAATGTGAAATGAGGGAGCATGAGAATGCTTGGGAGAGGTGAAGAACACAATTTTAATAAGTCATTGTAGCTTCATAATTTTTTCTCCATGAACATTTGCTCCAAAGTGAGCAGGGGTGGGAGGAGGTCCTGACTGTGCTGATCTCTTGGTAGTCTGGGCTCCAGAGTGCCTTGTGTTTCTCCCTGGTTGAAATCTAGTACTTAGAGATACAGGATTTTGGGGTAAGCATTCCTGAAACTCAAACTTCTGCATCTGATGCACAACCAAGAAGCAGCAACCCATTTCAAGTACTAGAATCAAAATGAGCCATATGGATATTTTTGTATTTACAGAGTAATAGAAGGGATGTTTAAAGTAATAGACTAAAGAGCTGCTGTTTGAATCTACAAGGCTTTTGTGGTGGCTCGGTTATTTTGTGCCCAGCCAGACTGCGGCATTTGGTGGCCTGTACGGGGAACGTCTGAAACTTGGAGGTAAGTGAAATTACTCGCCCCTGAGGGAGAGCGAGAGAATGGGTGACCATTTCAAAAAACAATGTGTTCTTGTTTTGATTTATTTTGTTTTTATTTCAAGTTGTCTGTTCCTAGAACTTTCTCAGGCAAACTGGGGAAAATGGTTGACTCAAGGTTTGAAGTTGTTCACCTCCGAGGAAGAGAAATTGTTAGAGGAAGGAGGCACCCCAGTAAGACCAAGAACAGTTAGGGCATATTGTTGATACAATACAAAAATGTAGCACATGGCTTTTTAAAGACAAGTTATTAAGTATATCAGTGGGACCATCATGGTATCCTGTAGAAGGATTTTTCTTCAACAAGAAAGAGATGGCTAGTTCTGTTTATTACACTTGTCTAAGATCTTGGTTTTTACAGACATCTGATTAATTTACAAAGCTAAAATGTTAAAATATCAATCACTAAATATAAAATCAAGTACTCTTTACTTATTAAGTTACATAAGGTAATATATTTAAACATTATGTGTGTTTTCATAAATTGGCGAATGGAAAAATGTTTAATACTGCTTTGTGTCTGTGTCTTTGCTGAAACAAGGTTACTAAGAGTTAAGATTCTATCATGTGTAATTTATATACAAAGAGTAGAAGAATTTTCAGTTGGGTTTCAATTATAGTATTATAGTATCATAAAAAACATGAAAGTATTTCATCTTATTAAAGTGGAGTAATTTGTCTAAATCAGAAATTTTATAAGAGTTGTTTCAGATTGCAAATTTATAAAAAGGGTTAATGGCTAGAAAAGAGATATTAAAAGATTCAAGATGTGGAAATATATTTTAATATGGAAGGTTAAAAAAATGTTTCTAGATGAGATAATCTTTGTGTGATAAAGTAAAAAGTTGTAAAATGTCTAAGTAAGTTGCAAAAGGCTTTAAAAGGTTAAATTGAAGGTGGTTAAGATACCTTCATGACGGAGGAAAGATTGCGTCATTCGAAGCCTAGTTAATCTTAAAAGCATTACTTAAAAAAAAAACATGAAAATGGGAAGATAATAGGATAAAAGATATTTAGATAAAGAAGATTAAAAATCTGAAGTGAAAAACTTTAAAGACAGAAGTATAGAAAGTTAAAAAGAAAAAAAGATAAAGAAGATGTAGAAAGATAGAAAAGATGTAGGAAGACAAGAATTTTAAACCCACAAAATAGGAAACAAAAGAAAACTAGGAGGGAAAAATTTTCCCAGAACGTGCGTGTAGAGTGCTGGTGACAGTTCGGGAATAAAGAACTGTTGTTTGAATCTACAAGGCTTTTGTGGTGGCTCGGTTATTTTGTGCCCAGCCAGACTGCGACAATAGACTATATGCAATTTTGATTTCATATGCTAACTTAAAAACTCCACAAGAGCTACTACTTTATTGTATATACAATATATACTATTTGCTTAGCTTCTTTGGGCCACCATAACTTATTACAAACTTGGTAGCTTAGAACAACAGGAATTTATTCTATGTTTTTTTTTTTTTTTGTAAGATTCTTTTTTTTTTATTGGTTGTTCAAAACATTACAAAGCTCATGACATATCATCTTCCATACATTTGATTCAAGTGGGTTATGAACTCCCATTTTTACCCCAAATACAAATTGCAGAATCACATCGGTTACACACTCACATTTTTACATAATACCATATTAGTGACTGTTGTATTCTGCTACTTTTCCTATCCCCTACTATCCACCCTCCCCTCCCCTCCCATCTTCGCTCTCTACCTCATCTGCTGTTGTTCAATTCTCTCCCTTGTTCCCCCGCCCCCCCGCCTTTCCCCTCACAACCTCTTATATGTAATTTTGTGTAACAATGAGGGTCTCCTACCATTTCCATATGCTTTCCCTTCTCTCTCCCTTTCTCTCCCCTCACTCGTCTTTGTTTAATGTTAATCTTTTCCTCATGCTCTTC
>NW_025999900.1:1542702-1578142 GCF_001458135.2 Marmota marmota marmota
GCAGTTCAAACTGTACTCTGGGCCTGCCGTTTGTTGGGTGTGGAGGGTGTCTATTGGGAACCCCAGCACTCTATTGTTTTGATTTTTTCCGCTTGCCCCTCCCCCAGCGCTGGCTAGACAGGTTTCGTTTTTGCCGCTAATGGGAGGGGGAGTTGAAGGTCAGGTGTCTCTAGTTTTCCCCGCGTCTTTATGCAGGCTTGCTCTGATAATCCCACCCCCGGAAAGCCTAGGAAAGATTTTATGCGAATTCCCCGCTGTATGGGAGCTGAGCTGAGTAACACACACCTGTTTTATTGTTGCAATCTGTCGGAGAGTGGCGGTGGTTACTTCAGCTCTCCAAGATGGTGGCCGCTGGTTTCCTTGGTGGAGTTTCCGTTGTGGGGGATAGAACTGTATGTACCGCTTCCTTCCCCGTCTGAAATCCCGAACTCAGCCCGGGGGTTTGTGGGGGCTCAGCCGGCAGGATTCCATAGAATCCGCAGCAACGTTTCTCCCTGCTTGCTGCTGGCTTCTCGGTGGTGCCCCGCCGTCTGTAGCCACGTGGCGGGCCGTGCGGATCAGTCAGCCCGGATCTCCGGTGGGAACCCCGGCACTCTACTCAATTTATTCTATGTTTATAGAGTCTGAGATCAAGATGTTGTCAGGGCCATGCTCCCTCTGGAAGTTCTAGGGGAGAATCTCTCTTTGTCTCTTCTGAGAGCTGCAGACTTTCCATGGCAGGGAGCTGCATAACTGCATAACTTCACTCTCTAACTTGGTCTTCACATGTTTTGCCTTCTTCTTCCTGTATCTCTCTTCTCTGTACATCTTACAAGGATACTTGTCTGGATTTAGGGACCACCTGGATAATCCAGGGTGATCTTATCTCAAGATGCTTAATTTAATTACCTTTGCAAAGACCTCTTCCTTCTTTCTTCCCCATGTAATGACATAGTCACAGATTCTGAGGGTTAGGGCATCCACATATCTGTTGAGGGGTCATCATTCAACCCACTACACTACTCTCCCATAAAACTGAAAGCAAAGTATATATAATTAGAGTATTTGGAGTTAACAATTTTTCTATACCATAATATTTGTAGCACTTTTTTTTTTCTATACTAGGGATTGAACTCAGGGGCACTTGACCACTGAGCTACATCCCCAGCCCTATTTTGTATTTTATTTAGAGGCAAGGTCTCACTAAGTTGTTTAACACCTCGCTTTTGCTGGCTTTGAACTCACAATCCTCTTGCCTCAGCCTCCTGAGCTGCTGGGATTAAAGGCATGTGCCATCTCGACTGGCTAAGGCTCTTACTTTTAACAGAAACTCAGCCCTGATATAAGTACTTGTGGATACTTCAGGTTTAGAAGTTATAGTTTGACCGATTTTGAGGGCATTCAAATTGTTAGAGTTCCAGATTTTTGGAAAAGATTTGGAAAAAAGGTGCTCTTCCAAGCCCATCTTCATTTAGCCAGATAATTCTTGTTTTCAGTTGAAATATCTACAAAAGAAGGTGCCAGTGGATTTGCATCATTGAAATGAAAGAGCCAAGACAGATGAATAATCGGCTCAGAGGAGCTGTGCCCTGTGTGTTTCAGAAAAAACTGAATACACAGCCGCTTAAAAAATTGAAAGCATTAAAATCAATATTTAAGAGGTTCATTTAACCATAACAAAAACACCTTAGCAACAGACTCTTTTTTTTATAGTGCTTGCAAAGGAAGTGGGGCTCTCTGAGCTGGGATTGGCTGCTCAGTGCAGTGAACCTGTGAAAAAGAACCCGATGTTCCATTGAACTGGAAGCAAAATTATGTTGCCAAGGAAACCAGCCCCTCTGTGCTTCTCAGGTGAAAGGATGTTTGATCTTTAGAAAAACAAAAACAGAGGCTTACATGAGGAATATTATCTGCAGTGCCCAAAAAGTGTGGCTAGAGGAAAACAAATGTATTATTGCTGCAATTTAAATGATTACAGAGACAGAAAATGGTTGGGAAGGCGTTTGATATATACCTTACAAAGGATGCTGGCAAAAATTCAATTGTAAATTTATTAATGTCAGGGCTGGTTGTGGGGGGTAATGTGTCTTCAAGCTGTAATGCCATTTCATAACTAATTTTGATCAGCTAGTTAACTTTTGGTATTACTTCTCTGGATTCATGTTCTGTGCTAGGAGACTAAAGATTTATCAAACCTTTCTTCAATTTGTAAAGTCTTTTCTAAGCCCTGAGAAACAGAAGTATGCATGAAAAAAGGGAAACATGTGGGCTTCTTTAAAACCGGAGGGAGAGCATAGGATTACTCCACTCCTTTTCATTTTGCTTAGGGCTGACACATTGACAACATCTCACAGAAGTGTGACATTCTGCGTACTTAGGACCAAGGAGTCACTTGCTGGGTACAATTTCTAAAGATTCAGATTGTTACCCTGTGTTTGGGAAGCTCTTTGAATTATTGAGTTAAGACAAGGTTTATGGCCTTTATGCTTGCTGTCTAGCAAAGAGTGTTGAATAATGAACTACATTTTTAATCAAAGATTTCCTTTTACTCTAATCCTTTATTTCCCAGTGGACCTAACCTGATTTACTATGCTGAGTGCTCTACAAGGAGTCTGTGTAACCTTGGTTTTCTCCTGAGAGAAGATACACATTGACTGGGGAAGCAGCAAGAAAAATAATAGTTTAGACTTTTGAAAATACTTGGGTCTTGGCTTATCCATCCATTTATTCATCTTTTCATCCATCAAACATTTTATTCCCAAGTATACAAAGCAGGAGAGGAGCTGCAAAGACGGATTCATAAGACTTTGTCCCCCATCATCGTAATTAATAGGATCAGACAGAAACAGGGTGAAGTAAAACTACAACAGAGCTCTAGGAATAGTGTGTGGGATGTGGTTGGCACTCAAGATAAATTTGTTAAATGAATGAAGATATAAAGTGCAGTAGAAACAGGAGGTAGGGAGTGATGAATTCTCTTAGGGAATCTGAAATCTTGGTCTTTGCTTATTGCATCTAGATCTTGGTTCAATGTGACATTCATTAAAAATTTTCCTTTCTCTGCATTCACCCTCTGGACAGCTCAACTATATCTTTATCTCCTGGGCTCAATATATTTTCTTAGCATTTGTCACTTAGCATTAGCATATGTTTATATACTATCTTGCCTGCTTCAACTACTGTACTACACTCATGAGTGCAGGGGTCTTGTCTGACTTGCTTCTATATCCCCAGAGTCTTAGTGCTCAGCACAGAATGCTTGCACATCAAATATATTTGTTGAAAGGAAGTATTTATAATGGGTTCTGGAAATACAAGTTTGCCATCACAAAAGCATAGAGATTATGGTCTGTAAACTTGAAGAAATTGGTGGACTGGCCAAAAAATTTTTAAAAGAACTTTTTTTTTCTTAAATCTTTTAAGATTGCCCTTGAAAAAATAATTATTGTCACATAAGACTTTAAAAGTAAGGTGGCATGGAATTCTGACACATACTATTTGTTAGGTGATATCCAATGATTGCCATTTTCATGCTTTGAAATTAAAGGAAATTTACCTTGCTATTATGATTATGGACATTGAGCTTCATTTTCACTGGGCTTAGTCTCAACAGAACATGACAAAGAGAAGAAAATAAGATTTTCCTTTATGGGTGGTAGTGGTATTTTATTTTGTTTTTATTTTATTTTCATTTTTCCACAAAGGAAGATTAGAGGTAAAACTGAAGGGAGGAACTTGCATGTGTCTGTTGAAAGATGCCAGGCAAAGTGGATCTTTTTTTTTTTTTTTTAAATAGTTTTTAGTTATAGATGGACACAATATCATTATTTTGTTTATTTATTTTTATATGGTGCTGAGGACCAAACCCAGTGCCTCACATGTGTGAGTTAAGCTCTCCATCCTGGAGCTACAACTCCAGCCCACGAGATGGATCTTTAGGAGAGACAGGGTCATTCAATTTAAAAGCTGAGGCCAAAGTTAGATTTGCCAGCACAACCTTGTCTGCAGACTTACAAAGGGAAAGAAGCCACACACAATTGGACAAACTCCAGATTCGCTGGCAACTCTCACATTTGAAGCAGATCTTGGAGAAATCAGGTCACATCTCTCTAGCATGCAAATGGATGAAATTCCTGGGATCACTTGAGATAGCCTCTTCTGTTTTTTTTTTTAATTTCAGGAGTTTTTTTTTTTTAAATTGAGTTATGATATTTATGTTTTTGGAAAATTTAAAGGCTGTTGATGTCTTTGAAATGGTACCAGAAGTTAGAACTCATTTGGTGTGGAAGGGCTTTAATTTCTCTGTAATTTTTTTTTTTTTTTTAATGTCACTTCAGAGATGGAGAAGCCTCATGACTTTTGAAGCTCAGGCCCAGGCAAAGTTTCTTTGCCAGGCAAAACTCCAACTGGAAGGAAAATCAATGGTCCCTGATCCCAGATGAAGCACAGATGAAACAGCTATTTTTTGCTGTTTTGGTGAAGCAAAGGCTCCACATGTTGCTGAATCATGCTGTCTGTGTGAAGGAACTCATTTTAGCAAACTCTTAGGACTCTCTATTTTTACTCCAGTGTTGACCTGAAATCCAGACTCATTTATCCAGTCAACATCTTCACTTGGGTATCCAGTAGGCATCTCTAACTGAACATGTCCAAGACAAACCCTGGACTCCTTCCGACCACCTGGTCCTCCCCTAGCACTTCCCGGTTGTATAAAGTGAACCATCTGTTTGCTGAGGCCAAGAAGCCTTAGAGTTATCCTTGACACTTTCATTTTCTTCATACCCTGTCTCTAGTCTGTCAGCCACACCTGTTGACTTGGCTCTGTACTTTCAAAAATATGTCAGTTGCTGTACTAACCACCATTATCTCCCTTTGAACTGATAAGGGAATTTCCTAACTTATTTCCTTTCTTCCATTCTTGCCCATTCTCACCTATTCTCCACACAGCAGAAAAATGAACCTTAAAAGTCATATATCAGACTTTTGTACCCTGTGGCTCAAAACTTGCTAATAGTTCCCCATCGCACCTAGAATCAGATCTAAATTCTTAGCATAGCCTGTGGGTCATACATGATCTGACCCAATCTTATTTCCCCTAGTCTTCCCCTTGTTTTATAAGCTCCCATTATGTTCTGAATTTCTTAAATAGGACACCAAGAATACCCAGATGGTGAACAAAATATGTCTTTTTTTGTGATAAGACTGGTGGATGAACATAGCTTTCAATCTTTAGCCAAGAGAGATATAGCAGTCAAGAGACTAAGGACCCGCCCTGTTCCCATGGAACTAATATTCAAATAAGATATAACTTTTTTTTTTTTAAAGCACATACATAACATACACACACACACACACACACACACACACACATCCTAGCCATGAAATAGAACCCCATTATGGCATTTCCTCCTGCCAGAATTTTTTTGAATTTCTACACCTCA
This sequence comes from Marmota marmota marmota, assembly GCF_001458135.2. Lineage (NCBI taxonomy): Eukaryota > Metazoa > Chordata > Mammalia > Rodentia > Sciuridae > Marmota > Marmota marmota. Next base: position 1,548,123 of record NW_025999900.1, read on the forward strand.
AATTTTGAAGCACCTAATTGAATTATAAAAAATTTAAAACTAATATTTTTAGAAAAATAAAAAATTCATTTGGAGCCAATTGGCAGGGAAGAGTGAATTATTAATTTCTTTTTTTGAGTGTGTGTGCATACATTTATTAGATATACACTTTTATTTCCCAACCTCACCATAGTGGACAATTGTTTTAATCATTGCCACTCTAAAGCATGTCTATATGGATTTCATTGCTGGAGAAACTCCTTCTGTATGTTGGCATCCAGTGGGACTCCTTGTCAACTGATCTTCCTGTGGACAGAAGTCTGCAGACTTCTGGAAACTCTGCAGAACTCATTTGAAGGTTGCTTTTACTCTGGAGACCTTTACATTAAAGCATGGATTATTAATCCTTTCTCTGCTGACATCAGTGCATCAATGATGTAGCCTTTGCCAAAGATGATCTCATAGATTTGAGGACAAAGGAAATAATACAACATGAATTCAATGCAAATCTTGGAGCATTCTTGTATTTCTTGATACAAGCTTGTCTGCCTGTCAAGGTGAAAGAGAGGAAATTTGATTCATTGCTGCCGTGTGTCTTTGTAAGTCACTTTTTTTTTTTTTTCAGGACTAGTTGCTAACAAAATGAAAAGTTGCTTAAATATTAAAGATGACTTGATTTCTATTTCAGAGCCATTTCGTAATTTCAACTTCTTATTCAAGTCAAATGACTTCAAATCTTTTTGTTGAAATTTACAACTGAACAGATTTTTTTTTTTTAGGGACAAAATTTGGATTGATTCCAATCTTTGCTCAGGAAATACACATTAATTCTTGTATGGAGAATGAGTAAGAAATGTAACTCATTTATAAGACTGCTTTTATACTCTGCCTATGTGAAGGAAGCAAATCTCCAGTCCATAATGTTTGAGAAATCTTTTGCATTTTCCTTCAGGGGAGAGCTTATACTAGATTCTCAGGAGGGTTTGTGACCCCCGACAAGTTAAGGTCAGTGTCCTAGAGAGTTCCATCCTTGCACAGATGTCTATTCTGCTTACACAGTGTTCACTTCCCTCCTGGTCATTATACTCCATCTTCTTGACCATGCTTGGCACACAGCATGGGAGACTGTGACCCAGCTCTTTGTTTAGGCCCATTGACTTGTTTGTCCATGGGCCTGTCCATCCTCTCGGCACAGGGATTGGTTCAGAGACAAGGAGGTAACCCTAGTGGATCAGTAAGATTTGGTTCTGAGATTTCTTGTGGAGCATATTAGAGAAGGAAATTATCTTCTCTTGTACTTGGAGCTGTAATGGTACAAACCTGGGGCTGCTGTTGTCACCAGAAGGGGGAACTTTCACCACCTGAAAGTAAAGCCAGCACAACTTAAAGAGCCAAAGCGACAGCTTCCTGATGTCATTGGAGACTCTGATTTGATTACATCTTATTTTAGGTTTTGTGAAACAACTTTTGTGTGTCTAAAGCTGCTTGAATTGTTTCTTTTCTTTCCTTCTGTTTTGCTACTTGCCAGTAAGTGTCAGAGCAACTCTTAGAAGGCTTTTCTAGTTATAAACCAGCACAGAACTACACACTATGATAATAATAAGGTGAGGAACTTTTCAGTCTGAGTAACCAAAACTTTAGCATTAAGGAAATTTTCTTATGGAATATATATTGCCAGTTACTATAAACACTGTTAACAAAGATCAAGTTTATTCTGCTTTAAAGACACTTTTGTCTATTATCCAATGTCATTCTGATGGGAAGCACCAGAGGTCTCAGTAATAGGGGCAGCATATGGCAGCCTGGAATTAGAGCACCCACCCAGAGAATTGTGGGAGTAGGAACTCCACCTAAAGGCCACTGCTGGTGACAATTGAGGAAAAGATGATGAAGAGAGAGAACACAGAAGATGGGGGTAAAGGAAAAACAAAACCGAATATTCAGTGATAAGGGGACTGGGTAAATAAATTATGGTATATTCTTATGTTGAAAATACTTAGTAGCCTTTAAGAATTATCTTTTAAGCGTTTACTTATATTCATGGAAGAGTTCATAATATGTAGTCTGGCAAGAAAAGCATGATGTTTTATAAGAGTATGGTTCCACTTTTAAAAATAAAACACATGAATATGGATAGATATTAATATAACATTCTCAAAGATGCATTTGAAAATACAAAAAGTGATTATCTCTAGGAGGGTGGGATTACAGATAATTTACCTTCTTTTTCTTTTGCTTGCTTGTGTTCTAGTTTTTCTGCAATGAATATGAATTATGTAAAAAAAAAAAACAGAAGCAGAAGGTACCTCCTGAGAACGAAAATTATTAGTATTGCAAGCATGTAGGCCAGACATTTCTAGGTGTCAGAGAAATGTAGAGGAGAAAATCCAGAGTTGGAAAAAATATTTTTCTAACTTTTGGAAGTAATATAAAGCTGAACTCAACATGTGGGAACAATTCCTAGACGAAAAGGCAGGTCCTGGGGTGCAGTCCTCCATGTTCAGGTGACGATGGAGGGTCCCTCTCTTAGCCTTCCTTTGGCAGCAATTTCCAGTTCAATTCAGTAGGAAGGTATTTCCCCAATGGGAAAAAATATTAACTTTGCCAAAATACATACATTACCTGAATAAATCAACCTGTCAGTACGCTAGAATGTGTTGATAAGCATGAGACAAGTAAACAGTAGAGGCTCAAAGAAGCCTAGCTCTCTTTCCTACCCATTGTCCTAAGACAATTTCACCATTTTTCCTTTGCAACAGGCACCTGGTTCAGTTGGGTTTCCTGCTTTCAGTTTTTTTTTAATTGTTTTAAATGTTTTTTGCTCTCAAGGACAAGTTTTACTTTCTTATTGCTAATGTAACAAATTGCCACAAACTTTTGGCATAAAAGTACACACATTTATTATCATTGAGTTTGTGGATATGAAGTCTGAAATGCATCCCCTGGGATAAAATCAAGGTGTCTTAGGGCAGAAGTGCATCCCTTTCTGGAGTTTCTGAAGGGAGAATCTATTTGCTTGCCCTTTCTGACTGCTAGAAGCTGTCTGCCTTTCTTGGCTTGTGGCTCCTGTTTGGTCTTCAAAGCCAGCAATGGAGGTTGGGGTCTTCTCATAATTATTTCACTGTTTCTCTGGTATGTTTTTTATTCCCTCTTCCACTTCTAAGAACACTTGTGATTTCATTGGACCTTTTTGGATAATACAGTATAATCCTTTTGGATAATCTCCCTATTTTAAAATCACCTGATTAGCAGACTTAATTTCACTTCCTACCTTGATTCCCCTTTGACATATAAACTGTCATGTTCACGGGTTCCAGGGATTATGATATGCATATGGGGGCACCCTTCTGCTTTCCACAGACTGCCTCTCTCCCTCTCTTGATTTCTAAATATTTCAGCTGAACTTGGTCATAACCTTCCTCTCTGTCCTCTGTCTCTTCTAAGATGATTTCATTCATTCCCTTGACTACATTTACCTGGTCATTTTCAAATTTGTGTTTCCAGACCCAAATACAAGTCTACAGACTTGTATATCCAAGTCCCTACTTGGGAGTCTACAGGCATTGTGAACAATTGAGAAGATGCCATGTCAAGACAGATATTCTCTCTCTCTCTCTCTCTTTATATATATATATGAATGACAGCGGAATGCATTACAATTCATATTACACATATAGAGCACAATTGTTCATATCTCTGGTTGTATACAAAGCATATTCATACTAATTCATGTCTTGATACATGTACTTTGGATAATGATGTTTATCTCATTCCACCATAATTTCTAACCCCATGCACCCTCCCTTCCCCTCTCACTCCCTATCTAGAGTTTGTCTATTCCTCCCTTGTTACCCCTCCCTACCCCAATATGAATCAGTCTCTTTATATCAGAGAGAACATTCAGCATTTGTTTTTTTTTTTTGGGGATTGGCTCACTTCACTTATTATTATCTTCTCCAACTCCATCCATTTACCTGAAAATGCCATGATTTTCTTCTCTTTTATTTCTGAGTAATATTCCATTGTGTATATATGCCAAAATTTTTTTTATTCATTCATCTACTGAATGGCATCTAGGTTGGTTCCACAGTTTAGTTACTGTGATTTGTGCTGCTATAAACATTGATTTGGCTGTGACCCTGTAGTATGCTGTTTTAAAGTCCTTTGGGTATAGTCCAAGGGATAGCTGGGTCAAATGGTGGTTAATAACAAAACCAGCATGGTATTGGCACCAAAACAGACTGGTAGACAAATGGTACAGAATAGAAGACACAGAGACTAACCCACAAAATTATAGTTATCTTAGAGGTGCCAAAAACTTGCTTTGGAGAAAAGATAGCCTCTTCAATAAATGGTGCCTGGAAAACTGGAAATCCATATGCATCAAAATGAAATTAAACCCCTGTCTCTCACCAGGCACAAAACTCAACTCAAAGTGGATCAAGGACCTAGGAATAAAACCAGAGACCCTGCATCTAATAGAAGAAAAAGTAGGCTCTAATCTCCATCATGTGGGATTAGGTCCCAACTTCCTTAATAAGACTCCTGTGGCATAAGAATTAAAATCAAGAATCAATAAATGGGATGGATTCAAGCTAAAAAGTTTTCTTCTCATCAAAAGAAACAATCTGTGAGGTGAATAGAGGACGTACTTCTTGGAAGCAAATTTTTACCCTTCACACATCAGATAGAGCACTAATCTCAGGGATATATAAAGAACTCAAAAATATTAACTCCAAAAAAACAAATAACCCAATCAAAAAATGGGCCAAGGACCTGAACAGACACCTCTCAGAAGATGATATATAATCCATCAACAAATATATGAAAAAATGCTCATCATCTCTAGCAATTAGAGAAATGCAAATCAAAACTATTCTAATAAGATTTCATCTCATTCCAGTCAGAATGGCAGGTATTATGAGTACAAACAACAGGTGTTGGTGAGGATGTGGGGAAAAAGGTACACTCATACATTGCTGGTGGGACTGCAAATTGGTGCAGCCAATATTAAAAGCAGTTTGGAGATTCCTTGGAAAGCTGGGAATGGAACCACCATTTGACCCAGCTATCTCCCTCTCTTTTTAAGACATGCTTTTGATTGCCCTGTCCCAGCCCAAAGTTTTGCATTCATTTGTTGAATTATATTCATTCTATTCAGCCATAACAATAGGTATTTTTATGGGTTATTTACTGTATGTACCAGACTCTTCTAACCTTTCATCTTTATAATACCCTCATGAAGTAGGTAATATTCTTGTTTCCATTTGCAGACGAAGAGATTGAGATTCAGGAAGGTTAAGTAGTCATTCTGTTTGCAGAGAACTAAAGTGATAGAACCAGATTTTGAACCCTTCTAGCCTGACTCTCTTTGCTCTTAACTATGAAACTAAACAGCTAAATAACCCCAGGCTTGTTTCCAGTGAACTTCCAAACTCTGGTCTGACCAAGGAACCCCTCCAGTGTAGCTCAGGCCTCTATGCTCACTTCCAGCTTTGTAGTAAGTTAACTGTGGCATTTAAATCCATGTTTGTTTCTTGCCTCCCTTGAGAGTATACTCTGACCTATTTGTCTTTGTTCCCTTGCCATCCAGCACAGAGTCTGGCATACAAAGCATTGAAAAACCTTTTGTTTGAACTGAACACATGCTCTTCCTTTGCTTAATTATTTCCACATAATTCACGTTCCTATAGCAGTGGATTCTTTTAGAACCTGCCCAGGTGTCACTTTGCTTTTAGAGTCAGATACGATATAATTTTGCTTTATTGCAAAGGCCACTAGCCACTTGTTCATTTGGATAGCTCTTGAGATTCCCCTCCAAGGAGCCTTGTGTAACTAGTCATGGGCCAGGGGACCATTTTCCCAGTCCATCTCTCTAGCAGGAAGCTCTGTGGTTCTGGCGTGTTTCTAACCTTTGCTCTGGAGGCAGTGTCAATATTTAGTTTAGTGTCTGCCCTATCTATGCATTCACTTTCAGTTCCCCGTGTAGCTGTCTGGATTCCATACAGGAGAGTGTCGCTCAGGTTGTGAGTGGCTGCTCTGGGACCTGGTAGCTTTGTTGGTTAGAGTAAGAGGCTCAAGAACTGCAAAAGAACCATTCTGCTTGGCCATGTTCAGCATGGTATAACTTAAGACAGCAACTCTGCAAGTTGTCATTAGTTATGTGGGGCCTCAGCAAGAGAGCGTGAATGGGTACCAGTCTGCCACCGGTGGGGACAACAACCTCAAAGCACTAATTCTAGTGGAAATGGATGAAAGAGTCAGAATGTGGTGGTTAAGAGAGGGGGCTTTGGAGCAGACAGATCTGGGGTTAAGCCGTAGCTTCAATCAAATATCAACAAGTAATTCTGTGAGTTTTCCCCTTGATTTACAGTGGGCTCAGCATTCTGATGTCTTAAATGAGAGCATCTGGCACCTCATTAATTAATAATCAATGCCCTGGTTTCAAAAGAAAGAGTACACTTTGGGTCCCATGTAGTGACATAGGTAAAGAAGAAAGAAATGCTTTATAAATTTGTACTAGTGGTGAGAAAACAAATGTTAGGAAGAGGTTCTCTAGTTACTTGTGACCATTCTTTCTGTTCTCCTAGCAGGCTGGAAGAGAATGGCTCTTGTGATTTTTTTTTTTTTTTAATTTATGTGGAACATGGTTACGGTGGCAAAAGAATATTCCAATTACTTGGGCCACAAATTATGGAACTATAACATCAACCTCATTCATAGAGGTGAAATCTTTTTTTTTTTTTTTGGGGGGGGGGAAGAGCACTAAAGCACAGTANTTTTTTTTTTTTTTGGTGGTGTTGGGATTGAAGTCAGGGACTTGTACATGCTAGGTAAGCACTCTACCAACTGAACTACATCCCCAGCCCAAAACTCATTCATAGAAAATATATCAATAGATAATCTTTGTGTGTGTGCTGGGGATTAAATTTAGGACCTCACACATGCTAGGCAAGCATTCTACTAAGTACATCAACAAAATGACAACTCTATCTTTTGTTGTTGTTGTTTGAATGATATGTGCATTGACCTATATCCATCTTGGTGATAAGTTGTATTGATGTCTACTGCTCTAATTTATTGTACAGAATCAAGCAACCATCCAGGGTCCCCAAATCTCTTACTTCTTGACATCACCACTAGTTGACAATCCCTTCCTGTGATTTGGCTGGGGAGTGTGGGAAGACATTGTGAGCCATTTGTGGTATAGCTGCGTCCTAATAGATACCCCAGTAAGATCTGAAAGAAAACTTTATCTGTAGCCTCTGTATTAGTTTCTTGTTACTACAATGAAATACCTGAGGCCACCAATTTGTAAGGGGAAAATGCTTATGTAGCTCACAGTTTAGGAGGCTAAAAGGCATGGTGCCTGCTTCAGATCAGTTTGGGTGAGGGCAGGGGTTGGTGGATCATCATAATGGGAATGTATGTAGGATAAAACAGTCATATTGCCAGCCAGGAACAGAAAGAGAGAGGAGGGAATAAGCATCATTATCCTCTATGAGGGCATGCCCCTAATGACCTCTTACTAGGACACATCTGAAGATTTCATCACCTCCCAATAGTGTCACCTTGGGGACTAAGTCTTTGATACTTGGACTTTTAGAGAACATTCAACATCCAAATCACAGCCACCTCCAAACATCCTAATGAAGTTATTGAGACAGAGTACAGTTAAATGCCCATGCCTGACAAATGGAAATTAATTTTCAGCTTAAGTGTTTTAATGTCAAAACTTAATTATCTGGTATTTGGTATATTTTTTAAAGTTCTTGAAAATCATGCTGTCACTTCTTTGTGAAGATTCAAAACTTACACATATTAAATTTGACCTTCCTTCAAAATGATGTTGGCAAAAATAATTATACTACATTCTTACCACAATTAAAATAATGCTGACAGTCTTTTTTTTTTAAAGAAATGAATGCTTTTCCTTAAAATTTAAATCTCAGTCAAGCAAAGTTAATACTCATAGAGTGTTCTATATGAAAGATCACAGTCCACATTGTATGTGGATGGAAGAAAAGGAATGTGAAGACACAGAAATTATTTCAACATGAAGAAGTGGTGAGTGAGTCTTGCATATAAGGCAGTCCCTTCAAATGACCATTTTTGATGACTTTTGTCCTTTGGTTGAAGTATATGGAGGTGGTTAAAGTAAAGCACAACAGGGCTTCTAGTGATCTGGGGGTCTTTGAGAACTTCAAACCAAAGTAAGTCCTGGGTGTCACTGTATATGGAATGTTTAAGTGTGGCTTAGATCCTTTGCAAGAAATTGTAAAGCAAGGCTTGGAAACATCTTTGCAGTTTAACCCAAGTGTGAAGGGGTCAGTAGCAGCAAAAGTAGCCGGGTGTCATGAAAACAACTGCATAGTGTGTTAGGCATTCAGGACTAGGGTATTTCCCTTTCAGTAGTAAATCAAGTACCTAAATTTGACTTGGGCATCTATATATCCCCAATAATTCCATATGTAATTATTTTAGGAAAATCTAGGTAGTGATATTGTCAATGTTTTGCAATAACATAGTTCTCTTTCTCATACTATCATCTTTTCCTTTCTATATGTGGACTCTCTTGCTTATGAGATACCCAGTGGGAATATTCTTATTGTGTAAAATGGTGATTGTAATACCTACCTAACAAGAGTATCATATGGATTTCATAAATTCACTGTTACCAGTTAGGATTAACTTCAACCACCAATGACAGAAACCTTGAATAAGTCAAAAGTTTATCCCTTAGCTAAGCAAAGTCTGCAGGTAGGTAGTCTTAGGCCATTGTGTTGGCTTCTTGATTATCATGGACCCAGGCTGCTTCTGTCTTATTGTTTTACTACCCTCAACATACTTAAAGTTACCCATGAAACTTGCATTTGCATCTTATTTGCCAATCCTCACCTGGGTGGTCTCCTTTAGTTGTTAGAGGTGCTGGGAAATGCCATCCTTGTTCTGGTTCTGCCATGAGCCTAGCTAAAAGTTGGTGGTTCCATTGCAAAGGGAGAAGGAAATAATAGGTAGTGGGAGGGGTGGCATTGTCTGGCATCATAGTGTAGAAGTGTCTCACATAAGATATTCTTCATTTGCTCTTTAAGTTCTTCTCCTTCGCTTTTTCTTCTCTCAGCTGTTTACACCTGGAGTTGGTCTCCATATTTGGATTAGAAAGTGTTAAGCCTGAAAAGAGTCTTTTTTTAAAAAATATTTTTTTAGATGTTGATGGGACTTTATTTTGTTCATTTATTTGTAGGCGGTGCTGAGAATTGAATCCAGTGCCTCACATATGTTGGGCAAGTGCCCTACCACTGAGCCACAACCCTAGCTCCCTGAAAAGAGTCTTTTTGGCAGTGAGGAAGAAGTTTCTAAGGGCAGTATTTGGTAACTTGCAATTGTGAAAGAAAATCTTGGCATGGATTAGTATCAAATCATGTGTTGTGCAAAGAGTGCTCAATGTGGTCACAAACTGTTGTATTAGCATTCACATTTAAGTAGCTAATTATATTCTCAGCATTTAAAATGTGGAAAACAAACACTTTCCAGGATTACTTTAGGAATGTCTTAGCACTGCTAGATCCATTGTAATTAAGATATAAAAAAGAAGGGATTCTTCTCCAGAGTTTTTAGGAGCGTATAATTATAGTTTTCCTATGCACATATATTGTGTGTTCCCTTGGAGAAATTTCATGGTCAGGCTTTAGTTTGGCTGTCTTTCATGGTATTGCCTTATTTTCTTCCAGCATTTCATGAGGCACTGATTATATTTCTCTCACTTTCCACCAAAAGTGAATGAGTCATAATCGCTCTCTGTGATGGTGAAGTCTTGGAAGAATTATCTGAATGCCATGTGGGGCCAACACTGCACACCACTGGTGGTTTTTTTCAAAAGGAAAAGATTTAACATGAATGGAAAACTAGAATCTGGAAATTCTAGGACCAGAATCATGGTCTAGGTTGTGTAAGGCCACAATATACTCTCTGAGGACAGGGCTGTCCCTCAATTCCGACTGTACCTCTTGAATGTGCTTGGTACATGGTAGGCTGTCAACAAAAATATGTGGTCAAAATGAATGAATAAATGAATTGCCAAGAATAGTAGATGATGTGACTTAGCAGCACATGTATAAAAATATGGCATTTTGACTGACTGAGAGCTCCATAGGAGTCAATAGGTGACTTCCAAAGAAATTGAGATGCGAGGTACTAGAAAAAATTTACTTTCTTTGTGCCCAAATTAATGCTTAGAATGAAAGAATAGTATACGCTGTACCTGGTTGAACTTCACAGGAAATAGTATTTAGCTCTCTCTTGTGAAGTACAGTCAAATTAGCAATGGAGTACAATTTATTCATGAAATCTGATTGGAAGATACTTCAGAAACCATTTATTCCTGCTGCTTTCTGGATTCTTGCATTGTTTCCGCACCACCCTTAATAAGTGAGAGCCCATTCTCTTTGCATTCCCAGTGATGGAGGAGCATAATTTCCATTTGTGGCATGCTCTCATTTTCAAAAACATTCTGTTTCTCTTTGGAAAAATAATTATATGGCTAGGAGAATAAGAGTAGAAAAATCATGTCTAACCAAGGTCATCACCTTCCACTCTTTGAGGAGTGGTAATGCAAAAGAGGAATTTTCTGTATGGCTAATGGGGAGAGTTGTACTGAGGCATGGGCCAGGTATTACCTCTGCGGTGGAAATTCTTAACATGGAGTTTGCGGGCCTCAAAAGTCTTTTTGGATGAATTTTAAGGAGACATTAATACATTCTATGAATGATTTTATAAAATTTTGTTCATGCATTTTTTTTTTCCCCATGGGAGAAAGTTCAGAACGTTCATCAGTTTCAAAGGGTGTTGTCAGCCCTGGAGATTAGAAGCACACTTGTAGTGTCTTCTATAATTGAGTTTCTGTGATTAAAAAAAAATGTACAAAAATGCTGATTCTTTTATACTCAGGGAAAATAGACTAATTAGATATTCTGTAACAATTTCTCAGTTGTAATGGTATGATTCCTCTTATATGAAGCAGAAGAGTTTAAAATCTGTTACAACTCAGCAACAACAATGGTGTTTCATCCCACATAACTTCACATTTTCAGATTTCACAGAGGAACAGCTCAGCTTTTGCTTCTGGCTTCACAGTTTTACCTCTGCAACATCCACTTTGCAAAAACATAGTGATTTTTTACCTTCTGTGATCCTCCTGGCTTAAATTCCCAGAGGCATGACTTCATCTCAGCCTGAAGCTCAATTGAGCTAGACAGTGAAAAAATGAGTGATTAATATTTGGGAAATAATGTATTTTTATCCCATGTTACCATATTCACAGGAGACTAGTATTTTGTTTTCATCAGAATTCCAGCTGTGATCTTACATTGTTTTTTTTTTTATTGTAATGTCTATAGCATACAGAAGAGCAAACCCTTTTATGATTAACCAAAATATTTATGGCCTGAGTCTGAATTTTGTCAGGACAGCAAATTATATCTGTCCCCTAAAGTTTGATAGCAGATGAATAATAATTAGTAGCACATTTATTGGGATTTTGTCCAGGAAGAATTAATAATGCCACCGAACAGGTAGTTATGTATTTGCAAAAAAAATTAATAATAAATAAATAAATTAAATGATTAAGGCTATCATGGTGAGTCAGACTAACAGACCAGTTTCTCTACTTCCCCTTTAGCAAACAACATTCCTTTGGTGAGTCTTATGCTCATATAGTGAATAGCTTTCCTTCACCCCTGCTAGGTGAGAACTGTAGTTTTACACAGTTGGTGTGCACATTCTAAACTCAAGGAGGGTAAAAAGTCATTTTGACCTAGAGGTAGGAAAAAAAGAGTAACCTAGTGTTAGGAGGAGAAGAGGACATGGGTGTTTTTTTTCAGGAAATATTAGGTAGACTTGAAGTAATTATTGAATCAACTTTCAAGGGAATACTGTACCTGGTTTAACTTGATTTGCCGCTGACAATGTTCCAGCAGGTCTGGTGAGTTGGTTGATCTTCTGATCAATTCTTGGGCTACCTTTGGTGTATTGAAGGGAGAGGATACTTTAAAAAAAATTGAAAATAGTGTAAGAACTGTAATAGATATAGATTTGATATTTATCCTATCAGAAATTTGTTATTTTAGGTTAATGTGAAACTTGTTTATTGTTGGAAGTTGAAACAAATCATGGATCTGTTTTGTATGAGTTTACTTGACCATCATAGGAAATGAAAGGGTTTAAAAAGTGGAGCTGGACAGGAGCTAGAGGTGGTAAGGAGAGAAGGGATGTTGACCAGAGCTTCAATAGGACTGATTTGCTTTTTCTACTAGAGAGATAAGAATGGACATTCAGGGTACCTAAGGGATGTGGGTGCTGGAAAGCTGTTTGCTGAGTAGCAACCGTGGGAAGAAAGCTTATAACCCAACTTATGCTCTCCCGTGCATGTGTCAAGTTTTAAACAGTTTGGACCTTGGCATAGGGCTTTGAGCTGGGTGAGCCTATCTATGTATGACCTCCCTTCTGTGTCTCTAAATACCTGGTTAGGAGAGGGTGCTTAGGAGGATTAGTGATCGACAGTCAGCAGAAATGCCATGGCAACATGGTTGGCATTTCTGGACAACTAATTCTTTTCTAACTAGGTGAGAAGCCCAGTCTTTAGGGGATTGGTAGGAAGAGGTATTGGTAATTACATTTTGTTCTCATTTGCAAAGCTTGCTTCTTTGCTGTTAGATGGGATCATATCTGTAGATATTAGCTACTCCTCTGTTCAAAGGCACACCAGAGGTGTCTGATTTAAAAAAAATTTTTTTTAATAATCTGGGTTAAGAACTGAGTATCACTTCCTTCTGGGGTAGAGCATAACACACAACTCATGACCAGGAACATGATAATGAGGATAAGTACACAAACAGGGATGAAAGCACATCCCAAAGCACTATCACTTGCAGGAAGAAAAGGTGATTTAGTAGACATGAGCCTGACAGTTGCTGTGTGCATGTCATTAGTGGCAACCTGTATGGCGGGGAGAAATTCATTTTGTATGGTGGAGAAAGAGCATTGCAAAACATCTATGAAAACCCTCCCAACTAAGCTAATTTTTGCTTGTTCACCTTTCTGGCATTGGCTTAGTTCTTTTCTATCCATTTTGAGGTCCAACTGAAGAACGATCCAGGGACTACTAGGAAAAAAAAGCTTCTGGCTGTTATTTATGTCATCAGTTCTAGCTCAGCTCAGTACACTTCTCTAAAAAGTGAGGTTCTGTGAAGTTTACTAGTGAAGTCTGCTCAATGAAGCCTCAGGTGAAGTTGGAGGTTTGAGATGTGGGCTATGCAATAAAGAAAATGCTAGGTGTTTAGAATTCATACAGGGAAATGGGCAGAAGCATGGAGAGGTATATATATATATTATGTAGGGAAAAGGCAAACTGGTCAGATATGGAGGAGAGAGTCAATAGGGGCCATGAAAGGAGGATCAGGCTGGGAGTCAAGTCTGCCATGGTGGGGGTCTGATGCTGCCTTCAGTGAAGTCTCCCCTGGTGAGTCACTGTTCCTTTCATTCCCCAGTGTTCTTCTATGTCTGAGGAGTTTTAATTAACTGGAATCTCTCTTTTCTTTTTTTATTTTTATGATACCAGGGGTTGAACTCAGCAGTTCCCTACCACTGAACTTTATCCCTAGCCTTTTGTAAAATTTTAAAATTTGAGACAGGATCTTGCTAAGTTACCCTAGCTGGCCTTGAACTTGCCAGCCTCCTGCCTCATCCTCCCAGTAACTGGGATTCTAGGTGTGTATCTGGCATTAGGGACCTTCTGATTGTAACCACCACCAACATTCCTCTTTAAATGTTTCAGGGGAGAATATCTGCTTTGACAGTAATTTGGAAAAACCAAAACTGATACAACAGATAATACTGTTTTTCTTTTGCCTTTGGTCCTTGAATTTATGATGAAGGCATTTGAAATATCTTAGTATGTTATTACTGCATGGCTAGAATACCACTGTCTCTGGACAGTGTATTGTGAGAAGGTTGTATTTGACTTCAAGTGATCAAATGGATATATATATATGTGTGTGTGTGTGTGTGTGTGTATGTATGTATGTATGTATGTTTTGATGGTGCTGGGTATCAAATGGATTTTATTTATGTCTACTTCTATAAAGATAGTGCCTTAGCTAAAGAGTTCCAAAATTAGTTATAAGAGTGATTAAAACTCTTAGTAACTTAAATGTGGCTTTAAATGTTGTTCAATTGCCTTTTTTTTTTTAAACTGAAAAAGTAGTTAAGACTGCTGGAAACATACCTCAGCCTTTGTATAGTAACACAGTTCACCAAACTGATTTATATAAAAGGTAGTTATGTGGTGTGGTTGGCTTAGAGAACTTTAGAACTTATGGCAACATAAGGTAAATTTAGGAACCAGCTCACTTAATGCACCTTGAGAGCAATCCTTCCTGCCCAGGTACTACCCACATCTAGGATTTCTAAATCTGTGGACACTGAGTACAAAATGATTATATCCATAAACACAGGCTTTTCTGGTCTTTCCATGTGATTCATACTAGGCTAGATAGCTTGGCCTGCTCATCTCCTTGAGTATCTATGAATTTTCTACTGCTGTCTCCCCCTCCCCCTTTTTTTCCCTCTAGTTCAACTCTCCCTCCTGCTACCTGCTCACATAGCCAAATGCTCCCGGACGTGTCTACCCAAATGGCTCACAGGCACATATGTATATATAAAACAATTTTTTTCTTCCCCAAGTGTTCCCTGTCTCTATGGTGGTAACAGCTGTTACCTGGCATCCAGGCTCCAATTCACTTCCCATATCTGACCAGCCACTTCTAGGACTTAGAAGTTTCAGCTTAAATCTCTCATGGAACTGCCTTCCCGACCACATTTCCATATCCATTTCTACTGCCACCCTTCATGCATTCATCTGGATCTTCTAATGATTTTCTGTCATTAATGGGTCAAATAGTGCTTCCCCCATGTTCCATCCTAATCCTCAGGACTTATGACTCTGTTATGTTACATAGCAGGGATAATTAAGGTTGCCAATCAACTGATTTAAATAGAGTGTCTGGGAGGATCCAGGTGAACTCAGTATCATCTCCACAGTGTTTTATACATGGAAGAGTGAACTAGAAGTGGAGGTCAGAGGGATGCAGTGTGAGAACAACTCCACCAGTTGTTGCTGGCTTTGAATGTGGAGGAAGAGGCCAAGGAATTGGAGCCTCTTCTAGGGACTGGAAAAGACAGGGAAAGGGATTCTCTCCTGATGTCACTAGAAAGGAATGTGGTTCTACTGACGCCTTGATCTTAGCCTAGTGAGACCATTTTGGACATCTGACCTATAAAACTATAAGATAATAAATCTGTGCTTACGCCATTAAGTTTGTGATAAATTACAACAGCAGTGATATAACATGAGTATGATGCTCTTTCTATGCCTACAGCGCCACCATCCCCTCATGTCATTTCCTTACCGTTAAGACCTTTCAATGGCTTCCCTGCCTCCGAATGCTGTATCTACTAGACATCTCAATACTTTGTACATAGGAAGCTATGAATAAATGTTGATGAATGAAAACAGCCTATTTTCTAGGACTTTAGTTCAACTTAGTCCTTTAAAAAAAAAGATGGGGGGGCTGGGATTGTGGCTCAGTGTAAGAGCACTTGCCTCATACATATGAGGCACTGGGTTCAATCCTTAGCACCACATGAAAATAAATAAATAAAATGAAGGTATTGTGTCCATCTACAATTAAAAAAATTAAAAAAAAGATACGGATTAAAAGACAATTGAGTACCTTATATATCCTTTTCTGGGAATAGAATGAAGCCAAAATGTATTTTGTCCCATATTTCTTTTCTTTCTTTCTTTTTTTACAAAGCTTATCTTGCTTTTTAAATTACATAAAAGCATTTTATTATAGACAATTTTTGGAAGTAAAATACACATATTTTATATAATTTTCAAATTTTTATTAGTGCATTGTAGTTATATCTAATAGTGAGGTTCATTTTTACATATTCATAAATGCATATAACATAGTTTGTTGCATTTCAATCCCCAGTACTTCCTCTTCCCTCCTCTTCTCCCTTTGCCTGATCCCTACCTCTATTCTATTGGTCTTCCTTCTATTTATTTATTTTTTAAATTGGTGCATTATATTCCCCAGTTCTTTCCCTTTCCCTCTCTTCCGCCCTCCCCCTTGATCCTCTGCCTCTACTGATTTCCCTTCTGTTTTTATGAGATGCCCTTTATTTCTCTTGAGCTTCTGCATGTGAGAGAAAATAGTTGATCTTTGACTTTCTGAGACTGGCTTATTTCACTTAGTATGATGTACTTTATTCCACCTACTTACCAGCCAATGTCATAATTTCTTCTTTACAAACAATTTTTGGTAAATGAAAAAGTCCACAAAGACATGCAGAGATCATCTTTGTTATTATGTTGAAGTTACTTTCTAATTGTTTATATATTTATATCTATATTCTAAAAGAAAAAAAGGATCAGGTTTTATGTAATGTCTTAGCACCTACTCTTCATGTAGTATAGTATGAACATTTTCTTACAGCCCTTTTCACGGCTGCCCAGAGTTCTTTTATGTGGCTGGGCTAAAATGTATTGAACTTCAGTTTCTTGTTACTGAACTTTTAGAGTGTTTTTATTTTTCCCTTCTCATGAATAGCACTGCAGTTCATGTCTTTGCAGTATCCTTGTGCATGCCCAATGAGTATTTCCTTAGAGTAAATCATGTGTGTATAGTAGCTGGGTCAAGGACTCTGGGATGTTTATGGCATTTGATATGGATCACAGAACTGCCTTCCAGGAAAATTTATCAGTTTGTAGTTCCACCAGCACTGCTGTTTTATTAAGGCAATTAACTGATATTCATACTCTTACCATCTTTTTTTTTTTTTTTTGGTAGTGGGGATTGTACCCAGCGACACTTAACCACTGAGTCACATCCCCAGCCCTTTTTTTGTATTTTATTTAGAGACAGGGTCTCACCGAGTTGCTTAGGGCCTTGCTTTTGCTGAGGCTGGCTTTGAACTTGCAATCCTCCTGCCTCAGCTTCCCAGGCTGCTGGGATTATAGGTGTGCACTACCGCACCCAACTGTTGCCATCTTTTTTGACTATTGAGAGGACTAGGGAGCCTGACATCAAATGTGATGGGGGGTAGTTGTACACTGGAAGTGGATACTGCTTTCTGCAGTTGTACACAAATAGCACTGGGCCAGCAGCCACCTCATCCTGTTGTTTTGTAACTGACATGCCTCTTCTCTCCCCAGAAAATTGGGACCATTGCTACTCAGAGAAGTTTGGGGATTGGCCTCCCTCTTCCTAGTACATCAAATGCTACAAAGTAAAGGTAGTAACATGGCCCTCTCCAGGTTTTATAGGCTCTAATTTCTGACAGGAGTCTAAAGGAGGCTTGGTGTGGGGCACATCAATGCATTCTGTCTCTCCCCTAGCCTGCCTCCCCATCTTGACTCCACGCCTCATCTACTCATGAGGTTGTGCTCACGTATGTAGGTGCTACATGTTATGTGGTGGGGAGTGGGTCTCATCAGGGCCTGCTGAGTGGACCAGCCTGACTTCTCTGCTCATTCAATGTCAATAGCAAAAGCTTACTGCCCAGACCTGCAGGTCCAGCATGGTTGTGACATGGTTGTAGTTAGTTTTGACTGTGGTCGTTTTAGGAAAAATGGCTCAGGTATATAAGACATCAGATTTATTCACTGTATTCTTTTTGGGCGGACTCATTTTTACCCTGTGAATTTAGGAAAGCCAGGCTAGTTGCCATGACAACACAAAAGCTTTCAGGCACTTGTTTGTTTGTTATATTCCTTTGTCATTTTGGAGTGGTCTGTGGAGGCTCTTGAAAAAAAGATGTGCTGCTTAGAGTCTGACAGCAAAATCACCATGCTGCCTGTCAGAGGAGGGTTGGGAGGAGGAGGAGGAACAGCCCAACACTCCTTTCCCCCTGTCTGCTTTTACAAAGACTCTGACTTTGGGAAAAAGGCACAGGTATCTGGAGCAAGAGTTTTCACTCAGTGTCTCTCAAACTACAAAAGGAATCCAGTGAAAACTGGAACCACCAAACCCGACTTTTTCATCCTGTTTTCCAGCCCTCATCCTGGATTCACAGCCATCTGCTGCAGTGATGTGGTTTTCTCTTGAAAGTTCAAGGGTGCAAGGGTTGTCTAGTCAGCCCATGGACTCTGAAACAGAAGAGAGGCTGGAAAAACAAGGCCAAGTGGCCTGCTTGCAGACAGGTTGCAGGGCCTCCCCTTGCCTGGCCTCTGGTGCCTCTGCAATAGAATGGCTTAGCGTGGTTAGTGAGGGTCAGGACATCAGACATTCTGGAGGGCTGCGTAGGTGGCTAAGTGTTTGAACATTACAAAAAAAAAATAACTTATTTTCTATTTAGGGAAAAAATAAGTGTCTTAAGTAGGAAAATTAGAAAATATGAAATAAGGAGGAAATTTAAAACTCACCCAAATTCTCCTCCCCTGGCCCTTGAAATTAACATTATAGTATAAATTTTAAAAGTGTGCATATATGTATATCTTTAAATATATGTGTATATGAATAAAAATGTATGAACACATATATTTATATATATTTCTATTGTTTCTGTGAAAATATGGAATTTTGCTGCATAATTTTTATTCAGCTACATATATTTCCATGCCTATAACTTTAATGATGAAATCATTTAATGATGAAATATGAAATCTATTTATCATATCTTTTTATCATATAGATGTATTAGAGTTTGGTTCAACCCTTCCTTAATTTTGTCATTTAGGTTATTTCTAATTTTCTGTTTCTTCAAATAATTCTGTGCTTCCATTCTTATTCACTTTTATATAAATTACTTATTAAGGGGCTGGGGATGTGGCTCAAGCGGTAGCACGCTCGCCTGGCATGCGTGCGGCCCGGGTTCGATCCTCAGCACCACATACAAACAAAGATGTTGTGTCTGCCGAGAACTAAAATAAATAAATATTTAAAAAAAAATAAATTACTTATTAAGTACCCAGAAAATCAGCAAGTGCTTGTTAAATGTTAGTCATCTAAATTTTCCTTTTTGCTTTGAACCTCAGAAAAACTCTATATAGACAGAAAGTATAGAATGCTTTATGTATGTATAAATCCTAAAGCTTAGATGTTAGCCTTAGCAAGGAGGCATTATTATGCAAAGAAAATGTCAGGAAGAAATGGTATGGTTTGGGAATACAAGACTGGGTGAAAGGTACTGTAAGATGCATTATATTGCATTATACCCAGTACTAATGAGATGATCAAATAATTTGAGTATATTGAAATTTCACTGTGATGACCCTAAAGCATCAAACACAACACAGGGGACAGAGACTAGCTTGGGACGGAGGCAGTCTTGGTTTTTGTGGTTATGCTACAACAAGCTTGTGGGATCTCAGGTGAGTCCTTAGTTTCCTTATTAGTAAAGTGATAGAATTGTTCTAGTTGACCTTTGAGGTTCCTCCGAGATCTTAAATTTAATTATTTGAAGTGGACTCTGCCCTGTTTAATTCACTTGTAACCTGTGGTAAAACTGTGGACTCTTAATTTACTTCCTAGAGTTTAAAACTCAATGACCTAGACAGGTTACTGTCATTTTATTGTTATAAACTCAGTGCAATTTAGTGAAAGAATATTTTTGCTTGCTCATTCCTCCATCTGTTGTTAATTTTTCAAATTTATCTTTACTGCATGTATGTAAAGTGTACCATATGATGTTTTGATATACATATATAATTATATTGATTTACATACATACATTAAATTTGATATACATAAAGTTGTGTACTTCTAGTAATCTCTACTATGTGCTGAATATACTTACTACAGGTGAGTAATTTCAAATATTCAATCTTTTTTTCCTTCCTAATTTTACTTGAGGGAGCCTCTACTCCATCTTGGAGATAGTTTGGGTGGCCCTGCCCCTCCAGCCTGAAGGTCAGCACGACCCCCTTTTTATTATAGCCAAGTCATGCTAATAGTGGCTCCTATTAATTTCTCCCACCCAGAGGCCCAAACTGCTCTCATTCTGGCCCCTGTCTTGTTTCCTTTTCTTTCCAATCCATGATCTTGCATATCTCTTTGGGTTTTCTTTATTTTTAAGCCAAAGTCATATTGTATTGCCTGCAAAACAAAATCCTTAACTTTTAATTGCTGGTGCTGCTTGGTCTTGGATTTCCAGCTAGTCAGGACTTTGTGATCATTAGGAAAGTTCTTCCATTTCTCTTAGCCTCTATGTCCTGATATATATCAGTGAGGATAATAAAACCAACCCAGCAAAGTTGTTGGGGATGAAACAGACCAAGCACTGGGTTGGCATATGGTCAAATCCCTTCAACCAGGAGTTCTGTTGTGAATTTAGATCTTCATCTGGAGGCATCGACTGTGGACTCTAAATCAATAGACTTAGAAGCATGTTTCTGATAATAATTTTGGTTAGTTTGTTCTTGATCTTGCTTTGCACCATGGTAAGCACACAGCAGGGACTTCTTTAGCACAACTTCTTTTGAATGACTTTTAACAACTATTAAACAAGGACATAGGAAAAAATTCTGTTGCACAGATTTTAGTAGTGCATTTTTTTTTATAATCATCAATGTTTTAATACACTGAGCAAAAGGTACAAATATTCTGACCCTTTTGGCCAAGTCTTGTAAATATTTAAACGGAGTGAACCTTTTATCTAGCTGTGCTGCTTTAAAGGAAATTGAGTTGTATAGGAATGTTTTAATTATCAGAATCTTCTTTAGCAAAAAACCTCTGAGACTTGAGATAAGTTTACATATTATTATATGAACCACAATTTGCTTTAAAAGCTTATCTAAATCCCATCTGTTTGATTGGAAAAAGGAACTCAGAATGAATCCATCTAAATTTCAGTTTTCTTCCTTGGAGAGAATTGTGATTGAAAGTCAGAGTGGGGTTATGTGCTGCCTTTTTTTTTTTTCTTTTTTGATGGTTTCTAGAGGAAATTTTAGGGTTTCCATAGCAATGCATGAGGAGTCATCATTTTCTGCCATGATTTCCCAGCAAAGGAAAGAGTATTAGTAACTCTGGGTTAGTAGAAATAAAAAAGTTGATATTCGATCATTCTCAATTTGTCTGATTGATGGCAACAGAGCATTATTCTGTCAATTGAAGGTGACTGACTCCCAATGTCGAAGGCAGATGAGATTAATAATCACACTGTGATAATATCAGGTAAATACACTCCTTATTTTGAATGGGCATGAGGCAAGGTCTTGCCAAATTGTCACAGAGATTCACCTGATTTTGTGTCTTAGAACCCAGTGATGCTTCTCCATCACCTTTTCTCTCCTTTGCCACACTCCTCTCTTCTCCTCTCCGCCCCTGGCCCACCCAGTCTCATCCTCAGTTCTCTTTCTGTTCTCACAGCTATGCTCTCTTGCAGGTTTGTCTCAGCAGCTGGAACCAGGGAGAGTGGGGTCATGTTCCTGGGCCCCATCCTCAGCATCTTTTAATCACCCTCAGACTGCTGGTCCTGGCGAGTTCCTTCCTTGTAACAATTCAGTCTGCTTTCAGATTTTCTAAAAATAGCAGTGTTTGTACCTCATATTACAAAGTGTACCTGCGCATCTTTGTTTTGTTAAGTCTGAACAAATTGTTCTCATTGGTGAATTGAGAGGTACCAAAACAGCCTCCTCATGGGCTGCCTAGCGTAAAGCGTGAACTTGACTCAACAGACAACAAAGCCAGCAAGAGAGAGTGCCAGGAACATCCATTGCTCAGTGGTCGCTGGGATGGAGCAGAAATTTCCCAGTGGGTGGTGACATCTCTGTGATTTCACTTGCAAGAGCTTCAAAGTTTACATTTGCCTTAAATTGATTTTGCTTTGATGCAATATTCCATCATGATAGTTGGTTATCATTCATAATTGTTGGAGCCAGGCCAGTGTTAATGACAGCGAGGCCGAGAGGTGGTTTTTCTCTGCTTATTTAACAAGAATAAGTTCTAGAAAAGTCAAGGTGACTGTTTTTTTTTTTTTGGGGAGGGGGTCTTAGGAGAAGATTAACTAACTTAATTTGTTGATCATGATGGAAAGTCCTATGACATTAAGGGAAATACAAGTCATAAGGTCTTATCTGTCAGTTGTCACCTCCTACCTATGCCCAACCTTCTTTGCTCTTTTGGTTAAAAGCACTGAAAATTTTGCTGACAAATTCTCTGATGACTTCAGAATCAATCAGGGTAATTGTCTAGACATGGTGACTTTCAGTTGTCAAGAAGGCCCCCCTCTCTCTTCCCTGCAGTATGGAAAGAGCAGGTAGTGGTGGTTGTTTCAATGGCACACATGGAAGTCTGCTTTAGGTACCACACTACCCAGGCATAAGTGGTTTTTGGGTTTGTTGAGTCAGAACTGGAAAGGGGAAGAATGGGACCTTCTTTCTGCTGCAGCTGTGGGAAACCCTATTGTCATATGTTTATGGTCTGGCTTAAAATCCATGCATTCATCTGACACACTGATGGAATATCTACTTGCATATGTTGTAGGGAGTTTGCATGACCCATGAGTGTCCTGCCTTCAAGGAACTTATAGTCCAGAGAGGAACACCCATTGGAGCTTTCATCTGATTCCTTTTCTATTACCCCCACTCCAATATACTCAGTGTTTCAGAGAGGAAATTGAAGGGAGAAGACTGTATACATTTAGACTGTAAGTTTAGTTTACTTTCTCAAGTAATTACCTCAGATAAAGAAAATACAAGGTGCTTAAACAAGACAGGATGGCCACAGGCTCTCTTTTCATTCCTTTTTCTCTTTGGCCTTCCCTGAAGTTTATTGAATGGTACTGAACAGTATGAGTGACACTGTATTAGGGTGAGCAGGGTACAAGGAATATTAGACACTTGCTTTGAAGCTTTTCTTAAAGTAGAAAACCTTTAATTGGGTGCAGTGGTGCATGCCTGTAATTTCAGAGGCTCCAGATTGCTGAGGCAGAAGGATCACAAGTTCAAAGCCAGCCTCAGCAACTTAGCAAGATTTTAGTGAGGCCCTATGCAACTTGGTGAGACCCTGTTTCAAAATAAAAATTAAAAGGGTTGTGGCTATGGCTCAGTGGTTGAGCAACCCTGGGTTAAATCCCTGGTACCCCCCCCCCAAAAAAAAAAAAAAAGTAGAAAAACTTTAGCTATTGAACAACTGTGCAGCCTGCCAGGTATTAAGTAGTTGCATGTCAGTAGTATGGTAATGTTATATATTTCACTTTCAGCATTGAGTGGGAAGAAGTCATATGAGAGGACACTTGGGGTAGTATTTAGCTAGGAAGGCACTCTTGGGGTTGGATTATAGGCCTGGAGGCTTAGAAATGCATACATACCACTCTGTCTAGGGGCAATGAGCTAGGCTGCTTACCTTGTTTAACTAAATGGTTCCCATGGGAGCATAAGGGGATGAATTTGGGGAAGTTGCTTGGGTTGGACTCCATATATAGAGACAAACAGAGAAATTTGGGTTTTATCTTGTAGCTAATGAGGAAATATTTATACGAGTTGAGGATGTAAGCAGGCACAAGCCGTACTTGGTGAAGATGGATTTTGTGTGATGTTAGAAGGATGAATTTAGAGGGCAGAAGGAACAGAGAAACAGAGGGAATCTAAAGGGATTTAGTGGTAATTTGTAAGGGATATAAAAAAGACATGAGCTGTGAGGCTCACGGTGCTCTAAGACTTTTCTGCAGAAGCCTGGAGGGTCTTTAATCATTTTGTCCTCCCTTCCATGCTAGATGCATAAGCCCCTGTAAGCACTTAATCTCGGGCCAGGAAACATATGTTTATTATCGAGGTAGCAAGTGATTCTCTGTACTCCTGTATTCTAGGGAATGTACCTGTATCAGCCTGCTAGGGCTGCTATAACAAATACCACCAACTATATAGCTTAAACAACAAATTTATTTTCTCATAGCTCTGAAGGGCGAGTCTGAGATCAAGGTTTCAGCAGTGCTGTTCTTATTCTTTCTTATTGTTCTAGTTGGTCACAACCCTCTGTCCCCACAAGATCTTTTCTTTGTTTTGAAGCATGCCTGTGGCCAAATTTCCAATTAGTTGTGTCGGATTTGGGCCTATTCTGAAGGCCTCATTTTAACTTATCTCCAAATATGGTTACGTTCTGAGGTGTTGGGGGTAAGGACGTCAACAAATGAGTTTTGGTGAAAATGAAACTTGAACACAGTTCAGGCCATAACAGCATCTAAGGAGGAGGAAGATGAAGAGCTAAAGGAGGAAAGAGCCCCTCATCCTAGGGCCCTGCTCCCTAGACCTCATCCTTACTGATAAAGTGAGCCACCTCCAAAGAGAAAGCTCCCTGAGCCAGCTTCCTGTCATTCTTTTCTAGGAGAATTTAGGCTGATGTCATCTCGGGGCTTTTCAACTCCCAGTCTTAGAATTAACAGCCTTTTTCCTTTTTTTTTTCTTTTAAAATACTTCTCTGGCAATGCTAGTTTCTTACCATATTTATTACAGTCATCTGCTTATGGGCATGATAATTTTTTTTCATGATGGGAGGAAATCTCTGAATATGAACAGAATATGCAGAATAAACAGAAGCCTGAAGTTGCAACTGCACCTTTTTTTGTGATTATCCTCCCTACAGGGTTAGCCCTTATTTTATAATTTAACCTTGACCTTTGAGGAGACATCCCCACAATTTCTAGTATTTTTCTGTTTCTATCCACTGACTCAGATCCTAAAGTCCAATGTCCTTATGTCTTGATTACTAAATTCTTCACTCTCTGGATTTCAGGTTAAAACTGCTCTGTTCAGTCACGAAGGATGGATGGACAGTGACTATTGCAATCTAGGTCCCCAAACCCCATGACGAGGTATAGTAGCAGAGTGACTAAAACTAGGGTCAAATGCCGGCTCCAGCTCTTACTATCCTGCAACTTTGGACACATCATTCATTTTCCAAACCTCAGCTTTTCCTCATCTGGTAAATGATGATAATAATAATTCCAACTCCATAGGATCACTGTTAGATTTAAATGAGCGTGAAGGGCCTGGCACATAGTAAATGCCATGTAAGTATAAAATATAATAATTATTACTGTGCTTGCCTTTGTTCTGAGTAGTTTCCCTGGAGATTCACATCTTGCTTGGCTCCTTCTCTCTTTCCCCCTGCAGCAGGTTTTCCTTTAGTAACTGAAATAGGGGGTGGGCAGGCTTCCCTGGAATGCTCCTCAGACCGTCTGTCCCCAGATCAGACCCAAAACCAGAATGGTTAAGAAGGTCTGAAAGTTTTGCTTGTCTGGGGGGAAGGTCTGCTTGAATAGTTGCGGCCAGGACCCTCTGTCCTCTTCCAGATTACAGTGAAAGGAGGGCCTTTTTGGGTCTTAGGTATGACTGTAGTGTTTACCCCTTTCTATCTAAATGGATCATCATTTTGGAGCTAGGAGTTACAATCCATGAGAAAGTTGGATAGGTCTGTCACAGTGGGGAGGAGTAGTCCTTGTTTCTGTGTTTTAGTTGGGATCTGTGCATGTTGAAGATGAGAGGTTCCCTGCCTCTGAGGTTGAACAGACTTCTGATCAAGGATGTCTTGTGCAAATACCAACCTTTTTGCTTGTGCCTCTGGTCTATCTTGAGCTGACCACTGCTGGGGACCTTCCCAGTTGCTAACTCTTTCTCAGTGACCCATGGCGAGATCATCATAGGACTTCAAGTGCTTCCAGATTCACAGCTCCACCATCAAATTACCAACTCCTGTGGAAATCAGCAGTAATTCAGGTTAGCACCCATGACCTCATTCCTTTGGCAGTTTTTGTCTTGGAGAAATGGTGGCACTTTTGTTTTTTAATCTTCACTCAATCCTCCCATTCAGACTCCCCACCCACTGCATTCTGGGGCTCTTCTGGCAAGCCATAGTGACTTTTTGAGAAGGTCTTGATACTTCTTCCTTTTTCCATCATGATCCTGCCCCCTGTGGGATGGAGCCTTCTGCTCATCCCTTCTTACTGTATCTTCCTATGCCCCTGCCTTCAGCTTCAAAGCCCACTTCTTTCCCCCTTTATCCCATCAAACAGAATCTCTCAATGTGCCTCATTTTAGTATCACCTCCCCAGTCCCCATTTCTCTCCCACTTGGACAGACCCCATTATCACTACCACAGCTACAAATGTTCCCCTTTCCCCACATAAAATTCCCAGGTTACTGTCTCAATGCAATAGGGAGCAGGACCTTAACTTCTAGTTCATGGGCAATTGAAATGATTTATCTTAAAGACAGGGTCTCAAGACAAGTCAGCAGGCACTTTGGAAAATATCTGTAGCCAGATGAAATTCTTCCAAGGGCAGAGAGATCCTTTGCTATTGCTAGGCAAGCCTTCTTTGGCACCATAAATATATATTCTCATTAATCACACTAATTTATTTACCAATATGAGAGCTGTTCAAAACATTGGCAGAATATATGGTATTCTTGCAATTTGACAGCGTATATGACATAAATTACAAGTTTCAGATATTGATCTTATTTTAGAGCCATTAATAAGATAAGACATTTCTTGTAGATAGATAGTGCGATTTTTTAAAAACATTTTTCAGTTGTAGTTGACACAATACCTTTATTTTATTTATTTATTTGTTTTATATGTGGTGCTGAGAAACGAACCCAGTGCCTTGCACATGCTAGGCGAGTGCTCTACTACTGAGCCACAACCCCAGCCCACAATGTTTTTAAAATTAAGTTATTGGAGTGATTCATTTATGCTCTTTTTAAAATATTTCCTTTTTCAAGTCTTGTTTTGTGTAGAATAAGTTTTCTGTGGATGAGCCTTCCTTGAAAATCTTTTTTCCACTTCGTGAAGTTAGACATCAAGTCCCAGTCACAAGTGGATGTTCAATAAGCAGTTGAATTATTGAAGGAGTTGTTTCAGGTTGGTTTTCCATGTTGGAGTACAGGTATATTCAGTCTTTATCCTCTTCAGTGGAAGTATCCATGGTGTTATCAACATGGGACTCCACTAGGTTTAAATAATGAAAGCTTGGATGGGAGATTGGCAGATAAGCTGAGAAATTTATTTCTTCTTTTGCTTTTCTTTTCACAGTAGGATTCTGAAACAGACTTGACAGGTGCTTAGATGGTTGCCATCCCATCAAAGATATGTACTGAATATTTTTGGTTTCGAAAAATAAAAATATTAGTGCTTTCCTAGCATTTTCTAGCAGTGGTAGTTGAAAGGAGAAATATAGGAGGAAAGAATGTCTTGAAATCTTTTAATTCATTCTGGACAGTTTTGGTGGATTTGCTTGCGTTCTAGGATATTGTTTCCCTCAATTTTTTTTTTTCAAGATGCATGCCTCTCAGAATACTTGGATACTTAGTTTCTTCTCCATTGGTCTTTATCAAATATAAATCAGTCTGAAAACGGAACTTATTAGGTAGTGTTTTCTCTTGATGGGTCCTGTATATCCTGCTCTGACACCCTGCAGAGCTGATAGGAATAGCAATTGTGCATTGAAAATTTAGAGAAATAGGCACTGAAGGATATTCTTTCAAAGACTTTATTTCTATTCTTTCAAGGTCAAAAGCTGTTGAGGGCTGGGTCCTATTCTGTGGGAAAGAGGAGAGCAAACAGTAAAATTGGCGGAGTCACAATCCTGTGTTTTGAGGAATGGTTGAAGAACTTACAACTGTTTAGGGCAGAGAAAAACAATCTGGGAGGCACAGAGCTGACTCTGGGGAATCTGAGTGGACGACACTCAGTGTCTTTGTGAGGGAAAAAGTCTAACTAGAAGATGTAGACAAAGAAGGAATGGGTTGCTTGGCAGAGAACTGAGTTCCCAGCCATCAGAAGGATTCAAGCAGATACTTCTGGTTGTCAATCAGGGCAGATCACACTGGGATCCTTTGTTTGGAGAGAGATTTGAGGTCCTTGGTGAGGATGAGGGAAATTCTGCAAAGATTCTGTGATTCTACGCAAGAGGATTTCAGGGAAAAGCATCAGAGTGTGGTAAAATCAGCACCATCAGAATGTACAGGGAAACTCAGGCTGTGGTCTTGGCTCTGTTACCACATTGCCAGGTATTTTGGAAAGATCTGTTGGCTTCTCTGGACTTCGGTGATTTTTGTAAATGAAGGGATGAATCAGGGTCCTCCAGGTCCTCTCTAAATTTAACAGTTTAAAAATAATAGTTTTCTTAGCCTACACATTTGGTAGTTGACTGCAGGCCTGGAATCTCTGATAGACCTAAACCATAGGAAAGAGCAGAAAGGAAGAGCTATGTGCTTGTTAGAACCAACAAGAAGGACAAGCCATACTTGGGGCTCATGTTCTTAAGGAATATTCCAGAAACTTTTCTCTTTCCATACTCTAATTCAGTGACCATTTACTAATAGTGTTATTGTATAGAAACTAATTTAAAATAAAATACAATCTTGGAGGTTAGAATTTTTAGTTCAATTAAACCAACATATATTATTATGGGTCTGTTAAGAGCAAGGTATCAGGAATGTGATGATGACTTAAGAGGGTCTCTTTGCTGGCTTCAGTGGACTTCAGTCTAGTGGTGACCACAGCTGGATTAAACAAACACTAATGAAATGTAATGAGCACCATATAAGATGCAAGCCCTGTGCAAAAGGCACAGTTGTATCACATCTGCTGCTGGGACTAGGGTAGGCTTCCCAGAGGAGCTGGCTTTCCAGAGGGCCCTTTGACTGATGGAAAAGTTGATTCCAGGGAAAGCAATTATTATGAGAAAATGCACAGAGGTGTGGAAGTACTTTGCTTGCTTAGAAAACAGTGAGTAACTGGTGAGGCTAAGGATTGAGTACCTGGGACGGGTGCTCAGTTAGCCAGACTGGAAAGTTGGGGTGGGAGAGTGCTGGTTTGGAAAGTGTCTTGAATATTATGATAATATTTTGAGCTTTAATCTTTAGTGGAGAGCCCTAGAAGCTTTTATGCATGACCAATGTGTGCTTTATGTTGCTAATTCTATTAGGGATTAGTAGAATGGATTAGAGTTTTAGAGTTGTGAGGGATTTGTTACTATCCAGCATGTGTGTATGTGTGTGTGTATGTGTGTGAGTGTGTGTGTGTGTGTGTGTGTGTGTGTGGGTGGAGAGAGAGATAGACAGACAGACAGAAAGACACTGATTGACTCAGTATGCAGTTATGCTCATAAAATCATCTCTGTCTGAATCTTTCTATCCTATAAGGTTATCAGAATATCTTAGCCCCGGTAAGTCTTCTTCATCAGAGATCCACATTATATTTTGAATAAGTTAAAGCACTGAAAATTTGGGTGAAGCTTTTTAAAAAAATTACAAAGCAAATAATTGAAAGGGGAAGGCAATATAAAACAACCTCAATTTGGAGATTTGTGGTAGTCTAGCCTCAGAATGGTGAGGGTCTAACCAAAGCAAACTAAGAATGGAGTGGTGGAGATCTGGGGAGTTTCACTGGACTTCTGAAAAGGATAATGAATTAAGTCCTAGTCTTGGTGATACTAGGCAGACACTTTGGGAGAGAGATCATCAGATTAGAGTTTTGGCGTTTAGGTACATATCTGAAGGTCTTGGTGATAGCTGAAGCCATGAGAATACATACAATATCTTGAGAAATATTTGTGTTTTAGTCAGTTTTTTCAACCTGACAAGAACAGTTTGAGGAGGAAAAGATTGTTTGGGGTTCATAGTTTCAGAGGTCTGATCCCATAGATAGAAGACTCCTTGTTCTGGGTTGCAGGTGAGGCAGAACATCAGGGCAGAAGGGCATGGTGGAGGAAAGCAGCTGGGTACACGACACCAGGAAGGAGAGAGAGAGAAAGAGAGAGAGAGAGAGAGAAGGGAGCGACTGAGGGTAAGTGAACTGCTCGCCCCTGAGGGCAGGGCAAGAGGATGGGTAGCCATTTTAAGATTCTTCTTTTGTTATTTTGTTTCACTTTTGTTTTAAGTTGCCTGTCCCTGGAGATGTGTAAGATGGAAGAAAAACCGCTCACATCTGAGGAACAGATAGGGAGAAAGGACGGATGGACATTTCAGGAGGCTA
>NW_025999900.1:1580524-1630314 GCF_001458135.2 Marmota marmota marmota
GTGTGTGTGTGTGTGAGAGAGAGAGAGAGAGAGAGAGAGAGAGAGAGAGAGAGAGAGAGAGAGAGCTAGCTCTCTGTTCAACAAGGATAGAATATATACCCCTAATACATACCCCAGGGACCCAGCTCCTCCAGCCACACCCCACCTGCCTGCAGTTGCCACCCAGTTACTCCCTATCAGGGGATTAATGCACTGATTAGGTTAAGGCTATAACCCACTCATTTCACCTCTAAAACTTTCTTGCATTGTCTCACACATGAGCTTTTGGGAGACACCTCATATCAAAACCATAACAACTTGTCACAGCTGAGAGCAGATCAAACATGGAATCTGGAAGAATATAGTAACTCTGAGAGGTGGGCAGGAAAGTGGAGCTTTGAGAGAATATTTGAAATGATAGGAAGAGAACCCTAAACCTGAAGTTTCTGATGATAACTTAGGCAGATAGAAAAGGTGAAGAAAAAGAGGTGTGGAGTGGATTCTGGCTTTATCCAGAGGTTTGGGTATTCTGGTCTGGAAAGGCCATTTCTGGGATCTGAGTGAAAAAGCCCTTGAGAGAAAATAGCTGAGCCGTCTACTCAGTGATGATCTACTCAGTAGATGGGTATCAAGGCAGCCTTGAGAACACCCAACTTTCCTTGGTCATATTCATTGCTTACCAGGCAAACTTTTGATCTGTAGTCTCATCCAAAGGGATCCATGCCAGATACAAGGTTGGTTCTAGTTCCTTGGCTAGGAATAACCATTATAGTATAAAAATCGGTATTCTGATTTATCACATATATTATTGCTGGAAAAGCAAATAGGTATCATCCAGTTAAGATGCAATGCTGCCCTCAGGAACTTACATCAACTTGGTTATGAAATTAGGTAGTGTAGTACCAGACCAAAACTTTCTAACTCAGGGCCAAGAACCCTTTTGTGTCTCTTGTGTTTCTCTGTCTTTCATCCTCTGGCTATTTGTTTAGAAAGAACCAGTTCTCAAGAGACTGAGCACCTCTGACTGAACTTTGAATATCATATTCTTCAATTGCAAAGCCCTAGAATAGATTTGGACTGTGGTCGTCTCAGAGATTGCAGCAATAAGTGAGGCTCAGTTTGAACCTGTCCTGTATCTTTCATATTTTACATTAGAATGATCTTCATAAACCACACATACACAAAATTAAGCTTCTGGAAACTGATCTGTCCAGAGATACAAGTTGACCTTGAGGGTAGTTCTGTATCTGTAGAGAATGCACTATGAGGAGACAAAGTTTTCTGGTGAATGTGACCAGCACATAGTGTGCTATGAAACGAGAGCTTTGTTTCACATGACTTTGGAACACAGTGCCTGCAAAGCACATGAACACCACCCTCTGTCCTCAAAGTCCCACTTTTACAGTCCTTTTCTACTTGGTGAATTAATAGACTTTCACAACTCTCTCTTGACCTAAATGTGTAAAGTGTTGCATGTTGTTTGAGCCATTTTGTTTTGCTCTTTCTGAATTTCTAAGGTCAAATATGATTAGCTCCCAATATCCACAGACCAATCAGAAATCATTTCAAGGAGCAGTTCATGTCAAAGTCTATTTAAAAGTGTCATCTATTTACATCTCAAAAATTGTTTAAATCGTTAAAGTGGCCTTGATTCTGGAAGTGTCAGTGAGGGAAGTTTGAGAGCGTCCTTAGGCTGTGTCAGATACTTGTGCTCAAGGCTGGGAATCAAATGGATCTGTCATCGCCATGTTTGAGGATCAGGACTCATGTCTGTCATATGCAGCCAGACCTCTGGCTTTCACAGCTGCTGAGGTTTGGCCCTGGTAATCTTCCCCTGATGTGCAATGATAATCACCAAGTGAAAGCCTAGTACAGATGGCCTCCCATGCTTCAGTGCACAGCCCCTCTGGGTACAATGATGTGCAGCCGAGTGCTGTGGGCACGTAAGTGGGTGGAAATTTTCTAATGTGTCACAATAATAACAATGCAGAATCCTCTTGCTGTTCAGCTTCCCCTAGAACTTCAGCCCACGCAGCAGCCTACTTGGTTCATAGTCCTATGTGAATGCTAGACAATTAGCAGCTGATAATGAAAAATGCCATGGGAACCAGTGGGAAAATAATAGCTTACTCCCAGGATATAATGAAATGAAATTAGCACAGACAGTAAAACAGACAATTTATGGTGTCTTTTTTTTTGTAATTAAAAAGAATCAGTAAATACTTCTAGTAGGGAAATCAGAGACTCGATTAGAATCCCATCTGTTTTGGAAGAGGATTTTATTCAGACATTAACTCTGGAGAAGCTTCCCCATAGGAAGAAGCTTCTATTAAGGCACTAGAATAGGTTAAATAATGCCTGTTTTATTCTGAATACCAGGACAATTTTGTTTAGTTGTTACCTAAATGGTTGTCATTTGGGCTGTGCTTTAGAAAGGGTTACTAATGCTGGATAAGTGATTTTACGGTAAGGGTTATTCACTTTTGCTCTTGGCTGAAATGTGAATGGATATTGATGTTCTCAACAGAGTCTTCGTAAACAAGGTGAACTTGTATCTCTGTGGACAGATAATTCTCTGAACAAGAAAATATATTACCTATGAAATATGGGATTAAAAGGGACTTTAAATCATCTTCTATTTCTAGATGTCCCTTTTGCTGCTTGGGAAAGTCCTTGAACACTTAGTTCTATGTGTTATTTTTGGGGGTCCAAATTTGCAGAGTTTATATTAATCTTAAAAATATTTAATTGCTTTAGGCTGCAAGAAAAAAAAACTTTTAAAGAGTATTGGATTAGTGAAAAACAATTCTGTTAAAGTTTCAGTCTTACTGTGTGGGCAGTCTTCTGTGAGTTGAAAAATAAAGAAGTTATAAACAAATCAAAATTACATTTCACTCCAAATGTTCTCCAAATGCATTTGTTTTGCAGAGTTGAAGAAAGCTGAATATCCTTCTTCCAAGATATTTTATCTGTGTAAAGTAGACCTGTCTCTCAACCTCTCTCATTTGCAAAAAATAATCTGTTTTTACTTGAAAGTTAATGTGCCCCATTGATTCAACAACCATGTCACCAAAATCCTATGAATATATATATCCTCTGAGGTTTCAACATGATATGCTTTTATTGGGCATATGCTCCCAATTTTATTACATAATTATATTAAGTTTAGTAATGTTCAAATAATAATGATATCCCCATGCTAATTGATTAAGTTTCTTTGGCAAAGGACATAAATTGTTCAAGGCCCATATATTGCTCAATGAAATCCAGCAGCATGAGTGTGCCATTAAGCATCCAACAATCCAGAAATGTCAATTGAGGCTTTAATAAACTGGCAAAATCACCAAATTCCTTTTGTTTCTTTCCTGTCTTCTTCCCCATCTGGGAAGGTATAGGAGAAGGGAGAAAGTGTCTAGGGAAACTCAGAAATGTGAGGACAGTGAGAAAGATTCCCAGTGTTGAAGTTCAGCCATTATCATCATTAAGTGCAACTTTTGAGCTGAGTATTAAGGAAAGAAACAGCAAGCTTGCTGATAACTCTTGGCTTCTAGAAGTAAATGTGTGCATGTACATGCATGTGTTTTATGTGCATGCACGTGTGCTGTGAGAATTTACATATGAAACTGTAAAGCGCTCAAACTGTGTAAAGCAGATAAGTTAGGTTGCTTAGTTTTCAAAGAAGATGGACACTTTTCAACACAACTATATTGCTGTATTAAAGATAGCACCCCATGCATACCCCCAAATGCTGTATTCTCAAGTGTTTTGAGAAATGATTGGTTGCTAGTGACTCCATATGTTGCTATGTTTTATTTTGGAACATGTTAAAATCTCACTTAGGTTTCATTAAGCCACTTTTCCCCCCCTATTTTTTGAAAGGTCTATTTTTTCCTTCCAAAGAATTTGTTTGCACATGTAGTTACCATATACTTGTTAGCTATTACTAGGAGGAAAATTTAAGTGGAACTACCCATTTTCTTTGGTTGAAATATGTCTATTTTATATTTCATAGTTCTAGAGATATTTAGAAAAATGATTGCTTATCTATGAAGATTATGGAAGTTATGATGCTGAAGTAACTCTGAATTTAGGATACTGTCAAAATAATATGCTTCTAAAAATCAAAGAGGTTTTTTTTCTTTTTATTATTATTTTTTCCCTAAAAGCACCATATAGGAAAATAGGAATTAAAGCTCTCAGTGTAGCTTGTTCTGTTTTATTTTTAAGCAACTTATTTAACTTTATAGTTGTTTGTATAAATAACCAAAATATAAATGAGTCAAATTGTACAGATATTGTAAGTCTGTGTTCTGAAGTAGCAGTACATGGGCACATTGGTGTTCAGCTCTGAAATGTTTCTCATTTCCTTCTTTTTGTTGATTGCTAAGAAAGTCTGAACATAAACTACAGTTTCTATGATTATGCTGGTATGAATGTAGAGAAACGGCCCCCAAAATTCTTTGTTGGAAAACATTAACTCTTGTGTAATACTTGCCAAGAAGTTTTGGGGGTCTCTGGGAATGGCTCTTGTACTGTAGACCAAGCCCTGGGCTCACACCATTTTTTTTCTCTCTCTTTCCTTCCCTGGATGCCTGTAGTGATGTTTGAACATGTAGTTACTATGTCCTTGTTATAGGTATTGTTGATGACATTCAAAGTTACTAACACTGCTACTGGAGCCAACTCTGGTCTCACTGTGTCCTGATGATTTCTTAGGTCTATCTAGAGTCTCAATTCTTACTCTTGCTGAGATTGCCTTTGAAGATATCTCCTTGCTTGCAAAAGTTGTTAATACCAAATACTATTGCTTTTATTATCATCTCCTTGTTTTTGGACCAAAGGAATCTGGGTGTGACATGGTAACTCCTGTGCTGTACCCAGGTCACCTCTACTCTGACCTTGTTCACTGCCTTTCCTGGGCAGCTCTTGGGGTCCCTGGAGGAGGATGTTGATAGGCAAGCAATACCAAATCCTAAGGTGAACAAAGCTTAGGGTCATGTCAGGGAGTTTACTCTACAACTGTGCTTGAAAACATTATAGAAACAATGTCAAAGTTATTATTCTTTTTAAGGGACGAATGGAATTGAGGTTATGTCACTGAAGAGAGGACTTTGGATCCTCAAAGATGGGAGGAGTATACAAGTGTGTAGCATTTTAGATTTACCTCATTCTTTCCTCATGTTTTTAATGAGATTCCTCATGCTTCCCAGAGTGGTGCTGGGAAAGTTAATACCTGGAACATCATCATTTTACTCTTTAATTATTTCTACTCCTCCCCTTACCATTTTACTATTATTTTTCATCTGCTTCTTAACTTATTGCTAGTTCCTTAACTTATTGTGAGTCAGATGGCTGCAACTGGTGAACCTTTTTTTTTTTTTTAACCTCCTCAATAACTGTGGAGTAAAATTTTATGAACATTTAGTGACTGTGACACGCAGAGCCTTCTCTATTTATGTCATTGTATGCTATCTTCTCTTGGAGCCATTGTTTGAAAACCAACACTTGGGGCTATCCAGTGACAGGTCAGAGATACAGCAAACCGGGACTGAACTTCACAGCCATCTGATTTCCAATTTAGTAATTACTGGAATAATTAGATGAGTTACTCTGCAGATGGTACTTAAGTTTTGTGACATATGTGTCCTTGTCATCTATAGCAGATGATATATGTAATACTTGTTCTTCAAGTATTATTTTTATATATATTTCTCTCTCTCTCTCTCTCTCTCTCTCTCTCGATGCAAAATGTCTTTAAAGCTTCCCTGTCTAAAATCTCTAATTTTGTTTAGACCCAAATGAGACATCAAACCTGCCTTGGCTTATATTGATAGAGCTTCTGACTTGCTGTGTTCAATGTTGCACGTTAATTATAGCACTCTGCCGACTATAGTTCTTCTCATGACTTATAATATTTAAGCTTTATTATTCAAATCTAAATGTTGAATAATAAAATTATAGAATATAAATATTTCATAAAATCACTTTCATGCAGAATCTAAGAAAGATTATGATTTAAAAATATATTTCCTTCATCTTTTTAAAAAATGATGTATTTGAGGGATGGGGAGGTGAAAAAAATAAAAATATATTTGAAATTTCAAATGTTTTTTGAGATAAAATTTATGTACAATAAAATTCATACCCTTTTATACTGTTTTCAAGGTTCACCCATGTGGTAGTGTGTATCATTACTTCATTTTTTTGATTGTTACTATAAGAGGATGTAAAGAACCACTTCATTGAGATCTGATTGACATTAAAATGAGCCCCCATTTTCTCCTTCCCCCAGCTGATATCTGCTTCTGTGTGTTTGACTATTACAAATTCCATATCTATGTGAAATGATACAGTATTTGTCTTTCCATATCTGCCTTAATTCACTTAGCATAGTGTCCTCAAGGTCCTTCCAAGTTGTCACAGTGGCAGAATTTTCTTTCTTCTAACATTTATATTCTATTGAGTTTATAGATTGCATTTTCTGTTTTTCTTTTTTAGTTGGAGATGGACACAATACCCTTATTTTATTTATTTATTTTTTATGTGGTGCTGAGGACCAAACCCAGTGCCTCACACATGATAGGCAAGTGCTGTACTACTAAGCTACAACCCCAGCCCAGATCATCTTTTCTTTACCTGTTCATGGACACTTAGGTTCATTCCACATCCTGGCTATTGGGCATAGTGCTGCAGTGAACATGGGATTGCAGGTATCGTTTCCTATGCCTTTGGATATGTATTAACAGATGGAATTGTTAGATCAAATGACAATTCTACTCTTAACATTTTGAGGAAACTCCATGTTGATATTCATAGTGATTGTAGCAATTTATATTCTCCTCAGCATTGTAAAAGGATTCTTTTCTCTGTGTCACCCCAACATTTTAAAAAATCATTACTATTATTACTATTTGATAATAGACATCTTTACAGGTGTGAAGTGATATCCCTTTGTGGTTTGGATTTGTATTTGCTGATGATTAGTGATTTTGAGTTTCTTTTTTTATACCTGTTGATTATTTGTATGTGGTCTCTGAAAAAATGTCTGTTGAGAGTCTTTGCCTATTTTATTTTAAAGTTTTTTTTTAATATTTATTTTTTAGGTGTAGATGGGCACAACACAATGCCTTTATTTTTATGTGGTGCTGAGGATCGAACCCTGGTCCCACCATTGCTAG
The DNA here is from genome assembly GCF_001458135.2 of Marmota marmota marmota. Classification (NCBI taxonomy): domain Eukaryota; kingdom Metazoa; phylum Chordata; class Mammalia; order Rodentia; family Sciuridae; genus Marmota; species Marmota marmota. The sequence continues at coordinate 1,587,682 of NW_025999900.1, forward strand.
GCAAGTGCTCTACCACTGAGCCACAATCCCAGCCCCTCTTTGCCTATTTTTAAATTGGGTTATTTGTTTTTTTGCTATTAAATCCTAGGAATTCCTTATATATTTTGAGTATTAACTCTTTATCAGACAATGGGTCTATAAATATTTTATCCTATCCTATAGATTACCTTTTTGTTTTGTTAACTGTTTTGTTTCTGGGCAGTAGTTTTTTTTTTTTTTTTTTACTTTCTGCTTGAATTTTGTCATAATCCTGTTTGTCTACTTTTACTTTTGTTTCTTGAGCTTTTGGAATGATACCCATGAATTCATTTCCCCTGTCCAATGTCTGAATGCTTTTTTAATGTTTTCTTCTGAGAGTTTTATTGCTTCAGGTTTTATATTTAAGTCTTTAATCCAGTTTGAGACTATTTTTACATATAGTATGAAATAAGGGTTCAATTTCATTCTGTACATGCAGATATTCAATTTTCCTAGCACTATTTGTAGGAGAGAGTACCCTTTCCCCATTGTGTATTTTTGGCATCCTTGTCAAAAATCATTTGATTAAATATGTGTTGTTTATTTTTCTGGACTCTATTCTGTTTCACTGGCTTTCATGACTTTTTTCATGCCAGTACCACACTATTTTGAGTCCTATAACTTTGTAATATGTTTGATATCGGGGGTATGATACTGCAGACAAAATAGTTTAACTTCTTCAATCCGGATCAAGATGCTTTTTTCCCCTTGCTTAATCGCTCTGACTGGAGCTTTTAATTTATTTTGGAGAGTTCTTTCCGAGAGGTAAGTATGGACATCCTTGCCTTATTTCTGATCCTAGAAGGAAAGTTATTGACTTCTTACTGTTTAAGTGAGTTTGTGAAATTTTAAGTGGTCTTTTTGTATTTAGTAAATTCCTTCTATATCTAATATGTAGAGAGGTTTTTAAAATCATGAAACTGTTGAATTTTGTTAAATGTCTTTCTAATCTGTTTATATTATCATGGATTTTTTTCTATCTTGCATTCTGTTAATGTGGTTTGTCTTATTGATTTGTGTATATTGAACCATCCTTGCATCCCAGAAATAAATCCCAGTTGGGTATGGTGTTTGATCCTTTTAATGTGCTGTTCAATTCAATTTGCAAGTATTTTGATGAGGATTTTTGCACTTAAATTTGTCAGGGAAACTGGCCTGTAGGTTCCTTTTCTTCTAGTGTCTGTTTGGTATTTGGTAATACTAGCCTCGTAAAATGAGTTTGGAAGTGCCCCCATCCTTCTGTTTTTTGGAAGAGTGTAAGAAGGGTTTCTATTAGTTCTTTAAATGTTAGAATTCACTTGTGAAGCCATATGGTCCTGGGATTTTCTTGGATGAGAGTTTGATAATTCTTTCAGTATTCTAATTTGTTATTGGTCTATTCAGGCTTTCTGCTTTTTCCTGATTCAGTCTTAGTAGGTTGTGTAATTCTAGGAACTTCTCCATTTCTTCTAGGTTGTCCAGTTTTTTTCATGTATAATTGTTCATAATAGTTCCTATGACCCTTCTTTTTTTTGGGCTCAGTTATAATGTTCCTTCTTTCATTTCTGCTTTTATTTATTTGAATTTTCTGTTTTTTCTTAGCGTATTTAAGGGTTTGTTGATTTCATTTATCATTTCAGAAAAACAAGTCAGTTTTGTCAATTTCAAAAATTATTTCTATTTCCTATATCATTATTTATTGTCTAATAATTATTCCTTTACTTTTTGCTAATTTTGAGTTTGTTTTCCTTTTTCTATTTTTTTTCAAATGTAAAGTTAGGTTCTTTATTTGAGATCTTTCTTCATTTTAAGGTAATCATTTATTGCTATAAACTTCTTTCAGTATTGCCTTTTCTGCATTCTGTAAATTTTAGTATGTTATGTTTTTATCTCCAGGTATTTTCTAATTTCTTTTTTGATTTATTCTTTGACCCAATAGTTTTTAAGAGTGTGTTATTTAATTGTCATATGCTTGTGAATTTACCTTTTTATCTATTGTTGATTTCCTGTTTCATTTCATTGTGACCAGAAAAGATACTTCTTAATTTTATAAAGACTTATTTTGTGACTTTTTTTTTTGACTTAATATATAATGCATGTTGGAGAATTGTCTGTGTACACTTAAAATGAGTGGGTATTCTGCGGCTGTTGAAATGTTCTGTATATATCTGTTAGGTCAATTTGGCCTCTACTGTTCAGTTCTGCTATTTCCTTATTGATTTTCTGTCCAGATGATCTACCCATTATAGAGAGTGGGATATTATTATTGTAAAGTTGCCTGCTTTTCACTTCAGATTTGTCAATGTTTGCTTTCTATTTTAGGTACCTTGATATTGGGCACATGCATATATTTATAATTGTTATATATTCCTGTGGAATTGACTCTTTTATCATTATGTGATGCCCTTCTTTTTCTCTTGTGACCGTTTTTGACTTAGTCTATTTTTCTTTCTGTTCTCCTTTGATTACCATTTATATGGGATATCTTTATCTACCCTTTTCACTTTCATCCTATATGTGTCTTTCAATCTAAGGTGAATCTTTTGTGTATAGTTAGGTCCTTGTTGTTGTTTTTTTACTCAATCCAGTCATTATCAGTATACCTTCCAGGATTTCTATGTGGTTCTTTTTTTAATGACGTCCATTTCCTTATTGTAATTCTCATTTTGTTCATATAGTGTTTCCCTGGTTTTCTAGTCTATTTTGTTACATTGTAGAATACGGAACTTATTTAACATAATTATTTTGAATTCCTTGTCAAATAGTTCATAGATCTCCATTTCTTTAGGTTCAGATTATGGAGCTTTGTTGGTTTCCTTTCATTTTGTATGCCTGATTCTTTGTGATCCTTGTTGCCTTCTGTCGGTGTATGTGCATTTCAAGGAGAACTTACCTCTCCTGGTCTATACAGATGTGTTTGTGAAATAAATATTTTTCTCCTGCGGAATCCCTGGACTGGCTGGATTTTCTCTGGAATAGTAGTTGAGTGGGGCTAGAGTTGAGTCATGGAGCTTCTTCTGATTCTGCAGTTGATTCTATATTTGGCAGTCATGTTACTGGGGGCTTGGGTGGGTGTGGCTCCTGCCAGACCCCTGGACAAGTGGAACTTCCTCTAGAATAGTGGACACACAGGGCTGGAACCAAGTCCACATGGGGACTGAGCTGCCTCTGGGTCTGGTGCCAGGTCTACATGATGGATTCCTATTGGGCATGGACTTGCCTTTTCAAAGTGATCTCTTAGTTTTGGTTTCCACCATGCTGTCATGACCTGGGTCCCAAAGTTCCTAGGTAGGCCCTTGACCATGCATGATTGCCAAATTATTGTTTCTATGAAAGGAGGAGGGTTAAAGACATTCTATTCTGCTATCTTTTTATTAATTAATTAATTTTAGTTGTTGATGGACCTTTATTTTATATATGTATTTACATGTGGTGCTGAGAATTGAACCCAGTGCCTCACACAGGGCAAGCAAGTGCATTTCCGCTGAGCCCCAGCCCCCATTCTGCTATCTTATAGATGTGACTCCTTCATATTTTTGTTGTTGAATAATAAATACTCCATTATATGGACTTCATTTATCCAGTTATCAGTTGATTGATATTTGAGATATTTTCATTTTTGGCTATTACGAATAATACTGTTATGAAAATTCATGCGTATATATTTGTGTGGACATATATTTTCAATCCTCTTGGATGCATACCAAGGAGTAGAATTGCTAGGTTATATTTGGAATTTTAAATACTTCTTAGCAAGGCAGTTTGTGTGTAACCTTGGTTAAGCAATTCTTATAGTTCTTACAATAGTTGCTGCTATCTTCTGACCCATTTCTGTGATACACTGCTCATTTAGAAAGTATATGAACTAACTTATAGTTTAAAATAGCTTATGGAAAGCAGTTCCATGGACACCTCTTCAGACTTCCTACTATGTATCCAGGAACATATAGAAAAAGGTGAAATTAATCTATTATTGAAGGAACATGATCCATTGATATAACAAAACTTACCAAATCAAGTTTTCTCTCCGATTTAGCTGTATTTGTATTTATTTCTAGGGTACCCCACCCACCCAGCCTGAAAGGAGGGAGAAAGACAGTATCTTTGTCATTGTCTGATAGAGACCGATATATTCAGAGCTTATAATATTGAGTATGATGTAGGGGTTAAGAGAACACTTTGACTTAGTTGAGAGAAAATATGTAGGGAATGTTAAGATTATGGAAAAAGGAAACAAATAAAAATATAAAAGTGCATAGCTGATGAAATATTAACCCAGTTTAAAATACAAATGAGCAGTTAAAACAGAAGAAATTATCAGAGATAAAACTGAAGAAAACTTTCACAAGCTTTAAAAAAGCTATGAATATGTTGGCAAAACCTGGGTTTTAGGAAAAAGCAATAAAAACCCATTAAAAGACATGTTTTTATAAAGCTTTTATGAAGAAAAATGTTCTAGAAGTATGCAAATTGAAAATTAATGTTGCCCATACAGTAAGAAAAAGCAAGCTTCAGAATTACATTCAAGATACTTTAGCCCATTTTGCCCCATCATCCCAGATGGTGAATGCATATAAAAACTTATAGTATATAAATAGTAATATAAAATAATAACTATAATTATATAAATATATGTAAGCTTTATATTATGATTTCCAGTCTCTTAATGCACCTGTGTATATTTTGTTAAAATATTAACAGAATTAAAAACTTAGAAATTAACAGATTAAAGGCTAAAAGACAGTAGATTTATATAATTTATTTATTAATTATATTTATATAATTTTGAAGAAAAAAATACATTGGGACCTCTTGGAGAATTTTATACCCATCTGTAGTTAAGTCACTACAACATGAATTGTGATAAAAAATTTCCTTTCTACAAATCAGAACTTAACAGATTTCATCTTATCCTAGTCAGAATGGCTATTATTAACCAAACAAAAAATAATAGATGTGTGTGTGGGAGGGAAGAACTCTTATACACTGTAGGTGAGATTATAGATCAGTACAGTTAGTATGGAAAGCAGCTTGAAGTTTCCTCAAAAAACCAAAAGTAGAACTATCATACCATCCAGCTGTACCACTTCTGGGCATAGACCTGAAGGAAATGAAGTCACTGTATGTAAGTGATATCCGCACACCCATGTTCATTGAGGCACTATTCACAATAGACAAATTATGGAAGTAGCCTAGATGCATGGATGGATAAAGCCATTCTGAATCATAAGAAAAATATAGCATATATACAATAGAATATTACTCAGCCATAAATATGAATGAAATAATTTTATTTTCAGGAAAATGGATGGAACTACAAATACTGCATATTTTCTTCCATATGTGGAAACTATAAGATGACCTGAAAGTTCAAGAGGAAATATTAGGTAGGAAGGTAAAAGAGAGTATAGTGGGGGAGGGATAGATAAATTCAAAGTATAATATATGCAGTAAGGAAATGTCACAGTCAAACCCATTCATTTATATAATTAACATCAGTCAATAATTTTTCATCTCAAAAAAGGTGGAGTTATTTTCCATTTCCCCCAAGCTTTTCTTGTATTTTTGGAGATTATGTTGAACAACCATTTCATATTATCTCTAATGTGGTCTTTGGGAGTATTTTCATATTAAATTCATTAATATCAGCATGTGACATTGTATCTGAATTATTGATGAAAGTAGTTCAGAAAAGAAAATTGTGAAAAAATAGCCAAAATGTTAATATTGATAAGTAGGTAGAGTTAGCATGATCTTTTTAAAACATTTTCTAATATTTGAAAATATTCTACTGTATGAATGAATTACTTATCTTTTCTGTAACTTATTTTAAAATACTTAAAATGTTTTGTTAATTAGAAATATTTTTAAGCTAAAAAAGGGTAAAGTTATTACAGACAATGTTCTATTTGCCAAGTGGTTGAAATGCATAGAAGAGTGGAAGGAATTGCAAAATATCTTAGTAGTGGTTGTCTAGTAACTATGCCACACAGATTACATTCCATGTGATACCTCATTTAATCTTTGTTGTAACTTTATTTATTTCCACCCTTTTTAGTTTAGAAAACGGAAGCACAGAGAAGTTAACTAATTTTTCCAAGGCCATACAGATAGTTTGTTTTCAACTAGCCACTGGGACTGCTGAACCCATCTCTGTAGGTTTTGCTACCTTGTACTGCCTTCTAAGGGTGACAGCATAATGATGAATATGTATATGCTTTTTAAATTTTTCATGGTAGATATTAATTTTGGTGGGAAACACTGTTAATATTTTTCACACTCTGAAACCATTCTTTTGTCTGCTTTTTTAAAAAATTATTTTTAGTTGTCGATGGACATAATATCTTTGTTTATTTATTTATTTTTAATGTGGTGCTGAGGATAGAACACAATGCCTTACACATACATGCAAGGCAAGTGCTCTACAACTGAGACACAACCTCAGCCCCCCAAAATTTATTCTTACATTGGATTGCCACTAGATTGATTCCTTAAGGTAGTAATCATTTATTTTATCATTTACCTTTACCTGGGGCTGGGTAGGGGTTTGATTCATCTTTTTTTATCTGGATGGCAAAGTGAAGTAAATAGTACACCTTCATATTATCAAAACTTCATGTTATTAAACTATATACTGCATCTGCCCAAGGATTAAAGCTGCTCTGAGGAGATTTATTTTTGTAGGCTTTCCCATCTACCTTGCTCCCACGAATCACTTATTGACTCTCATTCTGTAATTGATTTGTACAAGTTTATTTCTGGATCTCTTTACATAATGTTATCTTGGCTCAGATGTCACTTAACAGGAGTCTCCCCTGTCCAACCAGCTCTGGTCTCCTGTTGCATGTGCTCATATTTGAACTAACTAGCTGGACTCTTTAAGTTGCATTGGGGGGTATTTGACCACAGTTGCTTAAAGCTCAATGTTTTTTGATGATAAGGAGGACAATGAGAAGGAGGAAAAAATGAAATTTCACCTTCCAAAATTCTAAAACATTAGCCATCAAAAACTATAATTCTAATTTCTTATATGGATGGCATAACTAATCTCCTTTTTGCCATTAATCATCATCATCATATTGCATAATTGGATTTGCAAAAAATGTATCCAGGAAATGACTGTCCTGCAGTTGCTAATATTGATGGCAGTGTCCATCTGAGAGTTTGTCTCGAGTTGATTGTTCCGTGAGCTTCAGGCTGCTGTACTTTTCAGACTTGTGCTTGCAGTGTCGGTCAACTATTTCCAGCTCATTCCGTTTGATGGATTTCACTCTAAAAGTTTGCGGGTGGGCTCCAGGTACAGGCAGAGGTGCGGTTTTCTGTCATCTGAGAAACCAGCCTAGCGGGATGTACCAGGCACCGATCCTTTTCCTCTCCCTGAACACAGATTTAGGGATGTCAGCAAAAGTGTTTGTCACTCTGTTTAATAAAAGTAAAAATTCTGAGTAGCTTTGATCATTTATTAGGACTAAAAGTTGGGTCAAATTTAATTGCGATGATTTTTTTTTTCCCTCTGTGTTCTCTTGCCAGTCACGCCTGAAGCCATTGGCTTCTTGTCTGCTGTTGGGGTCTTTATCGTTCTTCTGGCTGTCCTCTTCCTCTTCATCAACAAGAAGCTTGGTTTTGAAACCATAGGAGGTCTCCCCTGCCTGGAGCAACGAGGGAAAAGAAAGCACTCCAAGGACAGGACTGGGGTCCACACAGGTCTGGGTAAGCTTTATTCTTCATATTCTCCTGAGGGGGGGTAACTTGATGTAGTTTGGATCATGGGGAGATTGTCACCATTTCCAGGATGGGCCCCACTAAGAATTCACACAAGCTGTTGGGTAGGCATATGATGAATGGACATTCCTAAAGGATACACTATCTTTATGAAAATAATGTTTTCCTTAGAGTTGGAAGAGCAGAAAGGAAAAGTCTGACCCCCACTTCCTGTCTTCCTAGCTCTTTATTACATTCGTGATGAGTTTCCCTCTAATCCTTATAGAAACGAGTGTGTTTTGATTGATAACATAAATATCAGAGATGGATTTTAGCCTCATGATGTTAAAACAGTACTGACATCTGACTTCTGTGCTATATTTGAGATTTTTAGTACCTAGAACCTACTAGTAGGCTAACCAGTCACTTTTCCAAAGGAAGTTTTTTACTCTTTAATTCCACCAAGTGTTCTATACCATTATTTACTCACTGCCTTCAATTTGAAGAAGAAAAAAATCACATCAGGAGACAATTGACTTGTTGGTCCTAAAGGACGAATTCTATTTTCACTTGCTCAGGTGTAGTACTTAATGATACAGGATGTTATCACAGTGGTGGCCGTCATCACACAGAAGGTAGACAATGAAAGGCAGTATCCTTGCCTTACAGGTGACTTTGACTTCGATCTTTTGTAGCAGGGTGGACTCTCACCTTCCTTTTTCACACCCCACAGGATATGGGCATGATGGAGCCAGGTGCAACCTTGCATCCTCCTTTAAGTGGGGCCAAGTTCTTAAGGAGAACTTCGTCTGTTCCTCCTGCCTCCTGGGTGTGTTTTAAGTGAGCCTGGACCAAGTAAAACATTTGACTCCTTGATAAGGCAGCTTTTATAGCCATGGACACTTTATCTTTTTCACTTTGTTGTAAAAGAAAAGCACATTATTTAGGAATAAAAATCTATTAGTCTTCTGTTGCTTCATTAAAAATGACCGCAAAACTTGATAGCTTAACACTACAAATACATGTCTCATTATTTTTGAAGTTCAGGAATTTAGTTGGATGGTTCTAGATCAGAGTCTCTTGTGAGGCTGCAGTTAGAATGTCAGCTGAGGGCTGAAGTGTGGCTGGTAGAATCACTTCCAGGATGACAAAAGACCTCAGATCCTGTCCCCATGGAACTCCTCTACAGGGGAACTTGAATTCTTCATGACATGGCAGCTGGCTTTACCCTAGTGAGAGATCCTTGGAGAGCAAGAAGGAGCTGCTGTTCCTCCTATGACCTAGTCTGGGCTGTCATTTCTTTCACATTCTGTTAATTTGCTGAATGTAGCCCATTCTCAAGGGAAGGGGGAACTAGGTTCCACTTTTTGAGGGAAAAGGTATCAAAGATTATACAAACTTTTTTCCATATTTCTTATTGTTGCATTATAACTATACAAAATAATGGGATTTGTTGTTACATATTTGTACATGCACATGTTATATAACAATATAAATTAGTCAATGGTGTTTATGTGAACATATTGTAAAACCACTATAGGTTAATAATAATGGGGAAGGGTGTAAATTGCATACTTGGCAATTGATTGGGCATTGTTACTGTTGTCTTAGTTTTTGAACTCCACTTAGGACATCGACTCATCTTCTGAAAATAAAATGGAATATTTTACATAGAGTTTGTCATGTAAACTCTGGGATTTATGAAAAGTTTAGCCACTACTGTCCCACCTAAGTTATAGGTAATCTGAATGAGTAGACTTCTGTTGGAAATGAGTAGACTTCTTTCTGGTGGAAAGAAGGTAGGATTCATAGTGATTTGCTTTCCTCCCTTCAGAGCTAATTGCCAATCATTATGTAAATTGGCAAACCTTGGAACCATTCTGAACTTCAGTTTTTTTCATCTTAATCTGTATATTGGGATTATCAACACATCTCTGGAAGTGTTAATCTAAATTAAAGGAATTGATTTTGTAAAAATACTAGCATAGTGCCTCTGGTGGAAATCCTAGTATAACTTTAACCATCGCTGTGTAGCATAAATAAGTAATGGCTTCTAGGAATGACATTACACACTTAATTCATTGTATTCATTATTTAAATTGGGAGATTAAAGTTGGTGACGTTTTCTCCTTTGCAAACTATAATGAGTACAAAGAACTAAGGTTAGAGTGATTTAAAATATCTCCTTTTTGTCTTGTTTGACATGTTATTTGAGTACTTTAGAGACAATTATAAATTATACTTGCAAATAAGTTGAGATTTAAAGATAATGTTGAAACAATAATAATAAAGCATGAGCGAGAAGCTGTTAGCTCAAAAACACAGAAAAATACTTGCCTCCAACTCGGAGTGGGGTCTTATGACAGGAGTTTTTTAAATGGTTTATTCATTAGACTCTCCAAATCTTAATGTCTAAAGCAAACACCTTCATTTTGACATTTCTCCTTTTAAAGGTGTAATTATCATTAATCAAAAGCCTTTGAAAAACATGCTTCTATTCCAGAATTTATCTAACCTTTGATATTCACCTTAATTATCATCCTCAGAACACCGATTTCTTGGTGAAGTTGGGGTGTTCTTAACATATTTTGACAAATGTTAAAGAAGGAAGGTAGGCAGCTTGGTGTGGTGGAGAGAAGCATGGTGCAGACAATTAGAGCTGAGCTCTGCCACTAATTGGCCATGATATTTTGGGAAACTCACTTCACCTTTCTGGGTCTTAAGTCCTCATTTGCAAATTGATGAGTCTGGACTAGGTTTCTCCCAATTTTCATTCTGTGATCCTGTTTGGTTCCTAGGGTTTCCATAGCAACTCCTTCTCTTGCTTTCATTCTGTGAATGGAAGAGCCCTAATAAAAATGATTAAAAATCAACTATACCATTCTTCTCTTAGATTGAACCATATAAAATTGCCATTTTTGTAGATCAAAGAACTGGCTGAATATTAGTAACCCAATTAATCATTATTATCTATGTGATGTTCTGAGATATAAAATTATATATAATGCTTATCTGGAGATATCAGAGGGGCAAGAGTAACTATTTTCTGAAAAAAAAAAAAAAAATATATATATATATATATATATATATATATNAAAAAAAAAAAAAAAAAAAAACGAAACATTTGGTTCACAATCATGCTTAGAAAACAGTGCATCCCAGTTCTTATGTAAAATTCTCTGCCAGCAGAAAGGGAAATATAAAAGCAGTGTTTTCCACGAGGGGCCACCTTGACTGAGCAGACCTGAGAGACACCATGTACCACTCACCTAACAGACTTATGTTTATAACCACAAAGATCCCATTAAGGCTGCTGTTTCTGATGGGATCTCAGGAGAATCTGATTATTAATGTTTACTAGACACAGAAGCATTGACATTGTCATCTTATTAGCATTCTTATTCCAAAAGCCCAGTCATCAAGGACCCCTGGAGACCTTGTTTTGATAACTGCTAATGAAGAAGCTAAAATGCACAGTAATAGTCATTTTAGTAATGAAGAATTTTACTACCTGCTTAGTCTGAAGCTTGTGTAAACAGATGAAAAGGAAACATAGGAAAAATATTCAATAGTTCTTAGCAATGATGAATTCATTCATTCATAGATAGGAGGGGGTTAGTTAAACAAGAATGTTGAGGCTATATTCTAGGACCTAGAAGAAACACGTTTGATGGATTAGTAATTTGTGATGGAATGGTTTTCTGCCTACACATGAAAATTTCATTAGATGAAAATTCATATTTCCCTCATCACAAACCTAGTGGGAGCCAGATTAAAACTTGTTGTGCAATTATGGGTCATAGGGTATCTTTCAGAGACAGACTAAGATCCTCCTTTAGTGTGTTATCTTTAGGGAATATTGACAACTTACCCAGCACAGTTCTGTCATTTGCCAGGTGATGGAATGGAAACTCAAAGAATCAAACATCGTTCTTAAGGTCATAGCTAGTTATGGGGGTGGAATTGGCCCATGGTGCCTCATCTATTTAAGTGTTATTCTGTTGTCTCTCCTAAAGTCATAGTGAAAAAAAAAATAGGATAACCGTAATTTGAGGGGTTTGAGAAAGGTCAAAGAGCAACTTTAAAAAATTTTACCAAAATTTGATATGAAATGTAAAGGTTACTTCTATATTTTCTAATAAAAGAAAACAAAAACAAACTATTGCTGGCTAAACAATATGACAATAATTAAAACAAAATATCAAGAAAATATTTCAGGGACTGTTTGTTACAGTTATTCATTATTTTTTTCTGACAAAAACTTAAAAATTTGAAATGTCTGATGTCTCAAGTAATATAATTACATTCTCATTCTGATGTAAAATACTGGATATTTTCCCTTGAGATGTAAAGGATTGCATATTATTATTACAATAGATACTTTCTAAGATTTGAGTTTGGAAAAAAAGTTTTTAGGCCCTAATTGAAAATGTAGTTTTAAAATATTATTACAAGTAGTATACATAAAAAGACATAGTAACATGCAAAATGTGTCAGAAATGTTACATGAAAGGAGTAGTATGGTAAAATATGTGTGTATATAGATGTATGTATTCAAAAGTATCTATTACCTATTCAGTGTTAGTCACTCTGATAGATGCTGATACACAGCAAAGACAGAAATTAAACAACTAACTTATCTCTTGGAACTTCTAGTTTAGTGCAGAAGACAGCTGTTAAAATAAATAATTGTATGAGTCATCAATAAACTACAATTACAATATGTGACAATAAGAATGAGTAAAAGGTGTTACGAGAGAATATTTCAGGGTGACATAGTTTATTTAGCCTGGTTTAAGGGGGTGGACTGTCAGACACACAGCATTTTGAGAAGTGAATTGTAAATTGAGACTTGAATGGGTGATGTTGGGATGTGGGAGGGGAATCATGGAGGGAAGAGAGCTTTTTCAGTCCATGAGAAGAGCCTGATGAGGTAAGGAGATGAAATGAAGAGGTAAGATTCTAAAGCAGAGAGAACAAATGGAAATGAGAAAAGGCTGACCCACACATGACTTTAGAAGTCCTGTTGAGGATTTTTTTTAGGGGGGAGGATTTTAATCATTAGGTGCATTTTAAAATTACATTCATTAATATATATTAAATATACACCTTGGTGGGCTTCATTGTGATATTTCCATTACAGGTATATAGTGTGTATTGATGATGGGCAAAATACAAAGAACACTGGGAAGTTATTTTAAAACTAGATGAACATACATCTTAGAAAGACCAATGAGGTCATTCTGGGAAAATCAGGTTAAAGGGAAGGGGCACTGAAGAGGCTGTGGATGTGTGAGAAGGAATAATGGTGTCTTAAACTCAAGTGTTATCTATATAGGGGGCAAAAGGCCAATCGATTCAAGAATTACTTAGATGGAATATGGGTAGGCCTTGGTGATAAATTCTAGATAAAGGAGGAGTTGTCAAAGATAATTATTAGATTCCTATATATTATGATTACAACTCTGCAAATATAAGGATGTATAATAGAAGGAATGTGCACAAATAATTAGAGTTGAATTAAGGCACAAGGATTGTGAGTGATTTTTTTTTTTTGGTTTCTTTTTCCATTTTTTAAAACAAATTTTTATAAGGCTGGTATTACTTCTATAATTAACAAAAACTTTAACAAATATTGAATGATTGCTGACATTTAGAGTATGGCTTAACCTATCTCAAGAGAGCAGCAATTACCTTGGTACCATAATTTCTCCCTTATTTTTGAGCCTACTGTGTTTTCTAGTGATACAAATGTTTCTCTCTCTTCTCTTGGGACAAAAATCAGCAGTCTGGCATATTTTCTCATCTGGGAGTAATTCCTGTTAATTGTGCCTGTGTTTTACTTTCCCCAATTTCATTGCATTACCTCCTAATTATGTTGCTTTGTACTGTGGATGTTATTTGAGCTTTTAGAATCTCCTTTATTGGAAGAAAGTTGATATGTGCCAGTGGCCTTGGGACATAGGTGCCTTCTTGTAGGGAGTCCATGGTGAGCACTTTAACTAGGATTTACCTTAAGAGGTAAATGTTAATTAAATAGAATTAAATCTTTAGTTCTCTTGAAGCATTTTATTATGCGAGTTCAAAAATGGGTTTCCTGTTCAAGAGCAGAGACAGTCTCTTGAGAAAATTGGGTTATTAAAGTTGTGTCAAATAGTCTCTCTGGAAATGGTGAGGACCTTATGTGTTTATATTATAACTACTGGATTTTTGCAGAGCATGTTTAAATCTCTGCCTTGAATGTAATAGATACTCAAAAATACTAAGTAGGCTTATGAAACCTAAAGAATATTTAAAAGGTGCTATTGCTATAATCACATAAATCCTAAACAATTTAAAACTTTTGTTAGGCCAGTCCTCGACTGTCTGAGATTGTTATGCTGAAACACAAAGCTGTTAAGTTTAAAATAAACAAATATACGTATTTACAATATATGTAAGTATATAATGTATATTAATATGTTATTTGGCTTAAGCAGAGTTTTAGAATATTTTTACTTTATTAAACTTGTTTTTGAAAAGTAATTGTAACCATATGTTTTAAAAGATTTTTGTTCAGTGAAGTGGGCTGTTATGGTGTAGCAGAAACAGAATGAGAAAAAACTCCCAAGTCAGACAGACCTTGATCTGAACTCAACAATCTCTACTTATTAGGAAAATTGCTCTACCTTTTTAATTTCTAGTGTCTTCACTGTCTCATTAGCATTTTGTGAAGATCTTAGGTGAGGATAAAGCAACGATCTGAAATTCAACAAAGTAGAATTGGAATACCAGTTCCAAACTTTATTGTAGTTAAAACCTTGGGGCAAATTTCTTACCCTTCCCAGGCCTCAATTTTTCATCTGTAATGTGGAAAAGCTGTTATGTTTCATAAAGAGTGTTTATTTATAAATATTGTCAGGAAGTATTGTATACTGTAAAGCGTCTGGCAAATGTTAGATGCATTTATAATGTCATTTTTATGAGATATTAGAACATCAGAAAAGATTACAAGAGTTTGACATATTTTTGCCCTTTAAAAATGTTACAGAACTTGTCTACTGATGAACATATATTTCCATTGTATGATAGTTTCTCATTTTGCTTTGTGTTCATCAACCCCTAAAGTCCAATGGTAAAAGGTCTGCAGGTTTGCCCAAGGCCCAGCTATGACACTGGGGCTGTAGTGTATCCATATTGTTGGAATCGAGTCCTCAGTGGTCCATTTTTTGATTTGTTAAGATGTCAACATTTAGAACACATTTTGGACAAATGCTACAGAAGATATGTCATCTTGATGGCACATTTTCCTGTCCTACCCACATAACAAATTTGCTCTTAGCAGAAAACACCTGAGACTCTTTTGAATTGTGTTAAAGATGGATTGCAGCCCATTTTGTAGTTCTTATTTTGATTCCATGAATTATTAATCTTCCTAAACTTTATTATTCATACTAGGTAATGCAAAATGACTTTCTCCAAAAGGCAAGATAATGACAGACTTAATTAGCTTCATGACCACTCTAGTAAGTCAATAATAAATACCTAACATTTTATAGATGACAAAGGGCAGTTAACTGACAGCTGTGAGAAGACATTTGAAATAAACCCGGTGTTCTTGACTTTTACTTATGACTGTCCTATGCACTGAGAAAAACAGTTAGAAAAGATTATCTAAGGTGATTTTCTTCTTCAGAAAATGCCAAACATCAACACACTGCAGATGAACTTGTATATAATTTTGACTTGGAATTTGGTTACCTGCGAACTACGTTATTGGAAAAATTTTCCTCTCCCTCAGATTGTGTCTCTCTTAGGAGCTTAATATCCTTTAAAGATCACACAGTTGTATAGGCATCCACTTTAGCTCCCACCAAGACAACATAGATTTTTAAGGCATACCTTCTAGAAGCTGATATTTCTTCTTAGGTCATTACACACACTCTCTCTCTCTCTGCAAGCAGCTGTCATCAGGTAGAAAATGGGGCCAGAAATATTTAACTGACAGCCTTTTTAAGACTGTGAGCATTATTATTCTGGACATGGTTCTCTTCTCTGTTCACTTTATATTCAGTGAGGATGATGAGAATATGGCTTAGGAATTTGATAGTTTGTCCCCTATAGAAACATAGCTCTTTAATGCTTTCTGCTTAATCATTTCCCATGTTTAAATGTTCTTAATTCAATTAAATACTGTACGAATTAAAATAGATTCTGATGACAACAAGATTTTAAAAAATGTAGCTCTAGGAATATACTGATGAATTTCCTTTCATCTTGATCAATTACTGCTCTTTCTTGGATTGCTAGTTTATCCTGAGAACTTTGATAGGTCATAAACCTTCTCAGGTTATTTGTGATAGGAGCTTGTATCTTAGACACACAAACATACACACACAACTTTGTTTTATACATCTCATAATAGTGAAGAATCATGAACTATTTTATTTCTAATAATGATCTCTTTCAGCTGTAAGTCTGTCAATATATTTTTCTAATTCAGAAGTTTATTTTTTTCTTTTTTATACATATATACATATGAAACATTATATATAAAGTATATATTTTGATAACATCAAATGCTAAATATCAACACACTTCAGAAGCCACTTTGTTTTAGAAAGTCACTTTGTAAGAAAGTTCCCAAAGAACTAGGAGACTAGATATCTATCTGTGTTGCACTGGTGTGCTCTCCCCATAAAGTTGAAGTTTATCTATGCATAAAAGTATCTCCATGGCTGCTCTGCCAGCACAGAGCCCCTTTGGCTTTAGGCTGATTTAGAATAATACAAATGGTTCCCACTCCTAGTTTTTCAGGATCTAGCTCTAGGTGCTTTTCCTTTTTGAGCATTTTACAATATAACAACTGGACACTTTTTCATATGTGGATTGAGATTTGGCCTTGAAATCACTCTGGGACCATTTGATATTTGTTATTCAAAACAGTATAGAACCAGTCCCTGAAAAGGCAACCTTCTTTGGAATATCTACAGCCTCTATTACAGTGCTGTTTGGCCCACTTGGCAAATTCTACGGCAGAGAAATTTATAGAGAGTTTTAGTTTTGGAACAGAAAGAAACAGGTGGAGGTCATCTAGTGAGGGAACTCTAATTTACAGATGAATAATCAATGAGGAAATCAGGGTTATTTAGCTGTCAGTATTTTCATTAGTAACTTCGTCCATCCATCCAACATGTTCAGAGTCCCTGATATGGATTCTGCAGCTGTAAAGTGTAAGAATAGTCTTAACACATATGCACTCCCAGTCCATTAAAGAGTAAGCTTGACAAATATGTACCACATCAAGTGAAACTTTAGATCATAAAGGTGCATTCAAAGCAGTTGTAGATGAATTATTGACAGAGGAAATAGTAGTTGCATTTTAAGAAATGGGCAAATAATTACCATGTAGGTTAGGAGAGAGGCCTAACAGAAATCAGGAAAGAGCACAGCCACTTTGGAAGACACTGTGTGTTAGTGTGATTGGCACAGGAGACTTGATAGCAAGGAGAATAAGGAATGGTGGAGTGCTGGGTGGCAGTATCATTGGGGTCAGCCCATGCACACCTGGACATTCAGTTGGGAGAAAAGGTAGAGAGCTCTGGGGGTTTCTCAGAGAGAACCTTCTAAATCTGGGTTGCCCCAAAGCATAGTAACTTATACGACATGTTTGTGGGAAAAACAAACTTCCAAACTGTGGGCTGTGAAATGGGGTGGAACAAATGTTCTTTAGATTCTTTAGTGTTACTAAGCAGAATATTTATATGTCAACAGTTCTGAGTAGGATTTATTCAATAATCCAGCATTTTGGGGGGAATACAGAGTTCAGTTCTCCTTTTACTGAAACATGGGTTCTAGGAAGATAGAGCCCTCAGGGTTACCTTATACCTGACATTGTACCCAGAAATTCATAGGCATTTAATCAATATTTGCCTATTGAATGAATCAATCATACATGAATAGCTAACAAGACATTTTTTGGGAGAATATTAGCAGTCATTATCAAATGCAGTTGCCTGAGATCAAGAGGACTGAAACTTAGGGGCTTCTAGCAGATAAAATCAATCTGAAAGAAGTTCTTGTTATAAAAGAAATGAGGTAACTAATTTCAAGTAATGAATTTAGGCTCTGTAGTCATTAATGATTTTCATCTTGATCTTTAAAAGCAATAAGGTATACATACACATATAATGCATGCACTTATGTATATGTATATATATATGTTTGTATGCATGCAAAAATATGGGTATTTGCAGTATGGTCATTATAATATGTTGTTCTGTCGATATCCTGTTGCTGCTTCCTTCAGACTATGAGTCTTGTGGGATGAAGTGTATTTCTGAAGTCTTACAAGTTGTAGAGGGCTACCTTTGGGAGGTTGGAACATAGACAAAGGCAACAAGATGCCTGGTACATGTCTTCAGTAAGCTGGGTGATCCATTTGCCACCCTCGGTTTTGCAGTGATTGCATCCAAGAATAGATGTAATTTCTAGAGATTGCATAAAAATGTAAAGTCTTATTTTAAGATTTGCTTAAAGTTTTTTAATTCCAGAAAAAACATATTTCTTTTGAAAGAATAAACCTTTGTGTCACAAAGCAGAGATGCCTATTAGTCAGCTTTCTGGGTTCTGCAAGTTTGTAGATGAAACTCTTCTTGTATTTTGCAATGCCATGCCCAGTTGGCTCTTAATAAAGATTCATTTATCCTTTTCACACTGATAAGCATGGTCTATATGGGATAAACTTTTCTCAGATCCCATGAATAGAACCCAGTACTGCTAATGGAAGATTTGTACATTTCTGTGGAGGTGAAGAGGCTTTGATATAATCCACATTTAGACTTTCACAGTTATTTTTATTTAGCTGTCTTGAGATTTCAAGGATGATGTTTCTTTATCCCCAAATGCTGTTTGACATTGATTGTAGGTATTTGGTGATGGGTCTGAGGTTGTAACTTTAACAGGTGTAAGTATTTCTTTCCTCTGTTTCAGCTGAGAAGTTTTGAGAGTGAACTATTCACAACCATTAAGAGACCTCCAGTTTAATTTCTCATCATGCTTATTCTGTAGTTCACATTAAGTCCAGAGTACTGAGGACGGAACGAGTGGACTCTCTAGACACCAGATAGTTGGCCATGGTATTGACCATGGCATCTGAGGATTCCCAGAACTTCTTCCAGTCTTTTTCTTCCTGGATATCCCGAGTTTATGAAGCTCTCCAGCAAGCAGGGGAAACGTTATCAGCTCCTCTGGTGCATTTAAGCAAACAAGACTCTAAATTGAGTGACACATTAGACCAGGACTTAGATGATATTAAGATTCAGGAGACATTCTTTGAAGATGAAGAACAAGACAATGATTGGAGCCAAGAAGATGCAAATGACTTGTTTATTGAAGAGGATCATTTATCATGTTGTAATACTGATTTGCAGGACTCTGTCCAAATTTCCAGCCCCAGACTTAGCCAACATGCAAAGGACTCATGTTCTATAATATCTCAATGGCCCAATCAGACCCTGAATGACCCCAAGGCCCCACATGTGCTTTCTTCTATTGCTGAGGAAGAGCATCACCTTGAAAAGCAAAGATGTGGCCTTCAACACAGCTTTGACAGCCAGCTTCCTGGCACTTTAGAAAAAGTTAATGGAAAAAAGCAAGGTAAGCTAGCCAGTATCATTTTCTCTGAATTCTTCCAAAGGACTTTTCTATTTGTTTTATTTTGGCTGGTTTTTAGTTATATTGATTTTATTTTTTTCTCTCTCTTATACCTTACCTCATTCTGGCTTCTGACTGAGAGATAAAAATCTGTAAGAACACTTTCAGTACATAAAACTTTGGAAGATCCATTTTGTGAGCTCCATATTGCAAAACAATAGTTCTGAGCAATTGAAATGCTTAAAATGAATCCATGGATTCCATTTGAGAAGCCCCTTGTGCACATGTCATGCTTTTAAAAATATCTTTTAAAATGTTCTTTTTTTCCCCTCTGGGTTAGGAATTTCTAGATGTTACTATATTATTCAGTGTGAAATCCTGTGCAAAAAGCCATACTTGTTGCAGAATTTTTAGTTGATAACACTCCAAGAACACTTCTCACAGTGTTTCATTGAGATGTGATGTGAGATGACAGTAGATAGGAAATCTTTGAAATAGGAATAGCTTCCTTTTCTTTCAGCCTTGTACGATAAGGACACATTTAATAAATGCTGCCTATGAAGCTTCATGCTGTCAGAGCTGAGCGCCTATTGGGCCTTCAATAAATGCATAATGAATATGATAACAATCTAATTAACTCTGTGAAAGTAGCTGTCCTCAGTTCCAGCAGAAATTTCTTATGCTTCTAATACTCTAACCTGAAGTAAGGACATTCTACTGGGTTAAGGACAGATGCAATGATATGCATAGAAGGGGGTTGGGATGTGTTTATAATGTGTAGCTCACACAGATTAGTAGGTAATTAATGGCATATATAAAATCTATTATTCCTTTCTTATTGGAGGGAGCAGATTTTTCAAGGATATTTACTAGTCTCTTCATCCATTTTCAGTGTTCCTCTTAGCTTTATCTTTTTAGAAAAGTATCTTGTCCAAATACAGGAAGTGTTATCGAAGGAAGCATAATTTCATATTCCTCTTATAATGCTTTTTTGATACCCTCACTCAGATTAAAGAATGAAATCCTAGAATAAACTGGTAAAAATGAGGTAGTCTGATATTCTTTCTGAATCTAATAATCTAAAGTCTTGCAATGTTGAGTCTTTTTAAATTATCTGTAGCGATTCATCTAGAAGTATTTGGACAAGCAGTAGAATTTCTTAGAGTTGAGTTGAATTTCTGTTCATATTTTCAAAAATTCTTGCCCAAGTTGAAAAGTATTTGAAATTAATGTGTATCTGACCCCAAAATACTTAACACTGGTTTTGTAAATTTTTTAATATAATCTAATAGCAGGAAATCAACTTGTTTATTTATCCACTTAGGAGCTATTTATTCACTATATTGTAATCCTAAAGGCAAGAACCTTGCCCTAGCTTTGTCTCTGTATTCTTAGCTGTGAGCATAGTGTTAGGTATATAGTAGGACATCAACTAAAGACTAATGATGGAATAATGACAAGGAAAGCTAACAATGCTAAAAGGAACATACTGCTGTTTTTCTTACTTTATAGTTGAGAAAAGGGACAATTAGAGAGTTTGAAACAAGATTCACACTTAGGAAGCTGCAGAGTTTAGGCAGTCTGATTTTAGAATTTACATGTAAACACTTTCTTTTAAAAGGATAATTACATATTATAAATTCATCTTTATTGTACAGTTCTGTACAATAAGGGATATTTGGGGATCTCCAGTTTAATTTCTTTTCCAAAATTAATATCTATTATTTCTTTTTCTTGTCCAATTACTTTGAATAGGGCCTCGTTATCATGTAAAAAAGAATGGTAACTACTGTCATGTATATTTAAAAAAAACAAATAAAAAAAAAGAGTGGTAAGATGTGGTAAGATTTATATTCCTGCTTTGATATTAAACTAGGTGTAAAAGCTCTCAGTCTTTTATAACTTAGTGGTTATGTTTCTGTAGCTGTTTGTTGTATGTTGAAGTTCCCTTCTGATCTAGCTTGCTGAGAGCTTTTGATCAAAAAAGAATGTTGAATTCTGTTAAATGTTGTTTTTCATCTCTGGGGATGATCACATGATTTTTCTTATTTAATATGTTGAGATGAATTACATTGATTAATTTTCGAATGTTGAACCAGCCTAGTACAGCTTGGATAAAATCCACTTGGTCTTGGTATATTATTATTCTCATTTATTTCTGAAATTGTTTTGCTAGTGTTTTGTTTAGAACTTTTTCATCTATTTTCATTAGGGATATTGATTTTTGTAGTCTTCTTCCTATTTCTTTATCTGGTTTGGTATCTGCATAATGCTGACATATAAAATGTGTTGTTAAGTATTTACCTTTCTTATAATTCAGAAAAAAATGTTGAAAGTTATTATTTTAAAATTTTTTTTAGTTATAGATGGACACAATATCTTTATTTTATTTATTTATTTATTTTTATGTGGTGCTGAGGATTGAACCCAGTGTTTTATACATGTGAGGCAAACGTTCTACCACAGAGCTACAGCCCCAGCCTGAGAATTATTATTTTTTATGGCTTGCAAAAAAATAAAAGAATTACAGTAGACTTCTCACATGAAAATTATACAAGTTATGAAATGGTGTCTTTTGTCCACTCCTAGAATTTTTCAGTAAAGACTTTTGAGCCTGGAATTTTCTTCATGGGAAAGTTTTGAAATGCAAATTCAATTTCTTTAATAAATATAAGATTATCTGAGTTATCTGGCTTTTTTCTAAGTTAGTGCTTTTCAAGAGTTTTGTTTGTTTCCTCTATGAGCATACTACTTCCTTACTACCCTCTTTCTTTCTTTCTTTTTTTTAGTTTAATGGGGTTTGTTTTATTTTAAGTTTTAAACATAATTACTGAATAATTAAAGATACATGGCATTCTTATATATATATTATCTGTATACATGTTGGTGATTATATATATATTTATCTGTATACATGTTGTATTCTAGTCTATAAATTAATTTGAATAAAATTTTTTATGTGTTTTGTTTAAATTAGTTCCCTTCAAATCTGATTAGATAGAGCCAAACTTTTATCATAAACCTGTTAAGGACATACTCTGTTTTCCCTCTATTCTTTATCTTTGCCATAATGTTTGGCACACTATGACTTCATAAGTGTGCTATCCTCCATCCTCATAACCATGTTCTGTTTAGGTATTGGTTGTATGGCATTTGCAGATAAATGGATGGAATTGGAGAATATAATGCTAAGTGAAGTTAGCCAATTCCAAAAAACCAAATGCCGAATATCTTCTCTGATATAATGCGGCTGATTCATAGTGGGGGCTGGGAGGGGGAGCATGGGAGGATTAGACGAACTCTAGATAGGGCAAAGGGGAGGAAGGGGAAGGGAGGGGGCGTGGGGGGACAAAAGATGGTGGAATATGATGGGTATCATTATCCTAACTATATGTGTGAAGACATGAATGGTGTGAATATACTTAGTATATAACCAGAGATATGATAAATGTGCTTTATATGTGTAATATGAATTGTAATGCATTCTGCTGTCATATATAACAAATTAGAATAAAAAATAAATTAAAAAAAGAAGCATATTGTAATACAGACTGTTGTTTTAGTTTCCAACATCAGCTGGATACACAAGAGAGGCACAGAGAGAGAGAGAGAGAGAGAGAGAGAGAGAGAGAAAGAGAAAATTATCTGTGCATAGCAACCTCTTGTGCGTTAGACACTGTAGATCTAATAAAAGGAGTGAATAGGTTATAGCACTGGGAATCCACTATTGGCATGATGTTGAATTCCAGGTAAGCATGCTGCATCCTCAATAGACGAATTTTAGCCTATCTATTAGACATAAAACAGTGCAAGTGAGGATTTCTGTAGCAAAACCGAGGCATCAGCCTCCTTGCCCCACCTCAGGGTACAGCCCCTCTCCTCTTGGTAATGCTGTCTCAAGAAATCAGAGGACACAGTATTACTGAAAAATTACTTTATGCAGTACAAAGTGCAGAGACCCCAAAGCAAACACTATCAATAAAGCATTCCAGATTATAGTTTTATGGTCCTATTTTTCTAAAGATACTTTAGTGATTCCATTGCTTCTGGCTGTTCACAACAGTCACCATCAAAGTCATTATTTATCATTTAGCATATTATATGACTTGAACCTAAATTCCATAGTTTCTTATAAATCTATTTGCTCTCTATGCCAATTCTCTTTTTATCTCTCTCTAAAACCTCTGCACCATGGCTTCATGGACTTACCTACTTCTCTTTTCCAGCACCATCACTTTTACACTCTACCCTGTCAGAGCATCCCCATATAGTCTCACCTAAACTCTCATTATCCTCTGCAAAATTTCTTCAGTAGCCTTACTACTCTCCTAATGTTTATGGTATTTATAGCGCGGTTCTCTCTTTTTTTCTTGATACTGGATTTTTGTTTGGGGATCTGTCTAGTAGAGATTGACTATCTATTTTCTAAGGAATTGGTTTTTGTTTTTATAGATTTTTCTTTTTTCTTTTTTGCCTTTTGATTCCATTCAATTGGTTACTGAGAGTAGTATGCAAGTCTTGAACTCTACAAGTGGTTTGGCTATTTCCATTTTTCATTTCTGTTAGTTTTTGCTTCTTGTAGTTTGAAGCTTTCTTATTAAATATTCACATTTTAGAAAAATATGTCTTCTTGGTGAATTGATATCTTTGTTACTTTGAGATGTACCATTTTATCTTTTACTATTTCTTGTCCTAAAGTACTTTTATGTCAGTGAGGCTGCCCTACTTTGCTTTAATCAGTGTGTTTATAGTGTGTTCTTTTCCACTATTTGACTTATACCTATTTTACATTTATGGTGGATACCATGTGTATAGCATAGAATTAAGTCTCACTTTTTAATTCAAGATGACAATCTTTCATTTTTAATTGATGTGTTTTAACTGTATGTATTGATATTATTAAATTAAAATCTGCCATCTTGCTAGATTCTTTTCCTTTTATTCCACCTCTTCTTTGTATCTTTCATCTGATTTTTTCTGCTTTCTTTTGGATTTGGGGTTTTTATAATTCAATTTTATGTCTACTTAGGCTCATTTAAGTCTGTGTAATGATCATCATAGGATTTCTTTTTTAAATTTTATTTATTTTTTATTTATAGATGACAGTGGAGTACATTACAATTCTTATTTTTGAATACAATTTTTCATATCTCTGGTTGAAGCAAAATCTATCCTGAAATAATGCACTATTTCAAACTAGTATGAAGATGTTTCAAGAGTGTGCTCTAGATTCTTCCTATTGTAATTTGTTGCATTTATACCAGATGTTTTTCCTGTACACATTCAGCAAACATACAATACATTGATGCTGTTTTGCTTTGGGATATTTTTTATCTCTTAGAATGATGAAAGTAAGAAAACATCTTTATATTTATCTCATTAATATAATTTGAAGCACTTTTTATTTGACTTTTCTAGCACATATATATGCCTCTACTAAATTATCTTGATTTTTTAAAAAATATATTTGTCAATTACTTTTAAACAATGCTTTGACAGTTTTTTATTTATTTTCATTTATTCAACCTGAAGCTGTCTTCATTTTAACATTTCTTATATATATGCTTGTATTGAATTATCTGAGATTTTGTTTGAAAAAATATTTCTCATTTATTTAAAAACCATTTAGCTAAGCATAGAGTTCTGGTTTATAGTTATTTTCTTCCAGGACTTTAAGATTGCTATTATAGCTGGATGTGGTGGCACACACCTCTAATCCCAGAGGCTTGAGAGGCCGAGGTGAGAGGATCAGAGGATCACGAGTTCAAAGCCAGCCTCAGCAAAAGTGAGGCACTAAGCAATTCAGTGAGACCCCGCCTCTAAATAAAATAAAAAATAGGGCTGGGGATGTGGCTCAGTGGCTGAGTATCCCTGAGTTCAATCCCTAGTACTGCCCCCCACTCCCCAAGAAAAGATGGCTATTATACTGTTTTATGGCTTGCATAATTTTCATGTCTGCTATAATTCTTATCTTTATTTCTTTGCCTATAATATAGCTTTTTTAGCAGCATATTTATGGGGTGTACATATGTGTGTGTGCACAAGCTTGCATATGAGTATATGCATATGTTCTAGTATTTGTTTTTGTTTTCTAATTCTGTTGGGTATATCAATTTAGTGAAAAAGCCCTTTTGGCAATTTTTGGTTATAATCTTTTAAAATATCTTTTTAAACTATAAAAACCCCAAATCCATTCTCTCTGGCTCTTCCTTCTGGTATTCCAATTCATGTGTAGGGAAAGTATTAGTATCTCAGCCTGGAAATAGGCCAGCATTTCCTAACACTGGGCATTTAGTGTGAGTGGGTTGACTTAATGTAGTCAGAATGTGAGTTGTGTTTGGTTTTGTTGTTATTGTTATCCTGAGTGCAATACAGGTTTTAAATTCTTTTATTACGACACTGCCTTTAGAGTGGAGGCCTGTTTGCTGTAGAGTTTCGTCAAAGTGGCTCCACCTTCAGCTTTGTCCTTGCCTGTGTCTCAGAGGGGCTTTCTATTTCTAGGCTTTTACTTTTTCCCAGGAGGAGCCTACTGTGACTTGTTACTGTTTGATAGTGTGATGTGGTTGGACTTCAGATGCATTTTCTGCTGTTCTGGGGCAGCCTCAGCCTTAGGCAGGGACTGTATTCTTGTGTTTTGGGATTAGGGCCTTCTCAGTAATTCTTCCTTCTCCCATAGGTGGAGGATCTCTAAGGGTCTGATCCTTAGGACTTCTTCCTGCCCCTTCATCTGCAGAAGTTTTCATTGTGTTCTCCTTATCCACCTTAATGTGTCTTTGCCTGTGATCTGAGGACAAAAGGATTTGTTGTCCTTTCCAAAGTGGCTTAAAGCTTTTGTTCCATAGTGGAAAAAGGAGAGAAGAATCTTAGTGGCACTTTTCTTTTTGATACATTTTTTTCCCCTTCCTCATGACTAAACCATGAGAATAGCTTCCTCCACTCCGGTCCTGCCCCCAACCTTCTTGTGAACCCCTTGTGAGTTCTGTGAAGAAGAGCGTCCAAGTAGCTTTGAATTTCCCTTGAGTGAGTTTGTTATTCCCATGGGTTATTTGACCATTAGAAATTACCTGAAAATATGAGCTTAAATTTTCTGATGAGCCTGTATGATATCAGCATCTGTCTGAGCAAGCAAGTATTTGAATCCTTCTGAAAACAGTTGTCTCTCCTTAATTTGGGAATTATTTGGTTGCTTTATGGCCTTGTAACTCCAACAGGTTAGTCATTTTACAAATGATCTAGATTTTGCTGTTGTTTAAAGAGGGGGTGCATTATTTCCAATTTTCTATATCTCAAGTGGAAGCTGGAATTTAGAACTTATGTACTTTTACACTCTTAAACTGAATTGAATTGAATTGAACATTCTTATTAAATTAGGTAGAATGTAAATTAGGACGGAAGGATAAAGGAATGAATAAGATATTGACATTCCATTAACGAGCTCTGTAATGCATAAGAGATACAAGTAGCTAGTTCTATTAAAGGGTTTGTGGAAAGTTGCAATTGGTATATGGCAACTTTTGAGATAATTTTACCCTGAGGTGCCAGGTAAAGTTCCACAGAGCAGATTCTATGGGAATGCACACTGGGAGGATGAGTCAGAATGTAATACGTGAATAGAGGGAGAAAGACATTCCAGTGGGAGGAAATGGCATGAATGCTGACATGTGGACTAGGGATGTGCCCTGAAGCTGGAGCTCAGGCTGCAGTTGAAAAGGTGTTTGTTTTCTGTGTTAGAGTTTAGCTTTTATCCTATAAGCAGCTGAGAATCTCAAAAAAGTCTTTTAATGAAGAGTGATACCAAAAGGCTGTGCTTTAGAAGAACAACTCTAGCATCAGTTTGGAGACTAAATTTAAGGGAAGAATATAGGATTGGGAGTTAATATCATAGCTTGTAAGAAGAAACCGGTTTAGAACAATATGAACCTAATGAAGAACAATACATGTCATGATTTTGTCGTTGCTCCACCAAAACAGCATCTCAGAAAAAAATACTTTGACATGACTCTAGCATGCAATAGCATATCATCTTGTTACTGCTAGGTGGGATAGGTCCAGGTTCCCTTTTAGCTGGCTTGACTCTTGAAGGGTGTGTTTCTTATTAAAAGAGGGTTAGTTTTATACCCTCATGTGGTTTCCACTGACTCTGAGGTGGGTGCAACCTAATAAAAGTCTCAGGTCTCCACTAGACCTCCCCAGACACCACCTAGGTTGGGATGGAGGGGTGACTTATTACTTCCAGGTGGGGTTGGAAGACTCAGCTCCCAACTTGGTCTCTGCTAACACTCCTGGGAGGGAGGATGCTTATTATTGACCATGAGGATAGAAATTCTGGTTCCTACTTGGCCTTCTTCTGTATCCCCAGGGAGGGTCCTGGGGACCTCATTACAAATGTACAAGGGTGGATGCTTAGGCCCCCTTTGTGATTTCTGTGGTTGTGGGTGAGGGGCCATAGTTTTCTGTGGTCTTTGGCTAGATTAGAGCAGTTGCTGTATAAAAATGTTCTGCCTTGACAGACTGTACCTTTACCGGTTCTTTGGAGGAGAAGAACAAGCTTTTCTTGAGGCTTCTTTTGTTTGTAGCTACAGGAATTTGGGGGCTGCCAGCTGCAAGTCTGGGCTACATGAAGTAAAGAATCCAGGGAACTCACCACCGTCTTGTTCTTCAAGCATCAAGGTGCTAGCCGGTCTACCTTTCTCTCTGCACCTTTCTATCTTCTTTCCTTCATTTTATGTATGATGTTAGAGTTTTTGGTGCTTATGGAGTGGAATAAGGAAATGTTATGTTTACTTTATCTTCCTAGAAATGAGAGTCTTCACATTAGTTCTTAACAATATCATGACTCTAAATCCCACCCACCTCTTCTTTCAATTTCACAGAGACAATAAATGCAATAGAAAACGGTGAAGATAGCATGCATGTGAGAGAGATGTGGGGAGGGACATTTTTCGAGGCATTGTGTTATTGCCTTCCTTTATCAAATATGCACTGGCCACCTGCTGTACCTGACCACTGTGGGAACTGACAAGTATACATGAGAAAAGCCATAGGCCTCTCCCTCTGACTATTCAAAAACTTACATCATTTGTTTAATCTGTTCCAGAGGAAGCAACAATGTTTTTAATGCCCTGGCTCTTTGGTGGCAGTGGGAATTGGGATTGCAGCAAAGGCTTAGAATGAGACCGTCTCATTGGCCCAGTTTGCTCACAGCTTTATGGATCGAGGAGCTTTACTAAGTTGCCTCTAGGGAGCTTCCATTTCTCTCTCTCTCCCTGATGTGAAATAGCCCACTAATTCACTCCAAATGCCTTATAGCCATTGAACAAAAGCTCTTGTTCCTCTCTTTCGTCAAAATATCTGAACACCCTGGGGGCCCTTACGAGACTAGGATATGTGACTGGACTCTCAGCTGTATGGATGTTAAAACACCTGTGGGGTTCTTAAATTTAAAAAAAATTTATTTCAACTGCAAGTTAATAGTCTTAGAGAATCCTCATGCACTCATTTCCCTCCTTTATACCAATGGGTAATACAGGCCTTCTATGTAGATTGCTTTGCAGTCTATTAAAGAGAAGAATTTGGAGATACATGAGGGAAAGGCAGCATTTTAATCAGTGATTTATGTGCACTTTTTAAAAAGCCTTGTCAAGCCTGCTTTTCCCATTTAATCTTGAATTCTTTTCATAACGTTTGTATCTTGATTTTATGTTCCTTAATGTGCCATATTTTTCTCCACAATAGATTTTAAGCTAAATTGGCCCAAAACAAGAGGGATGCTGAATGCTTTTTGTAACCATGGAAACATTTCTGGGCACTTACTGAGGACCTGGTTGCCAATAGTAATGTAACAGAGAAAATAGATACACTTCATTTAGCAGTTGCCGATGATTAAGAGGCAGAGACTACTTATAGTGCCATCCCAAGATAGGCTTTTTGGTTTAAAGACCCAAATCCAAAACACTGACTTCTCAGTAGATAAGCAGCTATGACACCTTTGATATGTTATGGGAAGGAATTTTAATTGCTTTTTAAAATCATCTTTGTTTGCATATTTTCACCTCAGAATTTTTCTTTTTCTTTCTTTCTTTTTTTGAGGCTGTTTTTAAACCACATATATTTGTTTCCAAGAAATATGCTCACTATTTCCTGAAATAGCCTGCTAATGGAATTAATGTGTTTCAAGTACACTGGCATATAGAACTTGAGAAACAATCTTTGGCTAGATGGAATGTATTTAAGAAGTAGAACAGCAGGTTTTGAAATTGGGGTGATGCAATTTGACTTTTCAACCAGGTTACTCTGTGAGGACAATGTCACATGGAAAGGGAAAACCCTACAGTGCTCTTAGTTGCTTTATAGATTTCAGGTATATTGTTTTGTCGATATTCTTGGGATCGCTGGTGGTAGTTGAGACTACATGGTATCAGACAATATAATGCAGTTGGTCCATAAATCATGCAGGTTTTTAAAAAAATTCTATACGGCATGTTACAGTGTGGGAAATGCTGCCTCCTGACTTTCATTCCTTTGCAAACCTAGATCTTTGCTTTCCCATTGCATGAGTGCTCTAAGAGTGAGCCTATCCCTAGTTAAATTTATCTTCATTTATTAGTTTTGATTTGATTGCATTTGTAATCATTTCCCTTGGTTATTCAGAATTGTTTAGGGAAAAAGCTTTAATATTCTGATACAGTTTCAGAATCTGTTTTCTAAAAGCCTCATAAACTTAATTTCCTTGATATTTTGATTACATGCTTTGGAAAAGAAAAGCAAGGAATTAAGGAATATGTAAGAAGTTGACGTATACTTTTCAGATCCTTGACATTTAAGGCAAGGATATTATTATTGCCATTGTTACTGACTTTTCAATTTTGGGTGCTTTTTTTAGAGAAAATTTTAGGGATGTAGCAAAATTTTATATGGACAGAAATGAAAAGATGCATTATGAAAATGATCAGTCTGGATTCAATGTTTACCTTAACTCATTTGTGTTATTATGATAGAATACTGGGACATTTTAAAGGACAGCTTTAAAATGAGAAAATAAAGTCCTTTTTATATTTTCCATTCTTGCCATCATTAGGAATGGATTAGAAGAATTAGGCAGTTATACTCTAAATAAGCTTAAATCCCATTTTAACAATTCCCAAGAGATTGGAAATTATTCTTTAATAATGGAATCACTTGATATTAAAAAAAAAGAAAGAAAAGAAAAGCTCAGAAGTTTTCCTTGCCCTTGAGAAAGTAATATAGCCAGGGGAAGCATTTCAATTATCCAGCCTAAAAGAGGGGAGGGAATGAGCTAGGTAGGAGCCACAAACTTAATCAGACCTTTCTTATTTATCTTGTTTCTTCTTGCTAAGGACAGTTTTTACCTGTGTGTTTGTGTGTTATTTATTTATTTTTAAATACCATGGATATATTATCCTTTCCTCTTCTGTTGTCCTTTGTAAATCCCCTTTCTGTTTGCCTGGCACCCCTTTAAATCCACTCCTGAGGAGGGAGAGTCTTGTTTCTGAAAAGGAGTCTTATAATGGGAAGAGTTTCTGAAATGTGATTTAAGTTTTTCTTTTCTTTGCCCTCCTGTTAATCATGCCAGGGGGAGGTCTAGGTCATTGCTAATGGAGTTTTGAGTACCATTTATTACCATTTATATTTCTTAGCTTTTAAGTTCATGAAATATTTCAAAAACCTAGAAAAAATAGAGTAATTCACATATGTAGTCCAAAACCTGCTCTTCAACTTTGCTAAATCTTAACATTTTTAATTCAGATTTATTTTAAAGAAGCCATCTAGGACAGACAGCATTGAGGTCTCCTGGGTCTTTCTCTTCATTACTCACTAGGGGTAAATAAAATCTATTTGGGGGTTATGATTCTCATTATTTTTTGTTCTTTTGCTTGTAACATATGTATATATAAACTACACTGAACACAATTTTGCATGTTTTAAAACTTTATATTAATGATATAAGATGGGACATTGTATTCTGCAACTTTTTTTTTTTACCACTTAATGTTATACAATGTTATGCAGATTTGGTTGATGTTAACTACTTAGTACTGGACTGTATTAATAAACATCCCATTTATCCATTCTTATTTTGATAAATATTTATCTATAAATTTTCACTATTACACATAATTATGTAACATATCTATCCCTTTGAACATATATAATAGAGTTTGTTTACATGGAGTATATGAAGAAAGTCCTATTCAAGTCTCTTTCTTAAACTAGGTCATTGTCATCCCTGGTTGAAGTTCTTTTTATAAATTTCCTTTCCCTCCTCTGCTTTTTCTTGAGATAGTTCAAATTGATTCTTTTCCTTTGTAGCCAAGAGACTAACAATCAATAGTATATTTAAAGCATTTAAAAGAATTTAACTACTAGAACTTGTCTGTTTTCCATAGCAAATTTAAATGATTAATACATTACTGAGAACGTGAGACAGTGACACCAACTATTAGGGGGTTAGAGGTCCCTTTTAAACTTTAATGAAAGTTATAAACCCACTTACCCAGAAAGATACATATAGGATATATAAAAAATATTATAATGAAATTTCATCTAAGTTTATAAGATTAAACTTATAAAATCTTAGTTTATATGGGGAAACTAGCAACAATATATTCAGGAGTTGCTGTAGTTTGGATCTGGAATGTTCCTCAAAGGTACCTGTGTGTTAAAAACGTGTTCCCTTGCTTGGCACTCTTGGGAGGTAGTAGAGGTGGGATCTAGTGGGTGGTCATTGAAGGGGATAGTCAGATCAAGCCCTTTTCTTCTTCCTCTTTTTCTGATCCTCCATGAGATAAGCAAGTTTGCTCTGCCTGCCATAGGTTCCTCACCGTGGTATCACTCCTCACCACAGGCTCCAACCCACTGGGGCCAGGCAACCATGAACTGAAACCTCTAAAATTGTGATTCAAAATAAACTTTCTCTTTATAAGTTGATTATTTCATGTATTTGTCCCAGTAACAGAAACCTAACAAACATAGGAGTCAACCACTATACCATTTTATTTGCCAATTTGACTTTTCTCCTGAGAAAATCAAATGGGAGAAATGCATTAGGATCGGTGATGGTTCCTTAGCTGTTACCTCTCAGCCCACATTCATTCTTCTATGTCCTGATGTGGATTTTGGAAATAGAATTCTGCAAATGAGAGTTTTCCTTTGTGAAAGGGCATTCTCCTTTGTTGTGCCAAAAAAAGAACAGTAAAGGGATGTTGAACGACAAAGGAGAGAAGAGTGACATCTTGTTTTACTCCTTACCCCTATTCTTGGCACCCCAGCACAGCCCTTCATGCTGCTATCAGAAGTTTGGGTGCTGGTCTCCAGCTTCTTTCAGCATTTCAGGGCTGAGAAAGCAGTCACGATTATCATGAGCTCTTAGAACTAAGAGGTGAGGTGAATCCCTACAGATGTAAAGCACAGACATCTGAGGAGGGGCATCACCTGGCTGCTGCTGATAGATCAGGAGCTAGTCTTCAACTTCTTTCAGCATTCAAGAACCAACCTCGTTGAAAACCCAGCACAGATAAGAGGGCAAGACAGCCAGTGTCCCCTTCTTAGATGTCTGAGGCCTTATCTCTGTGAAGCTCTTCTTCTGAGTTCCAGAGGAAGTTTCTGGGGTGGGGGGAAGAGAACAATTATGAAGCTGAAACTGTAAGCATTATCTTCTCAATCTGTAGCATCAGAGCCTATTTCAAAACTCAATTTTTTTTTCAATATTTCAAGTTTTTCTAGGACTACCTAGTTTTATTGTTTTGATCCTGCAAAAAGCAGCCACTACTAAGCCTAGCTACTATAAGTTGATAAATTGTTCTCCAGTTTTTAGATCTATAATAATAAACAGTTATTGTTGTGGAGTCTTCATTAATCAGATTTTAGTCATGAGACAAAATACCTAAGGAAAAAAACAACTTAAAGGCCTACAGTTTCTGTCCATTGCTTTAGTCCTGAGATGAGGCAGGACGTTATGGAAAAACTGGGGTAGAGGAAAGTGCCAACTTCATGACAGCCAGGAAACAGAAATAGAGAGCAGATAAGGAGCTGGGAACAAGATATCCCCTTCCAAGGCACACCCCCAGTGACCCATTTCCTTCGACTGGGTCTCACCTCCTTCAGTTCCATTCTTTTTCAGTAATGCTATCAAGTTATCACACTATTGATAGATTCATCCACCGATAAGATCAGAGCCCTCATGATCCACTCACTTCTCAAAAGCCTACCTCTGAACATTGCTGAACTGAGATCCACACCTTTAACTCTTGAGCCTTTGGGAGACAATCCAGATCTAAACCACAACAGTCTCTGCTAGACCAGTTTTTGCCTGAGCCACTGTTTCTTATCCTCGATACTTAGCCATAAAATGGCACCGAGGCACTATTGCTTCTGTCCCCAGAACTATACTATTTGCACAACTGAACTGAACTCAAATTTTATTGAAATTTCTCAGTTTCTTATAAGCAAAGATGAAGAAGGAGATGACCTTTTAAGTCATTGATA
The DNA here is from genome assembly GCF_001458135.2 of Marmota marmota marmota. Lineage (NCBI taxonomy): Eukaryota > Metazoa > Chordata > Mammalia > Rodentia > Sciuridae > Marmota > Marmota marmota. The sequence goes on from NW_025999900.1 coordinate 1,621,519, forward strand.
AATCTAGGAGCAAATGTGGTCTCATAGAATTTTTACCTAGAAGTTCATATGATATCTTTGGGATCTGGTTTCTTTCCATTTATCCCCAGTCTCTTACCCTCTCCTTCCATTTGAGTTGGCTCCATTCTCAAGCTCCGTGCATAGTGAGATGGCTGTTGGATGATCCAGGTTTATATTCTCTTAAGGTTAAACTACATTAGAGAAAAATATATGTACTTTGTGTATATTAAAAATAAATCACAAATCATGGATTTTGTGTTAATTTACTTGGTTTGACTTTGAATTATGTGACAAACATTAGCAATCACTGAAGTCAGGGAAATAGAATGAACTGATTGGCCAGATCCAAGTTATATGCCATTTCTTAACTTGGGTTGAGAATAGAGGAAAGGTACTTTACCAGAAGAAAATCAGGATTTCAGAAGTTGGAAGAATAGATGTTGATGGCAGAAAACAACAGCTGTGTTAGAGGAGCAGCCTTTCTTGGATATCTCAACTGCTTTTGCACTGAATGTTGATTACAATCCTGTTTCAAGGACAAGCCTGGATTTCTTGTGTTATCACATATGCCATGTCACCATAGGTGCCTGAAACACCTGCTTCTGTATGCTTATGGATGTGTGTCTGCCAATAATCTGGTAAAGCATATTTCATTTGATGCCATGCATCTGCTGTTACTGCTGATTTAGATCATAGCTTCTCTCCCTGAATGTTAGAAAATCTCCCTAGCTCATATTTTTAGACTGGGGTAACTGTATCTATGGCTGTATAACACGTTACCACAAATGTAATGGCTTAAAAAAATGCACATTTGTTTTGCAGTTTTTGTGTATTAGGAGTCCAGGCATATGTTAACTGAAACTTTTGTTCAGGTTTCATAAGGCTATAGTCAAGGTACAGCTGGGCGGCATTCTTATCTGGAGCTTTAACTGGTGGAAAAAATCTACCTTCAAGATCTCTCAGGTTATTGGAAGAATTGATTTTCTTGCAGATATAGACTGAGGGCTCTAGTTGCTTGCTGACTATTGGTTGGAGGCTACCTTCAACTCCTAGAGGCTGCTTGCAAGTACCTAGAGGCCACTGACACTTCCTTCTGCAAGATGGTCACTTACTTCATCAAGCTAGAGTCTGATAGCAAAAGGAATCTCATATTATGTAGTTTAGTTGTGCCATACTCTACTGATTAGAAGCCAATCACAAATCCCATCAAAGGGGAGGGGTGGTCTGCCTACCACATGTTCTATATTGGCCATTTAAATAGTGAAATGGCATTAAAGGTGGAAGTGACTTAAATGCCTTTGTATTAGTTATTTGCTCTTATGTATTTCTTTTTAAAATGGAGAACATGGTATTTTTATCTTAATAGGCAACTGCTACTTTATTTTGGCTATCCCACTAGCATTACATCCAGGAATGATTCTGATGAAGACTTTGGTTAGAAGCTAAATCCATGGCCCCAAATTGATTTTGAAATTGTAAAAAGTGTAAAGGGAAGGCAGGCTTTGCAGAAAAATTCACCACTGGCCTGTGCTTTCTCATGGAAAGTCTCCAAGATGAGAGACCTTGCCAAGAGTTCTTATTGATATAGTAGATCACTCTAGATAAGGGACTTCTCAATTGCTAATATCAGTAATAATAAAGGCAACCGTGATAGGTATTCAATAAATTATAACCTTAAATATGTGCTAGGTATTTTATGTACGTTGTGTTCTTAGATCATAATTTTTTGAAGTATGTCCAGGGTGGTGATAAATTATAACTTCTACTTTTAAAGGAAAGGCCAGTAGTTTTAGGGAAGGTAAATAACTTGTTCATTGTCCCTAACTGGTAGGGGGGAAAAAAAAAAGGGATCCAAAATCACACGTGTCTGACTCAAAGTCCCAAGGCATTTTCCTTATGACAGCTGCTGTCCTCCAATGGGTTGAAGTCCTCTGATGGGTTGAAGCCCTCCCTCCCACCATGCTTTTGTTACAAGAAGTCTAGCCCCAGAGTAGTAACTGGCAACAAAGAAATTTCTTGGGGTCCTATTTCTTTTCTTTTTTTTTTTTTTAAAGAATGTTTGGTTTTTTTTTTTTTTTTTTAGAGAGAGAGAGAGAATTTTTAAATATTTATTTTTTTGTTTTTCAGCGGATACAACATCTTTGTTTGTATGTGGTGCTGAGGATCAAACCCGGGCCGCATGCATGCCAGGCGAGCACGCTACCACTTGAGCCACATCCCCAGCCCCTTGAACTTAAGTGTTCTTAAATTGAGTTTAAGGAATTCATGGGGAAATAACTGTATTTGTTATTTCCGTTTTCCTAACTCCTGCTTACTTATTCACTCATTGAAATTTGTCTTCAACTCTTCTATTCCAACGAACAGCCTCCTTTCAGGTTGCCAGTGGTCCTGAATTGCTTCATCATAAAATCAGACTCCCCACTCCCATTTTAATTGACTTATTTTGGCAGTTAAAAACAGTCAAGTGTTCCTCTCCTGAAACTCATTCCTCACCTGGGTTCTGACTCCTCTTGTCCTCATGTTCCCTTTGTCACATCTAGTTATTTCTTTTCATTCACCTTCTGCCAGTTTCCTAAATATTTTTTTCCTTCCCTCTTATATACGTTTCCATGGCTTCTACTGCAAATTTCTGCCACTCATCTGGTCCCCTGTCTTGAGCTCTGGGCTCAGGTATCCAACTTTCTTCATGGGATGATATTACACAGTTATAGTTCAACACGTTTAAAGTCTCACTAATCTTCTTCCTTTTTATATCTCATTTATGAAAACCCAGGCATCAAAGTCAGATGGAAGGCCATCTTCACTCCTTGTCCCTTACTGCTCCCCCATCCTAACTTGAGTTTGGTAAATATAAACCAAATCCTATTGATTCTGTCTTATCTTGTAATAAGCAATTTCTCTCTAGCTGCTCCACTACCTTCATCCAGATATGCATCTTGTTCCGCTCTGCTTGTTGCAATAATGTCCTAACTGGTCTCTATTTTTATATTAGTTCCGTCTCCTATCTCTCCTCCAGCCAGGTTCCCCTCAGATTGTTTATTTTAAACTCTGTATTATATTTCATATCTTTCCATACAAAAAGCTTTCAGCATGATTTTCTTTGAAAGATACTTAGCTTCTTATGATTTGGACCCACACTCTTCCAGTATCCTGAAACCTCCAGTTCCCTCTCCTGGTCCTTGTGGCTACCGAGTTAAATTGCAGAGAGTGTTAAGGGAAGGCAGACTTTCCTCATCTTGCAAGAGTCATCTCAAGCAGTATCTTCTCTAGGAAGCTTCCCTATCTCTTTTCTAGCCTCTGTCACATTCTACACATTCCTCATCTTTGCCTTTTTCTGGCAGTTAACTTCTTCAGTGTTATGATACCATACTGAATTCTCAATAATAAAGATTTTATATTGCACTTAACTTTTTTTTTTTTTTTTAAGTAAGTGTGCCCATGCCAAGTTGAATGGCAGGGGCTTGTGCTTTAAAACACAAATCTTTCCATTCCCCACATTTAGTGCTGCATAAGTTTTCATGAATGAAAACAAAAATTGAATGACTTAATGAACAAATGTAAACCTATCTTAGCTGTCACTGCTGGATCTCATCATCTTCAGCCTGTAAATATTCTACAAGTAATTATAGAATGTGGAAATTGGAAAAGTGTTGGCAATGACACTCTCCAAGGTTCTTAACATTTTTGACACTTTGTGTTTGCCTTAGTAAGACATAAGGCAAAAATACAGTTTCTTAAGATTTGCCTTGATTTTCTCTATCCAGCATTTATTTATTTATTTTTTATTGGTTGTTCAAAACATTACAAAGCTCTTGACATATCATATTTCATACATTAGATTCAAGTGGGTTATGAACTCCCATTTTTACCCCAAATACAGATTGCAAAAATGTGGATGTGTAACCGATGTGATTCTGCAATCTATCCAGCATTTATGAGCACTTAAAAGACAAGTGCTATGATCTGAATGTTTTTGTACACCCACCTCCCCCAACTCAGGCTGAAATCTAACTACCAGTGTGATGGTATTAAGAGTTAGCCTTTGGGGACTAGATTAGATCTGAGGCTTTGCCCAAATGAATGGTATTAGTGCCTTTGTAAAAGAGGACCCAGAGGACTGCCTTGCCTTGTCCTCAGGGCAAGTTGGCCTTCACCAGATGAGATCTGGTGAGATTTGGTAATCTGCTGATGCCTTTACCTTGGACTTCCCAGGCTCCAGAACTGTGAGAAATAAATTTCTGTTGTTGATAAGCCAGCCAGTCTATGGTATTCAGTTATAGCAGCCTGAATGGATTAAATTACAAGATAAAATGAATTGTGAATGTAAGCATGGCCTTCCCACTTCGTTGTTGGTTCTCAGAGATGTAAGGCAAGACATATGAGTCCTGCTACTAAGATTAAGCCCTGGTTGTACAGGTGAGGCCACCGCAGCATCACCGCACAGAGCAGCTGTGAATGGGCCCATTTCAGGCAACTTAGCTGTAGTATAACCATTATGATGTCTCCTGTGGAGCCATTCGATATGCTCTGGTGACATCTCTTGAGCATTCTCCAGGGACAAAAGATCAAGGGAGCAATGACTCCTCTTTGGCACTGAATCTATGGAAATGAAGTGAGGCTACTTCAGTTTTGATGGTGGGCACAGCCCCAGGTCACTTTTACAAGTGATGTCCCCTTGTTAAGAGGCTTTTAGCTAAGATGGGAGAGATGTTATATGTAGCAGAGAGAAGGCTATTCATTTTCAGTGTAGAAGAACTTTGTTCATCATCAACTGAGTCTTTGAAATATTCAATTATATTGTTACTTTAAAGTTATGTTGTGGAAGACAATGGAATTCCTGTCAAACTATAAGTAATTGGTTCATAAATATGTTTCAAACACCACTTTAATTTTAGCCACATTAATTTTGTCGTGATCCCTAATGTGCCTGTGTGAGCTTCCCTGTAGACTGTAAACTCTTTAGAACAGGGATCATTTATTAACCATCCACATATTCCATCACCACTGTATTTAGCACTGTGACTTTCATATGCTAGATTCATGATAACTGTTTTGCAAATTAAGTTAGTGGGAAGGTTAAACTTTGCTGAGTTTCTGGCATGTTAGGCAAATAGACGACTTATGAGGATGTGTCAAAAGAATTCTTGGTGGTGTGCTCTTTTGGCCAGCTCTGTATTAAGGAATTTTAAATTGTGAGGATTTAAGAAATTGTGGGAAGTGTTTTTCATCAAATAATAATAATTATTATGGGCTGGGGTTGTGGCTCACGGGTAGAGTGCTTGCCTAGCATGCATGAGGCACTGGGTTCTATCCTCAGCACTACATAAAAATAAGATAAAGATATTGTGTCCATCTAAAACTAAAATAAATAAATGAATAAAAATAATAATTATTAATAATGCTTTAGTGATCCACAGTTCCATTGCAAGTGTATTAAATCAATTATTTCTCCTGCTTAATTGGCCATTTTCACTTGGTCTCCTTTGCCTGACCTTAAACATCTCCCTGACCTCTAAATGTTATCATGTGGCCATCAGCCTTAGGATGGGTCTCTTTTCCCAGTGTCCACCAAATCCCACCATCACTGATATTATGTACTAACCTCCTGAATGATTTCTCTGTACCTGTCATTCCTCTCATGTGGTCTGTTTTCAACATAGCACTCAGAATATGCCTTTAAAAACTTATGTTCCAGCATGTCATTCCTCTGCCATCATGAATTTCCATCTCATTTAGAATAAAAGCCAGAGCCCTTGCAGTAGCTGCAAGGTCCTCAGTAATGGAGCTTTCTTGTCTCTCTGACCTCTGCTTGTTAGCTCTGCTTCAGCGCGCCTCTGGCCCCCCTCTGCTCTTTTACTGGGCTTTAACACTAGCTGTTTACTCTGCCTGGAATGTTTGACCTCTAGAAGTCTCCAGTCTTCCTCACACTTGTCAGGTCTTTCCTCACATGTGCTTTTCTTGAATTCCCTGATCATGTGAATTTAAACTGAATTTGCCTCTCTCCTCCAGGCACCCACATCCCATCTCTGTGCCTTACTTTTTAAAATTTTTCATTCTTATAGGCCTGCTTGTCTATCTGCCTCCAGTAAGGCAGGAATTTCCATCCATTTCTTTTCCTGGTGTATCCCTGGCATCTACGAGTGCCTGCTTCATGGCAATAAATAGTTGTTGAATAAATGAATACCTTATAACATTTTTGGTGTACCTGCTTTCGAATGGTTCAGTCTGACAGCCTTCACAAATGAAGTGGCTAAGTTTGCCATGAGATGCTTTTAGACTTGCAATAAGTAGAACTAGAAGTTATTGAAATGTAAGGAGTGTGGCTTTATAATGTACTAGAAAGAAGTAGGCTAACACTTGAACAGAAGGAATAACATCGTAGCAATACAAAAGATTTAATTTTGAGGCTTAGATTTTAACAGACAACCAAGCAGAATTAGAATGTACCTATTTTTAAAAAGAATCTGGGAACAAAGAAGAAAACACACAAATGGAGAAAATTTTTATCCTTTTCTTCAGGGAATGAATGATCCCCATTCTGAATTATCCCAGTTATTCATATGTGTGAAGACCCTAATCTCTGGAGCCATCTGAATTCAAAAGTCACCGGTGCTACTTCTTTCTGAGCACCTTAGAGGCCTCTTTTTTCTCATGGGGATAATAATACCTAGTTAAATGTGAGAATCTCTGCAAACCTAGGCACAGAATTGGCATACAATGAATACATTTTCTTTTTTCACGTATTGCTACTCTTTTTTGTTTTGTATTGTTTTTATGATCTTTTGCCAAATTAAAATTGGTCTAGATTCAGAGAAGATGCTTCTAGGTGTTTCTTTCTTCATGGGATACATTTGCAAATACCCCAAGTCTTCTGCTAAGTGGCTATGTTAATCGGGCAGTAGCTGGAATGGGATCTAATTCATGGGAAAACTCTACCACTCTGTGACAAGGGGTCCCCGTGTGTGTTTGGGTGGGGTGGGCATTGGCCTGTTTTTCAGGGGTCCCTATGAATAAGAGATCCCTACCTTTCATTTAAAAGTGATGACAGAAAAAAAAAAGAAAAAGAAAAAAAAGAAAAAAAAAACCCAATGCAGTTACCGCTTTCACTTCTGTTAACATTTTTCAAGATTGACATTAGTTTTAAAATGTGTCAGTATTCTTAGACATGCCTTCCTTTAAAAGGTGAGTCCTAATCCCTTCTGCCCCTTGACCCACCTTAGTGACCGCTACAGTCTGGATCTGGAATGTTCCCCAAAGTCCCATGCATGGAAGGCTTGGTCCCCAGTCTAGGGGGGTATGGGGCAGTGGTGAAACCTTTAGGATGTGGGGCCCAGTGGAAGGAAGTTAGGTCACTGAGGGTGTGCCCCTAAAGGAGATATTGGAACCCTGGGGTCCCCTCTTCTTCGTTTTCCTCCCAGCCTCCAAGAGCTGGGCAGCTTTGCTCTATCACACTCTCTATTATATGCTGCCTCATCACAAGCCCAAAAACAATGAGGCCAACTCACTGTGCACTGAAAATCTGAGCTAAAATAAACGTTTCCTCTTTTTTAAGTTGATTGTCTCAGGTAGCCACAGTGATGGAATGCTGAGCAATACATAACTCTTTCCTAACACCTAGAATGTGTAGTAAGGGATGTTTTGTGATTGACAAGGCTAATTCCAAAAAGGGTACAGCGGCCACCTGACCATCTTACCCTAAACTTTTGCTCTGGAGGAGGCCAACTGCTATGTCAAGAGGACACTCAAGCAGCCCCAAGAAACATCCCCAGCCAGCACACATTTGCCAGGCGCACAAGCCACCTTGGAAAAAATCCTCCAGCCCTAGTCCAGCCTCCAGAAGACTGCAGCCCAGTGACATCGGACTGCCACCTCACCAGAGACCCTGAACCAGAACACCAGGCTCAGCTTCCCCCATTGCTGACCTGCTGGAACTAAACTGTAAAAGACAATAAATGTTTATTGTTGGGTCAAACCACAAGTCTTGGGGGTAACTGGCTTGTACCAATAAATTACTAATAAAAGAAATAATTTGAGTGAAAAAAAAAAAAGTGATGACAGGACACCCAGTTCTAGGTGGTGGCCTGACCATTATCCGGTCAAAGGCTGTTATTGCTGCCTGAAGCCTTGGAGACTTGCAGCAGTGGAAGAAGTCAAAGGGATTCTTTCTTTTTCAAATAAAGACAGACTTTCACTTTATCCCCTAATTTATAAGAGATAACTTGGATTAGCAAAAGGATTTGTTTTTTTTTTTCCCCTGGGTCAATTTGTATATTACATTTAATGGTTCCTGAAGAAATTTTCCTGATTTTTGTATAGAGAGCTCATATTGAATTCTGAACCTTTATTTTGTGGTTCCTTATTTTAATGAGTTGAAAAGAGCTTCAGAGAGTCTAAGACCTTTAAAAAAAAACTCAATGATTTCATTTTCTTAAAGTGATTTTTTAAACTTCCCTAATAGGTAAAAATAAATGAACATGCCACTTCACTTAAATTTTCTAAAGATTTCTTTTTCCTACTGGTCTCCTTTCGATTTTTTTTTTTGTTGTTGTTCTAATTAGTGTTACATGACAGTAGAATGCATTTTGACACACTGTACACAAATGGAGCACAACTTCTCCTTCCTTTGTCTGTACATGGCCAGAGTCACCCGGTTGTGTAATCACACATTATATATATAGGGTAATAAGGTCTCATTCTACTGTCCTTCCCATCCCCACAGCCCCCCCTCCCCTCACTCCCTTATGCACATAGATTTCCTTCCTTCCTTCCTCCCTCCCCTTCCCTCCCCTCCCCTTT
>NW_025999900.1:1630525-1633662 GCF_001458135.2 Marmota marmota marmota
CTCCCTTCTTTCCTTCCTTCCTTCCTTCCTTCCTTCCTTCCTTCCTTCCTTCCTTCCTTCCCTGTACCCTTATTTCTTAAGAGAGAAGCTACAGTCCTTCCATCTCCCCTATTCTGAACTTCATCCTTTATTCATCTAAAGTTATCCATAAATTTGCTCAGGAAATGTTGAAATTGGCAGGTTTAGTGTAAAAGTTTTCTATATTTTTCAAAGCAGGAAGAGGGGAGGAAATAATAGAGATTCCATTTCAACTCCCAGAAGAGCACCTGTGTTTTTTCCCGTCCCCCTCCACATTTGATTTCACATCCCTGGCTCTCTGTGGGAACCGACCAGAGTCTCACTGGCTACAGGCTCAGTCCACTGGGACCCTATTTCTCTTAAATGTGGGGACTCTCGGCGAAGCTTAGCTAAAATTCCCTGATGTATACAGGCGGGTGGAGGGCTCCCAGGATCAAGCTGGGCATTTCTGAGTTTTAAATTCCTAAGGGAGTTTGGATCGGTTGGCTTCAGTACCAGCATTGCGCTGGTTAAGAAACCCCATGTCGCCAGTGTTGGCGAGGATCTCTTGGACCGCTTGATGGTGACTGGTGCATGGAAACTGCATCGTGTGGCCAAAAGTCTCAGAATGCAACTAGTTTCAGGAAAAAGTATCTAGTGATGGTTAGCATTTATGGTAATCCCTTCTCATGGTTTTGTCCATTATTGGGGGCTTTGTCTTAATCCCCCTCAAAAGAACTCATCACTACTAAGCTATTGTCATGTTTTGTAAATCTTTTTTCCAAATATGCTTTCATTTAGAGTCAGCAGATCATGGGACCGGGAGGTGATTGTTCACTGTTTTTACCTACAGAATCACTACAGAAGGTAGAGTAAAATCCCAGATTAACTTTATACAAAGTCTTATTTCCTAAGGCATTACTCTGAAGCAGTAAGATTCCATGGTGAAAATAAGCCTAAGAAATTTAGATTTGAGTTCTGGTCCAAAATTTATTTCCTGTGTGACCACAGATGAGTTACTTGCACCTGGGACACCGGTTTTCCCATCTACTCACCTCGTTCTTGTATTGAGCCTGTGCTATGGCAAGTTTCTAGAAGAGCATTAACCATACCAAGTTTGGTCAGTTGAATACTTCAGCCTCATTTTCTTCTAGCTTTTTGCTATTGTGTGGAGAGGATTGGGGAGTGTTTTTATGTGTTTATTTGTTTGTTTTGAAAGGAGAATTGAACCCAGAGCACTTTACCACTGAGATATATCCCCAGCTCTTTTAATTTTTTATTTCAAGATACGATCTTACTAAGTTGCTTAGGGCTTGGCTAAGTTGCTTAGACTGGCCTCAAACTTGCAGTCTTCCTGCCTCAGCCTCCCAAGCTGCTGGGACTGCAGGCATGCACCACCATGCCCGCTGGTGTTTTTTTGTTTATGTTTTTTTCATTTAATTTTTTAATCCCTTAAGAGTTCATTTTGTTATATGGTATGAAGTGAATTTCTAACTTATTTTTTCCAGTTGGCCATATTTTTCAAGATGCTATTTCTTTTTTTAAAAATTTATTTATTTATTTTATTTTTTATTAGCTACACATGACATTACAATTCAAAATGATATTTCTTGAGCAATTTATTTCTTCTGCCTTGGTTTTTGTAAAGCTATGGAACTTCCTTTTTCCTTGAACAAATTATGTTTGTCAATCTGTTTCATAAATGCCATATCCAGTCCACTAGTTGTCAGTAGATTCTGGTGTGTGGTCTGCCTGCTTTTCTTTCTTCCTCCCCCCTCCCCCCCCTTTCCCCCTCCTCCTTGAAATGTAACTTACAGCCAACAAGTGAGTACAAACATCTTTAATGGGTTGCTTGGAGAATGTTTATGTGTTTCCTTCTTGAGGTCACTAGCACATCAAGTTAGAGACCCCAAATGGGTCCCTATATCTGCTCCCTAAGCAGTGTTTTAACTTCTGTCATCATAGATTAAGGAAATTTCTTTCTGTCTCTAGCCTTTGTTATGAATGAGGAATAAAATTTATTATTTACTTTTTCTGCAGTTATTGAAATAACTATATGATATTTTCCTTCTTTTTGTCTTCCTGGGTAGATTATTTATTGTTGATTTTTCAAAGGTTTAAACTAACTTTGCATTCTTGGAATAAATCCCACTTGGTTCTGATGTGTTATACTTATTTATCAAAGGGTTTGAGGTTCAAATATCTTTGTTATGATTTCTGCATCTTTGTGCATGAAAGATATTGGCCTGTTATTTTCTTTTGTTTGAATGGCCTTTTCAGATTTTAGTATCAAGGTTATACTTGGCTTCATCATGTAATTTGGGCAGTGTTTACTTCTTTTTCTGTTTTCTTATTATACAAAGTGAGTATTGTTTCTTCTTAAATTGGGAAGATCTCATCAATGAGGCCATTTTTTTTGGAACTGGAGTTTTCTTGTGAAAAGAAATGAAATAATGATTAAATTTCTTTAAGAGCTAACAAGCAAGAAAGAATTACTTTCAACTTTCTTCTACCTTCCCATCTTTTCTAATGTATGAAATACATTAGAAATATATTTATAACTATAAATGTCCTTTAAAACACTGCCAGAACTGCCCCCTGCAATGTTAATATGTTGTATTTTCCTTATAATTAAGCTCAGTATAGTTTAACATTTGATCCAAGTGTTTTTTGATTATTTTATTGATTTCTAGTTTAACTGCACTGTGGCTGGAAAATATATTTTGGCGATTTAATCTTTGGAATTTGATATTGATAATCATGATTTTTATGGCATCTATTTTAGTTTTAGTAAGCATCCCATATTAACTTAAAAATAGTGCATATTGGGGTTGGGGTTGTGGCTCAGTGGTGGAGTGCTTGCCTAGCATGTGTGAGGAACTGGGTTTGATTCTCAGCACCACATATAAATAAATAAAGTGAAGGTTCATTGACAACTAAAAAAGTAAAAAAAAAAAAAAAAAAAGTGCGGGGCTGGGGATGTGGCTCAAGCGGTAGGGCGCTCGCCTGGCCTGCGTGCTGCCCAGGTTCGGCCCGGGTTCGATCCTTAGCACCACATACAAACAAAGATGTTGTGTCCGCCGAAAACTAAAAAAAAAAAAAAAAAACCTTAAATTCTCTCATCTCTCCTCTAAAAAAAA